>NC_088361.1:57555924-57623424 GCF_034508935.2 Berghia stephanieae | reverse complement strand
CACTGCCCTGGATGATAACGTGCACGTTTTTAGAGGTGAGTGACAAATTGGGGATCAGATATTGGTGTAAAATCTGAAAAGGTGTATGTGAAACAAAGCAAACAAAGCAGAACGAAAACAAGAACACCCCACCCCCCAATCATAATTGCATGCTTTCTGGTTCTAACTTTCTTTTATTCACTGACCAGGTTTATGTTATTACATTTGATATTTTTGTCATTGGAAAATGAAATGAGACATTAAACTTTTTTTTAAAAAATATAGAATTTAGGTTTCAGTCGACATTAAAAAAAAAGATAAAATCTTTTTAAAATCTTTGATAATTAGGAAATTTTAGACATTCGTTTGACAATGTGAACTTCAAATTTGGGAAAGATTAGCTTTGTGATTGATTGTAAGCTATTTAACATATTTGCAAGTCTCATTACAGAACGCAAATATTTTGAATGGGTTTGAGAATTTACTAATGTAACATTAATTAACAGTAATTAACATAATTAACATAACAATCTGGATTATCAAAATAGAAAATATGTAAGTGTATGCTTTAAGAGTGTGAAATGGCAATCATTATTTAATTTGTAGACATTTATTATAGGAAAGAGATAAAATCTCAATTTCAAATTGAATAATTCCAGATGACATCACACCACCTTTTGTAACTGTTTGTTATTTTATGTTGCATTCTACCAGACAGACTTTAAGCGGGAACACTGTAGGCACTATGTTGTTGTTGTTATCCTTGATGTATTTGATGTTCACTTATTAGCCAGAACTGGTGTCATTTGACTGAAATGCAAAACATCAATAATGAAAAAAAAAAACCCAAAAAGCAGCTTGATTCAAATATAAGGATTTGCATGACTGAATGCTTATTTTTTTACCCATTCCACTCATTCTTAGTTGATGGCTCTTCTGACGATGGGGACGCTATCGTCACTACATTGTTCTCAGATCCAGAGTATGTTGCTAAACACTGTCTGGGGTCAGCAAGCTCCCTCAATTTCTGTCGTCTTATGGTTCAAATGGTGCACTGTTTCCATTCCTATTTGAAGGTAAACCACGTTGTCGATCGTGTTGAACTCAACTTTGAAAATGTTTGATATTTAATGATAGTATTATAAAGAGATTCCTATTGTATTTGATGAGAAGGAAAGTATTTCTCAAAATCTGCAAGAGATTTGGATTGTTGTATGGGGTGAAAGAGCAACTATTATTACAGTACTTTGACATTAATATTTTTGTTTTCAAATTTGGTATTTATTTAACCGACACTTCAAAATTAACAGCAAGGAATTTAATTAATTCATTTTCAAAACTGCTAATTATTACAAAAACAACTAATTATTAACATAGACAAAGCAACAACTACAACAAAAAAGAAAACCCCAATAAAAACAACAGGCAAACAAAAAAAATCAATCGAACAATGAATAACAAATTGGAAAAGCGAAAAAGTTAGTTAGATTCATACATACCTTTAGAATGTTATTGGCATTGAGATCTTGCTTTTGCAAAATTCTGCATTACTAATTCTCAGTTATGCCCTGAAGTTGACAAAGAAGTGGAGCTCATTCTGCCCACTGGTGGTTGTGGAAACGTTACAGGTGGGAATCCATATCATTTGTCTTGATGTTGTTGCTGTCGGTAAAGTAGTAGAAGTGGTATTAGTAGTAGTAGTGGTAGTAATAGTAGTAGTAGTAGCAGTAGTAGTAGTATTAGTTAGTAGTAGTAGTAGTAGTAGTAGTAGTAGTAGTAGTAGTAGTAGTAGTAGTAGTAATAGTAGCAGCAGAAGCAGCAGCAGCAGTAGTAGTAGCAGTAGTAGTAGTAGTAGTAGTAGTAGTAGTAGTAGTAGTAGTAGTAGTAGTAGTAGTAGTAGTAGTAGTAGTAGTAGTAGTAGTAGTAGTAGTAGTAGTAGTAGAAGTAGAAATAGTGGTAGTAACAGCAGTGGTACTACTGGTAGTAACAGTAGTAGTAGTAGTAGTAGTAGTAGTAGTAGTAGTAGTAGTAGTAGTTTTTGTAGTAGTAGTAGTAGTAGTAACTATAATAATAGTAGTAGTAGTAGTAGTAATAATTGTATTGGTAGCAGTAGTAGTAGTAGTAGTAGTAGTAGTAGTAGTAGTAGTAGTAGCACTAGTAGTAGCACTAGTAGTAGCAGTAATAGTAGCAGTAATAGTAGCAGTAATAGTAGTAGTAGTAGTAGTAGTAGTAGTAGTAATAATTGTATTGGTAGCACTGCTATTAGTAAGAGTAGTAGCAGTAGTAGTAGTAATAGTAGTAATTGTAGTGGTAGCACTACTATTAGTAATAGTAGTAGTAGTAGTAGTAGTAGTAGTAGTAATAGTAGTAGTAGTAGTAGTAGTAGTAGTAGTAGTAGTAGTAGTAGTAGTAGTAGTAGTAGTAGTAGTAGTAGTAGTAGTAGTAGTTGTTGTTATTGTTGGAGTTGCATTTCTTGCAGCCGTCGTGGTTACTGCTGCCGCTGTTGTTGATTGTTGTTATTGCTGTTGCTGTTTTTGAACTTTTCCTTTTTAACACCATCTTAAGTCTTAAAGAACGCACGTGATTTCCTTACAGGAATGATTCGATTCTGGCAATTCTGGGATGATGGTGGTAATGGTGACAATGATGGTGATGATGATGATGATGATGATGATGATTTTCATTTTAATGACGTAAGGATAACTGTGAAAAATGAAACTGAATTTCATTTGTTCTTTCTCATTTAGCTGGATCCATAGCAAAGAAAATGGGGTTGCCTGTGAAGTTTACTTGTGCTGTGAACCACAACAACATTTTGTCTCGGTTTATGGAGACAGGCAAGTGTGATATTGGAGAGGTAGAATGCACCATATCACCAGCCATGGATATTCAGGTAAGCATTATATGTTCTTTGGCACGGCCTCATTAATATACCTAATCTGATGTTATTGTTGTTGCTCTTTCATCATCATCATCATCATCATCATCATCATCATCACCATCATCATCATCATCATCATCATCATCATCATCATCCTCCTCCTCCTCCTCCTCCTCCTCCTCCTCATCATCATCATCATCATCATCATCATCATCATCATCTTCGTACCCTTTGATATGCCATATATGCAGTAAATAGACTAAAAGTTGAAAAATATACTATCAAGTAAAGTTACTTTATATTTTTACCCCCCCCCCCCCCCCCCCCCCATAGTTTCCCTACAACATGGAGAGAATATGGAGCATGTGTAGCGATTATGACATGGAGGAAATCAAAAGGATCATGAATGATGTGAAAAATCGTCAGAAAGTTAATATCTCCTCAAAAATAATGGGAAATGTGAGATAACATTTTTAAGAAATAATTTTTAATATAATTGACATATTATTTACTACTTATTTTTAATGTATGTTTTAAGAGTGGTCCTTTAGAGCCAAAGGGGTTGTGAAGCTAGAAGTTATCCCAGTTTCTGTAATGTTAAACAAACAGTTACTAATGCTTTTTACCCTTTGGATAGGACACATGTACTTAACGGCAGATCTAACAGACCCGACCAGCGAATCACTGTACTGTATTTTATAAAATGGAAATATGGTTCCATAATAATACGGTCTGCTGTCAAAATGAATTAAACATTATCTTTATGTTTTTATAATTTTGCAGCGCTTGTGACACTTTTATGTCATTTCACCATTAGTAACAAGGATGAAAAAATTCTAGATTACAATTAAAAGCACACAAGAAAAAGCATGACCAAGGGGACTGGTTCAAATAGGGAACAAATGTAGATTCCAAACACAGACGATCAATGCTAATGGTGTATATCTGACTATCACCCCATCAGTCAAGGACTCCGGCCTAAAACTAAGTAATCCCATTCCAAGACAAAGACAAATAGCATCCTGAAAAAGGAGATCATATAGCAAAAGTCATCTCCCAAACCACCATGGGAAGAAAAGAGACCCCACTCAGTAAATAAAACATTGTGAAGTGCATTGATTGTGATAAATTTGTTGAATTGCCCTATATAAATGTTCATATTTTTTTATTTGTTCATGTCATCAAAGTTTGGGCCTTTTTTCCTTCTTGTTCACCTAATTTATCATATGTCTTATCATTATTGAATTTTATAAGGCAATATTTAGTCAAATTAAGTTGCTTTAACAATAAACTTATGTAAATGCTGCTGCTCGAAGCTTGAAGAAATAAATAACAATGTAAAATAAAATAAATAAAATAAAATAGAATTCCCTCTATTCATCCAAAGGGGAAATTTGTCTCTAGGGCTTATTCCAAGGGAAGACTGGAATAACCCATGCATCAGCGCCGCAATTTGAGCTAGGGCGAGGTGACTTGCTCAAGGCTACACAGCGCAGCGGCAGGTGATCGAACTTGGTACCTTTCTGGTAAGAAGCAAAGACCGTACCACTGAGCCATGCTGCCCACAGACTACTAGGAGCAGACCAGACAACAGCCACTTTTTAGTGGCTAATCGCCGCCATCGTATTTAACCCTCTCATGTTCAGATTCTTTATGGGGGAGTAGATAATGAGTTCCCTATATGGCCATGTCAATCATGTAGACATCCTTTGATGATATAAGCCCACCCTTTGATGTCTGCAGTCACCTTTTGATTTTCTACGGTCACTCATGGCTAAACTCCGCCCAGAAGCGATTTCATAGGTCCGTCCATCACCACATTTCAAACTTTTGTTCTCGTGAGTTCTTAAGTTTTTTGATCGAAGGACGATTGGCTATTGAGAATCTTGATCCTTCAACGATTGGTCGTTCTGACAGCTCGCGTGTCATCAGCCGTCAACAATGAACCGAATCATCGTTGAAACACTGGAAGACGCTCATGGCATAGTTGCGTCACAATCACCACGTTGCTGAATATATTATCGAGGCACAGTTGATAGGTAAAAAAGCCAAATTATGTTCTAGTTACATTTGAAACAAACAAAGTATATCACTGATTTCGTCTCATTGAGATATAAAAATCAAGAAAATCGGCCGATAAATAAACAAGTTGCTAAAAAAGCTAATATAACCAAAAGCAATTTTTAAAATAAAATTTATTCATAAAACAGTTGGTCTTCAACCGATTTTTCTGAAATAAGGACCAATGTTCTTCTTTTTTTCAAGCTGATTTCAACAATGTGACTTTCAAATTCCTCAGAATTATATTTTTTACTTTTAGATTTTAGCTTTTAGGCCTACTCAAAAAGGTGTTATATTCTTTGCATAACAATAGCGTAATACATCGACGGTGAGAAGCGTCTTTGTTTCGGCCAGATAGATAGATAGATAGCCTGTGATTGGTCGAAGACTTTGAGACGCTTGATTCACAATTCTACACGAATGGACGGTGGCGGTAGATCAAAGAGGTGTACCAAATTTATTTACCAACTACTTTTCTTAGTGCTAAAATTACAAAGTAATAATTTCGCATCAGAAAAAATAACTCTCAAGTTCCTATCTCTTTATTACAATAAAATTGATACCACGAATGACAAAATCGCCCCACAAATAAGGGAGTTATAAATTATTCATAATATTTTTTAAAGTTTACAAAAATTGTTATCAAAGTCATTTTTCCTCCCCAAAGTCGTAATTTTCCCCCCGATTTTTACCAAAGTGCAACGTCAATTATTTTCACCCGCAAATAATATAGGATTTAAATCGCAATTTCTACAACATTTTATTTTCTATCTATAAAAATCAAAGCTGAAAACATCCTGCACCAGTGACAGGCCTGTCATTTCCTTCACAACGATTGGATTTTACTTACTGAGGCCAGTTTTGGCTACCCCGCCCATGAATATTATGCCGTTGTCGGTTTTTGTCGGGTTGAATCTTATACGTAGAGTCGATTAATGGTGTCGTAAAAGAATTGTGTGAACCGCTGTCATTCCAGGGATGGTAAATTTAATTGGACACATGTCATAAATAATCAGCGTGGGAGGGGCTTAGATAGACATATAGATAGATAGATAGATAGATAGATAGATAGATAGATAGATAGATAGATAGATAGATAGATAGATCCGAGTAAACAAGTCCCTCTCTCTCCTTTGTCTATTTGTCGATGTATGTTTGATTTCTATTGCTACCATTGTTATTAATATAAACCCGATCAATGGAGCCAATTCTAAAATGTACAAGTAAAAGTGTAGTTTAATATGTCTAATTTGGTTTATCATCATAAACCTGGCCTTTTTTTTCCTATTTTCCGTCCACATAACAAGGTTAATCGAGCTCAGTCAAAGTCATTCAAATAGAGATAAAATCGCACAGCATCCCTGGTTGCATAAAAAAGAAAATGGCGGCGCTCGACCTCTCACTAGCCACTTTTGATGACATTTTCCTACCTGTTGTCATATCTAGTCCTGTGTTATCTATGATGCTGCCCTCTCTCTCTCTCTCTCCCCCCCCCCCCCCCCCCCCCCCCCCCCCCCCTTTTTTTTTTTTTGTTTTCAAATAAAAATTTAAAAAATAAATGTGAAATTGTACGTAAGCTTCAATTTAATATACGAAAACAGATAATATGGACGTTTCAGGTTTATAACAAAAAACTAATTAACTCACAAAATGAATGATGTATTAATTTATTGTATTGTTTTTTTTAGTTAAAAAAGAATATCAATGTTTACACGGTATCTGGCAACCAAGGCGTTGAGGTTGCAATGAGACGATGCTGGGAAGAAAACAGTTACAGTATATGTCCTCATACTGCTTGTGGGGTGTCAGCTTACTACGCAGCCATTGATAAGTTGTAAGTATTCATTAATTGTTTCGAAACTGTTTATCAATGAGACAGTTCTACTAGATTGTCCTATTCTCTTTTGAGATATACAATGCATCTCTGCTACAACAAAGTCATTGGGACTGGAGGTCATTTATTGTTATAGCAGGGTTTTGTTGAATTCAACTCGTCCTTCTTAATTTACAATGGGTATAATCTTGTACGTAATAATAATAATAATAATAATAATAATAATAATAATAATAATAATAATAATAATAATAATAATAATAATAATAATAATTAAAAAATGGCATTTATATAGCGTTTTACCCCATTGTCACAGGCTCTAAGTGCTTGATATGAATTAAATTTAACAACAAAATATTATAATGGTATTGCTTGCAACTTATGATGTTAAAAAATAAAATTTTAAGCGAGATTTTAAAGTTGTCACCGAATCTGAGCATCTCACTTGTGATGGGAGAGAGTTCCAAAAATGGCGGGCCGAAAATTGAAAAGATTGTTCACCTATTTTACGCAATGGCTTAGGTTTGACAAGGATTGATTGGTCATTGCTTGACCTCAAGTTTCTATTGGGGACATATATGTTTAGAAGGTCTTTAATATAGGAGGGACTGTTGCTGCTCAAGGATTTGTAGACACAGTACAAATCTTATAGGCAACTCTTTTTTCCACAGGAAGCCAATGTAACTCACGGAGAAGGAGAGTTGCTGATGGGTATTTTTGGCTATTGCATACAATGAGTCTGGCTGCATTATTTTGAGCAACCTGAAATTTACTGATTTTGTCTTTAGCTAAATTCGCCAGGAGGGAATTACAATAGTCCAATTTGGAAAAAACAAGGGAATTAATTAAAAGTTCTGCTAAATGCTTCAGTATTAAACGACGAATTTTGCTTATTTTTTTCATTTCTATGTACATAGTTTGTATGGTTTTATGCACTTGACTTGTCATGGAAAGATCTTTATCAATGATCATGCCAAGGTTTTTTTTTGCTTTATTTGAAAATTCTATTGTACTATTTCCGAAAGTAATATATATGTGATTTATTTGCCTGTTTTAGGATACTCGACCTTCCACACATTAAGATCTCAGTTTTACTATCATTTAATTTTAACTTGTTTTGGTACATCCAAGATTTAACCTCATTAAAACAGCTCGAAATTAATTGTATTAAGAATTGTAAATTACTTAGGGGTACTGAATCATAAATTTGCGTATCACCTGCATAAAAATGATAACTCAGATTGAATCTGAATATCACACCAGAAAGGGGCTGCATACAAACAGTAAAAAGGACAGGGCCAAGAACAGAGCCTTGTGGCACTCCAAAGTTTAGTAAACCTTGCTCTGACAGAACACTATTCACCACGACAGTCTGCCATTGATCCTGTAAATATGATGTAAATCATATGGTGTCAAAAGCAGATGAAAGATCTAGAAGGCATACTACATTAATATGGTTAGCATCAGCGTTACATAACAAGTCATTAAAAATTTTAAGAAGCGCCGTTTCAGTACTGTATTGCTGTTTGTAGGCTGACTGGAAGGTTGTTCCAAACTGTTGTTCTTAAGATGAGATGATAATTGTGTCAGTACTCCTTTCTCCTACAGTTTTGACAAAAAAGGTAAATTTGATACAGGACGATAATTGTTAAATACATTGTGGTCCAGTGATGGTTTCTTCAGAAGTGGTTTGACGAGGGCACTTTTAGAGAACGATGGAACTTCGCCAGTCAGTATGGATGTATTTATGATTGATATAATGGATGGTAATAATGTATCAATGGAGCTGGCCAAAAACTGTGCTGGTAAGGGATCAAGGTCGCAGGATTTAATGGGGGCTTTTGTGATCACCTCTTTTATGAAACTGGATAAAACTGGTCTAAAGGGGTACCACAGAATGTATCTGTATCTAAAGATGGTTCATGCCGATCTAGTTCTGAACGAATGTTATGGATATTGAATTGAAAAAAGTTGACAAATTTGTTTGGCAAGTCTTTTTGATTGGTTGTAGATGGTAATGAAGTGCATCTTTCACGTCCAAGTAAATCGTAAGACCTGATGTCTTCATTTTCAGCAGTCTTTCTGCTTTCTGACACTTTGTTTTAGCTTCTTTAACATCCTACATATACCACGGAGCATACTTCTGGTTGGTGACTGTCCTTATTTGGAATGGCGCATGTTTGTCAAGCGTTTCGATAAGACAACTATTCCACTGGTCTGGAGAAATCATTGAATTTTGAGTAAGTGTTCTAAATCGCCTCTGAAATTGCCCAAATTAATCCCTTTGATGTTTTTGGTTGATATGGTGGTTTGAGATTGAAAGAAATGTGGGAGTGGTCTGAAAAAGGGAGGTAATCAATGATGGCGTTTTTTTGGGACTCTGAATTTTCTACAACTACCCAATCTAAAATGTGACCAACGGAGTTGGTTGGCGCCATTATGATCTGGCACCTGTTGTTCTCTGATAATGACTCACACAATTTAATGGGGTCTATGGCGTTGTCGAAATGAAAATTAAAGTCGACGAGTATGATTGAATGGCCAGGATGCATGTGTTGCAATGTTAACATCTTGTTGATTTCTTTCCTAACATCAGGTAATTTTATTTTGTTTTTCTTTTTTGCTGGCAGTCGGTAGATGAAGTTGATGTTGTATCTTGCATTCTGGAGCGATAGTCTAAGATCAATGGCCTCCATTGTTTTGCGGCGCTGTTCGAGGATTTCCATGTGTTTAGGTAATTTGTTTTATAAAAGACGCCAATGCCACCCACTCGCTGATATTTCCTTGGATACGATCTAAATTGGTATCCAGGGGTGTCATTGCCTTTCCAACTGGGTCGTCTCCAGACGGTGAGAGCCATGTCTCTATTATAAATAGTATATCAAAGTTCTTCTCAGTTAATAAATCATTTAGTTCTTCCGGTTTATTACGACAGAACTTTACATATAAAAGACCAATAACGATGTTGTTGTTGGTCGTGATACTTTTTGTGGTCGATACAGATACAAGTGTTGCTGGTGGACGGGGGTATTAGTAGGGGCGGGGTGGACGACGAGTAGTCACCGTTGGAATGTTGAAGTTGAAGTTGGTAAAAATAATTTGATTATGCCCTCCCCCCACCTCTTCCCCAACAAGTACCACAACTCTCATAAGATTGACCCGGAACACCTTATTGACTGGTTAATCCTGTTCCTTTCAGCAACAGTTCTTATTTTTCTTTAATTCAATGACACTATAGTGTATCACCGTCTATACGGAGACCAGCTGCAGCACCAGCCACTCATCCAGGTTTTTGAGGGGTTTTTTTCTTACCCATATTTTATCACTCAATGAAACAATCACAATCCTTGTCATCCAGTTTTGTCTGAAACAAAAGGTAAGGCATTGTACAAACCTTTGTAACTTTATTCCAGACACGACCAAGACACCACTCTCAGAGCAG
Organism: Berghia stephanieae; assembly: GCF_034508935.2. Classification (NCBI taxonomy): domain Eukaryota; kingdom Metazoa; phylum Mollusca; class Gastropoda; order Nudibranchia; family Aeolidiidae; genus Berghia; species Berghia stephanieae. Next base: position 57,613,227 of record NC_088361.1, on the reverse strand, counting down.
TCCTAGCCACTGCCTCACCTCTCAAATTTCCTGAGGCAGCTAAATCGGCAGGTATACCAGTGCTTACTTCAGAAAAGATTGAAAAGATGATGACAGCTCCTACCAAGTACACCGATTTGGAAAAAGGAGAGGATTGGGTTGCTGTCGTGAAAAGCTGTTTGGAAAATATAAGCACAAGAGCAGAGAAGGCAAAGTAATCGGACTCTTAGTGAAACTGATTTTTCTTCTCTACATTGTTAAGTTCTGAAATTACCATTGTCAGCTGTCTTGAAAAATTCGTTCATTTTCTATGCATACTTTCAGTTTGTTGATGGAGTGGAATAAAAACAAAAAATAATACATTAAAATATACATTCAATGCCTCATGTTTATGAAGTCATTAACATTTAATTCTTGTTTTATGAAATTGTTTGCTCCTTTGTAGAAACTATTTCATATTCAAAATGCTATGCAAATGTTGTGCCTGATTTTAAATTGTTCATTATGATGATGAAATGCTTGCGTTTTTCATTTTGATATACAAACAACACAAGTTACATGCCCCGTTATATGTTATTCAATGATTATTGGTTATATCATAAATGTTTACAGATTATAATGTATATTAAAGCTTTTTAAAAAATCTGAAATCATAAATTTTCAATTTTATCTATCTGGATATAATAAGAGACTTTAGGGTTTTCATCCAGAAGGCAGTGACAGTAATGCAACTCAGTGAAGCCCAAGTTGCGTTGCTGTCAATGGTCTCTGGGTATTTATGGTAAAATGTAGTATTGTTGTTCTTTTAAATGCTTTGTAGAATATATTTCAAAACCATCATCATCATTTTATAATCACTTATATTTTAGCCATCTTCTACGTGGTGTCTGATTCCTTGAAGAAAATCACGAAAGGCTTTAAATAATGCTTTATATCTTATTTTTGTGCCATTATTATTGTTTTTGTTCACCATGTCTCAAAAATAAATTCAAATTAGAAAACGTCCTTTTACCAGAATTTGATTTTAAAATTCATAAATAATAAGTATATATATATATATATATATGTGTGTGTGTGTGTGTGCCTTTGTTGTCATGTGGTATGATGCTTGCCTTCGGGGTAGATCCCACGAAGAAGAGGAATACACTCAAATGTTTACAAATCATATGTTAAAAAAATAAAGTAATAACAGTACATAACAGAGATGATTTACACTGAAAAAATATCTCCCAAAACTATAACTATACATTCGACTGTTTCCCTCCCAACCAAGAACTCTGACCAGGGACAGGACAAAATTAAGTAATCAAATTTCAAGACAAAGACAGAAAGCAACTGGAAAACAGATACATGGGGATAAAATACAAAGTACCTCCCTGCCAACTATGGGAGGTTGGGAACCCAGATTTTGGAAGATGATTTGCAAGGAAAAAATATCACTCACAGATAACAACCATCCGTCTTTCACTCAGAAAATTCCCAACTTGAAGCTTGGACTAAATGAAATGGTTTTATTCACGAGAACAAGAATACAAAGCTACACTGTATTTGGAAAAGACAATGTAAGCAAAAGCAGATACAGCAAAGTAAAGCGAGAAGTTGTTTGTTTGTTGTTTTTAAGGGTTTTACGGCGCTTGCAACACATTTAGGTTATATCAGCGCCAGTAAAAAGGAAGAAAATGGGATAGTAAAAAGTTCTAGAATTACAATTAAAGCAACCAAGAAAAAGTAAGACATAGGGGAACTGAGAACAAATAGGGATCAGATGTAGATTTCAAGAGCATACCACCAATGTACTTAGTTTGATATCACCTATAAGTTCCATCCGGACACAAGCACAAAATCCAACAAAGAGGAATACACTCAAATGCTGACATTAACATTCAAAATAACACATATAATAATACATAGCAGAGAGATGATTTACAAGGGAAAAAAATAATCTCCCAAAAAAATAACTATGCATTTGACTGTTTCCCTCCCAGCTAGGACTCCAGCCAGGACAAAACCAAGTAATCTCATTCCAAGACAAAGACAGAAAGCATGTTGGAGAACAGATATAAGGGGATAGAAGACACAGTATGTACCCCCCCCCCCCTGCCCACTATGGGAGTAAAAAAGCTAGAAGGATAGAGCACCCGCTCCCCTATGGTCAATGTCCATAAAGGGAGTTTCACTCTCCCGACGGATTATCACCTTGTCGTGGTGGGAGGGCTTGCGTATCTCGAACCTCGGACCTCTAATAAGAGAAAAAAGGAGAGAGATCAGACGAAGAGTAATCCACCGGCCCTCCAGGAATGGGGGTTGAGCGTAGGGTTAACAACCCACCTCATAAAAAGCAAACTGTTACAGAAACAGAAACCAGACATAAATCCACAACCGGCGGCAGCAGAGAAGCGGACCAGAATACTGGCTTCATGACGGTAGGAGGTCAAAGCCGAAAGGACGCCCCCGACCAGATTGCAGATCTGTTGTCACCAAAACGCAAGCTCAATGTCTCGTGCTGAAATGTTAGGACCCTATATCAAACAGGAAAACTGGCACAAGCCCAGCGCGAGATGTTGAACTACAAGATCGATTTGCTAGGCATATCAGAGGCAAGATGGACAGGAGCTGGGAAGCGCCAACTCTCAAATGGCGACCTGATCATTTGGTCAGGACGAAAGGATGACCAACACAGAGAAGGTGTTGCCCTCTTGATAGCCAGGCACAACAACAAGTCACTATTGGAATGGAAACCGATAAGTGAAAGACTTTTATACACAAGACACAACTCAAAATACACCAAGCTATCAATCCTCACATGCTACGCACCTACAGAGGATTCAGATGAAGAAAACAAAGAAGAATTTTACGATATTCTAAGAATGGCCGTTGAAAACATTCCAAGACATGATATGCTCATGATCATCGGAGACCTTAATGCTAGAGTTGGCAATACACAAACAAATCAGTCCGTTGGAAAGGAGGGCATAGGGTTAATGAACAACAATGGAAGCAGACTGGCAGAATTTTGTGAAGAACACAACTTCATTATTGGTGGAACTTTCTTCCCACACAAAAACATCCACAAATTGACATGGAAATCACCAGATGGGAAAACAGAAAGTCAGATAGACCATATAATTATAAACAGAAAATGGAAGAGCAGCCTAAACGATGTCAGAGTCAGACGATTGGCAGACATTGGAAGTGACCACCATCTTGTCACAGCCAAAATCTCTACTAAATTGATGAAAACAAAAATAGCAAAACAGAAGGAGAAACGCTTCAACACAGATAAATTGAAAATCCCAGGTATCCAAAACAATTTCAATATCTCAGTCAGAAACAAATTCAGTGCAATACAAGATATTACAAACATGACAATCCAAGATTTCAACCACGTCATGCAGGAAAGTGCCACTGAACACTTAGGACACAATAAATCCAATACAGAGAATTGGATATCAGCAAGGTCATGGGAGCTCATTAACCAAAGAAAATCAATCAAACTAAATCTCCTGAACGCTAAATCCCCCCGACTGAAAGAAAGGCTATCCAGTGAATACTCATTGAAGGATAAAGAAGTGAAAAAATCCACAAGGAAAGACAAAAGAGATTTTGCAGAAAATTTAGCAACTGAAGCAGAAAATGCAGCTGTAAAACACGACACACAAACACTATACAAAATCACAAAAAAGCTCTCGGGAAACAGAAGTTATGGTCAAGAGAAACCATTAAAATCCCAAGATGGTAGTGTCATCACAGACGAAAAGGAGAAAATTGAAAGATGGAGAGAATATTTCGCAAACCTTCTGAACAGACCAGACCCATCTTCTTACACAGATATCCCAGAAGCAGAAATGGACGTAGAGGTTAATCTTGGTCCAATCACTGAGCATGAGGTGCACGAGGCAATACAACAACAAAAAAATGGCAAGGCCCCAGGTATTGACAAAATCAGTGCGGAAATGCTTAAAGCGAACTCGCAAGAAATGTCCAAAATTCTCAGTAAACTGTTCACCAACATTTGGGAAAAGGAAGAAATACCAGAGGATTGGCAGAAAGGCATCATCCATAAAATAGCCAAGAAAGGAGACCTAGGAAATTGTGCTAACTGGCGTGGAATCACACTCCTGTCCGTAACGAGCAAAATTTTTAATAGAATCCTTCTGAAAAGAATCTCACCTCACATTGAAAACATTCTTAGAAAAGAGCAGGCAGGGTTCAGAAAAGGGAAGTCATGTAGTGACCACATATTTACCCTGAGACAAATCCTGGAGCAAAGCATTGAATGGAACAGCCCCCTCTACACCATTTTTGTCGATTTTGAAAAAGCCTTTGACAGCTTACACAGAGAGTCCCTGTGGAAAATACTCCGCCATTATGGTATACCGATGAAGATAGTCAACCTAATCAAAGCAATGTACAGCAACTACCAATGCCAAGTGATCTGTGGTAACAATTTAACAGACAGCTTTAATGTAACAACTGGTGTAAAACAAGGCTGCATACTCTCCCCGCTTCTGTTTATCCTGGCTCTAGACTGGCTCATGAAAAATACAATTGATGGTAAGAAGAGAGGCATTCGCTGGACACTGACATCTTTTCTGGAAGATATAGACTACGCAGATGATATCGCGTTAGTTTCCAGTACACACAGAGACGCCTCAGAGAAACTAAACGTACTACACAAGAACGCCTCGAAAATTGGACTGAAAATAAATTTCGATAAGACTGTGTACATTAGGGTGAATCCAAAACATGACAGTGAAATTAGAATAGATGAACATATAATTGAAGAGGTAACAGAGTTCTCCTACCTCGGATCCAAAATAACAGACGACGGAAATGCAGAACACGATATCAAGCACAGAATTCAAAAGGCAAACCAGGCTTTCGGCATGCTGAAAAACTTTGGAAATCAAAGCAAATAATGAGAAAGACAAAGCTGAAAATATACAAGAGCAATGTTTTAAGTGTACTGCTTTATGGAAGTGAAAGCTGGAAAATGACATCCTCCTTAATACATAAACTAGAAGCCTTTCAGAACGTTTAAAAAGAATTTTTAATTTATTTTGGCCTACAAAAATAAGAACAGTGGATCTATTAAAGAAAGCTGACTGCACTAGCATTGATAGCCAAATAAAAAGAAGAAGATGGCGTTGGCTGGGTCATGTGGCCAGAATGGAAAAAGGGTCACTTCCCAAGACAGCCTTGTACTGGACAGCAGATGGGAAGAGAAAGCGGGGAAGACCCAAAGAAACCTGGCGAAGGACGATGGAGAAAGAATTAAAGGAAGCAGGCCTGTCCTGGAATACAGCCACCGCAAAAGCAGCCGATCGCAAAAAATGGAGATGTCTGGTGGATGCCCTATGTGCCTCAAGGCCCGAAGAGGATTAAGTGAGTAAGTATGTTGGAGAACAGATATAAGGGGATAGAAGACACAGTATGTACCCCCCCCCCCCCTGCCCACTATGGGAGTAAAAAAGCTAGAAGGATAGAGCACCCGCTCCCCTATGGTCAATGTCCATAAAGGGAGTTTCACCAACTATTTGCCAAAGACCTAGTCAAGAAAAGAATGAACAAAACAATAATCAAAATATTCAATTCCTTCTAATTATTGATAATTTATTGCTCGAATTGTCTAATATTTCATTTACAGATCTCTATAAATAAATCACAACATCAAAATGGAATTATTCATAACAAATCCAAACTCACTGTGTTATCACACTACACACATAACTGAGAGTCTGAAAATTAATCATACTTTACTTAAAGCTTCCTGGTAGATTTGAAATGGTGATATTACCAATCACGATTATCGTTATTTTTCCAACATAACTCCCAATGGCTTGGTTGATAGAGCACTCGCTTCACACAAAAAAAGGACTCAACTCAATCCTGGGTGCGTTCAATTTTTCAAAAAGTTCTCACCTACCTGTGAAAACCAAAAGTGATTGAGTAGCTGAGACAGATAGATCTGGCAGAAAGTACTTTGTTATAGACTAATACCCTATCCAAAGGGTTGCGAGTAATTGCTAATGTGCCTTTTAAGCTATAATACCTGGGATAAACTATGCCTCCTTTGGCCCTATGGCTCTCTTGTTTACCAATATTTCCTTGTGAAATTGAATGTGAGCTTCAATTTAATTACAAAAACAGATCAAATGAACATTTCAGATTTCCCCTTTTTCAACAAAACAGGATGAATGAAACACCACAGATGAATGAGATAATGTGGTTTCATTCATCCTGTTTTGTTGATAAAGGGGAAACCCGAAACGTTCATTTGATCTGTTTTTGTAATTAAATTGAAGTTATATCACATTATTATTTATTTCTTCGAGCTCCGAGCAGCAACATTTACAATACAGTATTTCCTTGTACAGTTGAAGCTGGTATATGGAATGCCACTTTATTGGAACGATCTGTATGTGACAGACATTTTTTCTATATAATTTTTACTGGTTAATCAGGACACGTGCTGGTTAATTGGAATGATTTCAAAGCCTCGGAAAATGTTTTAATTTTTTTTTTCATTCCAAGTAATCAAAAACATGAATATTCCTTTTAAAAGGAATTGAATGGATCATGGAATCATCCCATGTCTTCAAATACTTTTTTTAAAAAGCCTCTTAACTGCTGATGGCATTCAGTCTATTACCATCTATTTATTTGGTAATACATTATACTTTAGACATTTGGTGAACAACAAATGATTTATGAGAGCACAGGTAATGTGTTTGTGTTTGTTTTTGAGGGTTTTATGGCGCTTGCAACACATTAAAGTCATATCAGCGCCTGTAAAAAGGAAGAAAATGAGATAGTTAAAGTTCAAGAATACCATTTCAAGAAATAGGAAACAAATGCAGATTCCAAGAACACAATATCAGCGTACTTACTTTGAGATCACCTAAAAGTCTCATCCAGACACAAGCACAGGTCCCCACTAAGAGGAATACACTCAAATGTTTACAAACACAAAACAACACAAAAAAAATAATACAATGCTTAACAGAGAGATGATTTACAAGGCAAAAAACTCCCAAAACTATACATTTGACTGTTTCCCTCCTAGCCAGGGTCAGGACAAAACCAAGTAATCTCATTCAAAGAGAAAGACAGAAAGCAAGTTGGAAAACAGATGTAGGGGGATAGAAGATACAGTAAGTGCCTCCCTGCCCACTATGGGAGGCCAGGAATCCCAACCCGGGAGCACAGGTAATGATGCAATGGTTAAATTGCTTTTGACGACTAGATTAAAATTGTATGTGTTATGGATTATTGTGGAACAGAATTCGTGTATCTTTATTTTATTTGTCTCCTTTCAATATCTGGGTGCAGTGACAATTCTGTATGAATGTGAAGCTAAATGATGGGGGTAGCACATTCTTTTTCATCTACCATCATGCCTACACACATGTAATTTAAATGTAGTGAAGGGGGGGAATAAATCTTCAGACAAACAAATAAAAGTGTATGTTTTGTATTACTATATACATATAAATATGAGTAGTCTTCATAGCTTTTTCCAATGAGTTCAGAAGCGGTTAACTCAAATGTTTGTTTTTGTTTTTAAGGGTTGCAACACATTTAGGTTATATCAGCGCCAGTAAAAAGGAAGAAAATGGGATAGTAAAAAGTTCTAGAATTACAATTAAAGCACCCAAGAAAAAGTAAGACATAGGGGAACTGGGAACAAATAGGGATCAGATGTAGATTCCAAGAGCATACCACCAATGTACTTAGTTTGAGATCACCTATAAGTCTCATACGGACACAAGCACAAAATCCAACAAAGAGGAATACACTCAAATGCTTACACATTATACATTCAAAATAACAAATATAACAATATATAACAGAGAGATGATTTACAAGGAAAAAAATTATCACCTCCCAAAGCAATAACTATGCATTTGAATGTTTCCATCCCAGCTAGGACTTCAACCAGGGCAAAATCAAGTAATCTCATTCCAAGACAAAGACAGAAAGCATGTTGAAAAACAGATGTAAGGGGATAGAAGACACGGTATGTACCCCCCTGCCCACTATGGGAGGTTAATTCAAATGATTTCAGGGTAATGGTGTTTTTCCGATTAAGCGACTTGCACTGTATTTACTTTTTCAGCCCACAATCACATTGCCTGGCTGATATTACTCCTATCAATCCTTCAAAAACATTAGGCCCATGGAGCCGGAGTTTATCCCAGTTTCTATAGCATGAAGCGGACAATAGCAATTCCTTCTATCCTATGGATAGAATACTAGTCTATTGAAAAGTACTTTCCACCAGATTGAATAGTCCAAGCAACCTAATCACTGCTGGGTGGAGACAGGTGGTCAGAAAAAATCTTTGACTGAATGATAAAAAAAAAGCAAAGAAACATTTGATGTTTCCGCAGGTCAACCTTACAATTAATTGAAATTAAGAAGTTATGATCATTGAGGCAAATATGAACAAATCAAACACCACTATCAATGCAATAGACATTTCTCAATGGACAAAAAATAAAATAATAGATGTAAATGTTGTATTAAATAAAGAGGAATTAACCCGCAGATCTCATCTTAAAATCGCACTTTTTAAAAAATCTTAATTGAGTAAAATTAGTTACTAGGTGTAAATATTAGTAAATCAAAACTAAACTTTTAACAATTGTTATCTGAGGGGAATAAAGGGAATGTACAACAAAAGTGGTTTTACAGAAATTGATAAACTAGGTCAATTTAAGGGGAGTAATAATTTTCACTAAAGATCAAATGTTTATTTTTTCTTGGTCCAATATTATTGCTCAATATTTGTGAACTGGATTTCACAGTATATTTAGCTTATTCTGAGTTCACTTCATCTTACAATTATTTTCAAAAATAAAGCAGTGTAAATATTAAGTTTCTTAAAACAGGAATGAGATGAGCAATAGTTTGCCCTTGAGGTAAAAAAAAAAGATGTAATCAGAATTAAAGATGGATATCTAATGCAATATTCCAGAGTTAATGAGATCAGTAAAAGGACTTTTTCAAATGAAAAAGAATTGTAAGTCATGAAGTTTTGTTTTTGTTTTTAAGGATTTTATGACGCTTGGGACACATTTCAACGCCAGTAAAAATGAAGAAAATGGGAAAGTTAAAAAATTCAAGATTTACGATTGAAAGCACATGAAAAAAAGTAAGACAAAGGGTAACGGTTCAAATAGACAACAGATGTAGATTCCAAGAGAATGCTATCAGTGTACTTAGTTTGAGATCACCTACAGTCATATCCAGACACAAGCACATGACTCCACCAAGAATACACTCAAATGTTTACAAAATATTATACATTCAAAACACACAAAAATGGAACCGTACATAATAGTACAAAGATGATTTACAAGGAAAAAAATATCATCTCCCAAAACTGTAACTATACATCTGTTTCCCTCTCTGCCAAGGACTCCAGCCAGGGCCAGGACAAAAACAACTACCCCAATTTCAAGACAAAGATAGAAAGCAACTCAAAAAACAGATATAGGGGAATAGAAGACATAGCAACTGACCTCCTGCCCGCCATGGAAGGATAAAAGACCCCACCAGGTGAATGTTTGAGCTTTAAGCTTTTTTTTTATTTATATAGCGCAATATCCACTAAACGTGCTCAAAGTGCTTTACAAGGGATCCCCGGCCAAGAGCAACATTTAACATGTAGGATGAGACATAACGCCTAGGCGATATTGCAATTTTTTTTTTTTTGGACAGAGACAACACTGTTAACGGCCAGGTACTCTTTTTACACCTGAGTGCGGTGAGAGAATGTGAGTAAAGAGCCTTCTCCAAGGACTCAACTTTGCGCCGAGCGAGGCTCGAACCCAGGACCTTCCAATCCGAAAGCGAGTGTCATACCACTAGACCACATAGCCGCACAATCGTCATGTATTAATACCAAATACATTTTCCCAGTCAGTTAAAGCTAATTGTATAAAGTAAAATTTCACATAAGAATGAACATTTCATTGCTGTAGTTTCTAATGTAAAATAGAAATAAATACTGACTATTCTATCACAGAATTATCACAATTATTGCACTTTATACTTCCTATTTAGGTGTGGACCTTTTGTCGTCAGGACACACACACCACATTAATACAAGTAAAAATCTTTCAAATGCAGATTGGTTATCATTGAATAATTATTAATAAAAATCAGATCTCTACAAATCTACAAGTTTCTTTTGTAACAAAAGAATCATATATTTTATGTACAAAATAAATTAGAATGTTTAGAATGAATGGGGGGGGAAAAAATCAATTGCTTTCAAATTGGATTTATCAAACGACTTCTTTAAATGCATAAAATAATTCACTAGAACAAGTGTTGTTTTGAGCAAAGGAAAATAAAATTAAAAATTAAATAAAAAATTACAAAACCACGTCATATTGATAATTTACATGAAAATAAATAAAGACAAAATTAAAAACCCGAACCAAGAGGCTATAACGTAAAGTAATTGGTCAAGTAAACATTTGAAGATTTTTTACTTCAGATATTTCACATACACTTTTCGAGAAAGAAGCAATTAAACACACTTTATCACCTGCAATAAGAATAGAATGGGGTAATAAAGAAGAATCAATGGTTTTAAAGCTTTAAAAAAACAACCATTTATGAGGATGCATTTATTTAAAAAGAAAGTCTGGAATGGAAATTTAAATGTGACCCCAAGTCTCTGATTTTTAATTAGTCTTTGTGATTCTGTTTATCTTCTCATTTTTTTTTCTTTTTTTAAACAAACCTGACAAAATCTCTGGATAGTCCCAATGCCAAAGAAGAGATAACAACATTGGATTAAATGTTCAAGTCATTTAGCTGTAATTTGATGCCTTCAGATGAATAAATAAATAAATACTATGCTGCCTGAAGGTAAAGACCATAAAAATATTGAAAGAATCAATCAACAAGAATCCAGAACATTCCTCCTTTGTATTGTGGCAGTCTTTGAAAATGTTTTATTCATTTTTTTTCTTCAATATTACCCGTTTTCTTTCTATTTTTGTCATGGAATAGTTACAAATTATGATAATACTGATGGAATTCCAGATCAAATAAATAAGTATTAATATAATACCATATATCAAAACGAGGTACCAAAACCTCAAATTCCAGTCATACTAAATTTGACGACAATAATACAAAGTGATTTCTAAAATGTATGTCTTAATCTTAGCCAAATACATCCAGACATGTAAACTGAACCGGTAGTGGTACAATCAAACAAATGTGTAACATGCTCTGATGAGTGTTTTTTCTCACCTTCTCATAGAGGAAACCTTTATTCAGACAAAACTTAATTTCCCTCCAAAAGCAGGCTTTTAAATTTGTTTAAGATTTTAAAAACTTTTTAAAAATCCAGCATCAAATGAGAGTAAGAGCAATGTGTTTATCACCTTCTATTCCCTTAGTTGTGTTTGACATAGTGAACATGAAGACACTCATCTGTTATTTATGGGCCCTTGAAATTATTTCTCAGTCACTGATCAAGTGACTGAAAGAGTTGGCAAATGCACTCACTCAATAACTGCCTTGACCAAAAATGATAGCATTTTCATAAGAGATTTGAAACTCTGACCTTGTGCCTTAACTGTAAATAAACTGTTTACAAGAACAACAGATCATGTGACACCAAAGAACCTTCAAGTGGGAAGATCTAACCAAATATACACTACCTTTCAACAATTTGGTCATTCCATAAAGATAGAATTACCACTTCATACGTTCTTCCATTTAATTCCATAAGACCATGTATTATATATACATATCACATTCTATCATATTTATACAAACTGTTTTCTGACAACTTAACAATCTACAACTCTTTTTGCTTCACTATTTTCACCATCCTTAATACCATCATCATTAGACGTGTTATTTGATAAAAGAGCAGTAGAATCATCGTTACAATTATTAGATTGGGGATTGCTGGAATAATAAGTAGGAAGTGTGGAGGACTCAACAACACATTCAGAATCAATCCCTGCAGCATAGTCTGGGGCATTATCTTCACAACATCCTACATTACTCTCAGGATCTGTCCTAGACCATTTGGTTATAGAGGCGCCTTGTAGCTGGGAATGTTGTATAAGTTTGCTAGTCACGCAATCCATAAGTGATTTGAGATGTTCATTTGTTTCCACATCCTCATATTCATCGTCATCATGGACAATATTTTCATTACAAGTCCAATCTTCTTTCAAGAATTCTCTCAAGTTTTCATCTTCATTGTCAAGATCAACATCCCCATCTTCATCTTGACTAAAAATCTTTTCCCTGAGCACTTTTTCATCTACATTTTCTTGATTCAAACATTCTTGCACAGAAAATTTCCAGTCATAAGTTGAATTGTTCTTTCCTTCATTTTCATCTTGAAATCTTTTCAGCATCAAATTTTCATTTCGGATTTTTTTATCTGTGGAGGACAGGAAAGCAAAGGATAGATTAAAACCAAACTTAAAAACTTTTTTGGGATTTACAAACAAGTCACCCAGGGTGGAACTGTGAAGTATTTAGTAAAACCGATGAAAGAAATTAACATTGATGAATAGGACAAACTTTAAGAAAATACTACACATTTAAAATATAAGATACTCACTTCCCCCTTTTGCTTCTTTGCCATAATGGTGGTGCGAATGAATACAGTTTGGACATGGTAAATGTTTTCTATGATACCAGTTATGCTAAAGAGTTTGTTTTATAATCATTGTAATGAGTAAACATGTATGAAACAAAAATGTTGCGGACATATATTGATAGGTTTGGTATAAAATAAAGATTTGTGAATTAGAAAACAAGTCAGAGGGTACCTATAATACTTTTTTGATATACATAAGTTTTCACATTTCTAAGACAATCAAAGAAATAAATACAATTAACATATGCTGGTCTAAATATAAGTCTGATATAATTTAGAATTGCTGCATTTTAATTAGGTATAAATTATTTAATTTGAAAAATATGAAAATGATCCCAGGAATACTTATCCTTTCCTGTCAATATCTAAATAAATATCTGTCTTTCAAGCATTTCTCAGAAGAGAAAGAGGTAGTATTTTCATTTCACTCTGTACAGTTTAGTTCGTTGATAACTAAAAATACATGAAAAAATGCTTTGAACGTAAAATAGATAAACAATTTCAGAAAGTTTTGAATAATTATTCAAATTTCACTTCTTTCCTATACTCTTTTTTTTTGTATATTAATGATTCATATTTTATTTGCAATTGCATAAAAGCTTCATTTTTCTCATTTGGTTATGAAATTATATTATTGGCTTTTTAAAAGATTTGTAAATACATTCAAACTTGTATTTGTGGACATCTATGTTAGGCAAACAAGTGTGCACGAAGGACACCTGGCAGTCTGACAGCTGTGTTTTTACCTCATTATTGTACAAGATGGACATTTGCTATTACAGACAGAGGACAGACAACATTACAGAGCATAAAGCGGAAACTGTCTGGAGATTTATCAATCTTAGACATTTACCCATTTCACTGGCCCTGAACACATTTGATAAATAATAATAATAATAATAATAATAAGTAATTTCTATAGCGCCTTTCATCAAAACCTCAAGGCGCTTAAAATCTAAATCTTTTGTTCTTTGTTTACTAACATGGATAGAAGAGAACTTGGTCAAAATTCAATCTTGCTGTTGACTACTTGTTGAATATCAGTGTCATTCAATTGTTTGTACTACTTTGTTCATGAGTCATCATCACCGTCATAATCTCATTCAAAACGATTTCATCACAACATAATTTTTTTTAAATGAGCTTTTATATAGCACAATATCCATTAAACGTGCTCAAAATGCTTTACAAGGGGCCCCTGACCAACAGCAACATGTAATGTGTAGAATGAGACATGATGCCTGTTAGGTGATATACAATTTTTCCGACAGAGACAACACTGTTTAACAGCCATATATTCATTTTACACCTGAGTACAGTGAGGGAATCTGAGTAAAGAGCCTTTTCCAAGGACTCAATTATGGGCCGAGTGAGGCTCAGACCTTCCAATCCGAAAGCAAGCGTCATACCACAAAACCACATAGCTGCAATTTAAACAATAGACAAAAAGCTTCACTCAGTTCTTATAAGGGGAGGTTTGACTTGAAATCTGTCATATACATGGATCATCTGTGAGATCAGTGTCAATATTATGGCCTCATGATTCTTTTTGTCAGGGTTTCTTGATTGATGACAATATTTTCTCTAAATGATGTGTGAATTAAAGAAATGGAAAGATTATAAAATAATAATGTCGAGAAATAAAAAATCTTAGTTTTTATCATAAAATGCCATAAAAAAAACCCAATAACAATGATTAAATAAAGGAATGGCAAGGGCCAAAGGAAGTCCAAGCTGCAATCAACTCTCATATAATGCCATGGCATGATTGGGATTTATTTATTTGAAAATTCTATTTTTAATTAACGAATCATTCATGAAGATCAAGAGATAATTTATTTAACGACATATGTAATAGGAAGACATGGCTCTGGAATAGACAGTGTCATTTATACAGGTTTGACTGTATTTTTTTTTAAAAAAGTGTTAAAACTGCTTCGTAACCATTCTAATGAGGCCTAAGTCAAAACCATGATCTATATCACCATTAAAAGGTTTTTCACTTAGAAGTGTATTATGTTGTGGTGCGCTATTTGTCAATACTATGAAATTACCTACAGACTGTAATAAAATGAGATTAACAGTTTGTTTCTTAAGCTGGAAAAATCAAAACTGATTAAATTTAAAACAGCAAAACTTACAGATACAGTGGTGATCACCTAAATGCCCAGGGGTGGGGAAGTAGAAAAAAGTTTTTTTAAAAACAACGGGCATTTAGACGAAGCGGACAATTAGACGAAATTGGTCAACTGAGTTAAAACTAATGAATTTACAAAGAATTAACTGGTGAAAAGTTTCAAATTAGGTAATCAGTGATCTCCCCCCGCCGTAACTCATGACCGTTTTAAAGGATGGTTTGTTGTTGCTTTTTATTTTTGCTATTTTGCTTTAGTACTTTATTTGTGGTCTTCCTGTTTATTATTTTTATGATTTAAAAAAGGGCAGAGGTTATTTTAAATTTTTAATGTTGTAAATTTCCACATATTCAATATGGAGATAAAGGTAAGATTTTATTATCTACACACAAACAATAACAATCACAGGGATCTGGGATCTGGTCATTGATTTAGGATTTTTTTAAAAATTCTTCCACATTAACCAATTTGTTATTCTTCTCTTTGTTTATAGTATAAAGTTGTATTGTATTCATTGCCTAAAGAACTTCCTTTGGAGATGGCTCTTCTTCCTCCTCCTCGTCATCGCTGTTTTGATCCTCAGTCTTCATTTGCCTCTTCACTTCCTGAATTATATCAAAGTCTGTCAGTATTTCTGATGTCTGTAAGTCTTTGTCAGAGGGGTGTCTGTCATTTGTGGACAGCGGATTGAGGGATGGAAGCAAAAGGGGTGACGGGGGCTAGCAATGGACAAATAAATGATGGATTGGGAGAAGGCTAGATGAGGGATGGGAGCAAAGGGGTGGGGTGCTTCATCAGCTCGTGTGAGCTAATCATTGCAGAATGGGAGGAGTGGACAAATGGACAAAGTTGTTTGACAGTGGATTAGGACTTCTGGGATGGGTGGGTGGAGAATTGGATGATAAAACAAAGACATGCTTGAATGTTGGTAACTTGTCCTGCGTCAGCCAACATAAGTCAGGAGAGGAAGAGGAGGGGTCTCTTTTCTTCAGATCAAACACAGCTGACCACATTGTGAAATTGTGCGGCAGTTTTGGGAAATTTAAAAAAAAATTTTAAATACATTGTGAAGTTGTCAAAGAGGGCACTTAGGCAGAATCCATTTTTAGAAGCAGGCATTTAGAGTTGTGTTTTACAGAACAAAAATTCTGTTTTGCTGAGAAAGCGGGCAATAAGGTGAAACGGGCATTAAGACGATCAGTACTGTACTATTTTCTTATATTTGGATAGTGAAGAGAAATAATATTTAAATAATATTTAGACATTTTCCCAGCATATTTAATAGCCATTCAAGTCAAATAAATGATAAAATAATAAAAGATAAAAGTGTTAGCCTTATCCGAAGCATAAACTTCATAACAAATCTGAAAAAAAAGCAAAACCGAAACAAGGTAGCAAAATATTTTCCCCACAAAAAAGTTGATAAGCAATGCAAATTGAAATCTAAAGAATCAGGAGTCAACGAGTTATCAGTGTAGAATTCAATATTTAATGATATTTAAGTCTCGATGATTATAATTTAATCTTGAAAATAAAATAAAAAATTAAAAGTGAAAGAAAGAAAATTAAAAGCATTTCTTTGCTATTTGATCAATTGGTAAAGAACTGCTTCAAAATTTTGAGAGAGTAGAAATATATGCAAATCTAAAAGCTGATAAATTCGTAGAATGAAAAAAGTGATGCCAAGACTAATGAATAAGACGATCTAAAACACTAAAACTCAGCTAATTTAAAAAGTGAAATCATTGGAAATATTCCAAAACATTAGACTGAAACAATCCAGAGTGTGTAAGGAATGAAAATGTGTTTGCAAAACAAAACAGAAAGAAGTGAATTGAGTAAAGGTCAAAAAAAGGTGAGACTTGATTGAATAATTTTTTAAGACACAAAAGATAAAATTTGACACCAAAGGCAAAAAAGTTAACGGATCGCCAAAACATCATATCACTGGGACATTGGGAGAAGAGGATTTACAGTCGCACAATAAACTAAGAGTATCAAGGACCAGAAAGAAAGATAGAAAATTCGTCCATGTCATGAGTACCTTATGGTGCTCAGAAGATGATGGTGCACGGAGATTTAAAAGAATAATTACCTAAAGCAATAAAAAGAAATGACTGATTTTTTTAAAAAAGGAAAAAAAGATAGGAAATGTTATTTCACTATTGTATTATCAAAATTATTTGAGAAACCAATAGAAAACTTTTAAATTTTCATTTGAAAAAGACGATGAAAGTCCAGTTTATGGGAAAAAAAGAGAAAGTGTGAATGAAATAATGGAAGCCCTGCATGCACACAAAGCAACAAGTTAAATCTCTCCTATCACAGCAAATCTTTGATATAAATAAGGACATACAAGAGTCTGAAATCTAAAGATAAAAGCTGGCATATTTCTAATAATTATCCAATATAAAAGTCCATGCTGTGTGAAGTAAAATAAAAATCACCCATAAATGAAATATAGCAGGTAGTATTATCCTGACTTACTACGCCATGTGGAAAATAACTGACATATCGTAAAAATCTTGATCTGTGAACAATAACACAATGCATTTCAATTGGATCACACCTTCTCTACATGTATTTAAGGACTGTTGATTTAAATTTGAGGGAAATAAATTAATTGATTTCCTTAAGCAACATTAGACATTGACATCAGTGGAAAGCAATGCAACGCCTATTCTTTGGTCATTAGAAAATGTTGATTTTATCAAACAACAGAAAGCTTTCTTTTATTTTAGTGTACCTTAAAAAAAAAAAGAAGAAAGTCGAAAATACTAAATTCAAATTTCAATCCTATTTTCTATCTCGAATTTCTGCTCATAATTTTTTTTGTTTGATGATGATAGGTTTGCTCCAATGACTAAAAAATAAAACAAAAACAGCAAGATACAGTTGCACATTCCAATTATAATAAAATGCTCAATCTAATATATGTGCTAACATAGTAATTGAAAATTTCATTTAATTCACAAATACATGCTCAAACACACATGAAAAAAAAGATAAGACCAGAGAAAAAAAATCATTTTCAACTATCGTAACCAAGGTAGACAAAATCCAAATATAATTACATCTAAAATCTAAATTTGAATAAGCCCATTTATCACAAATACCTGAGTGATCAATAGAAATGCCTGTAGCTGTAATGCCTGGAACAAGCTGGACTCCATTCACAACATCACCTTTCACCACTTCTTCCTTGGTAGGGAGAAAATCAAGTTCTTCCAAGTCTAGCCTACTTAGTTCTTTAGTGACGGAACTCATGTGGGATGGACTGTTTGTGACACTGGAATTAAGTTAATAAATCATCTTTTACAGCTCTACGAAGTTACATTATCCCTAATTGATTATTTGAAAAAAAAAAGGGAATTTTGACAAAAAAATGTTCAATGTTGGAAGCTTTGCTTTATTAAACATTGTAGGATATATGACTAATGGGGAAAAAAAGGTATAAAAATATCATAAATGCTATTTTTTTATATTTTGTGAAAGTTATCTTGATCACACTTAATCCCACGAATAGACAGACAGCTTACTCACCTGTTATTTCTTGATGACGAAAGCTCAGAGTCTAAATCTGAGAGATCTCTAGGAGTTTCTGATGTTTCTGTTGATTGTGAAAATTGACGAGGAACCAAAGTCTTGATTTCCTGACATTCAGCCTTCAACTTTTCAAGGTTGTTCACATTACCTATTTAAGATAAATTGATTCTTTGAAAACCTTTTTAAAATAACAACATTTTCAATAAACTCCAAACTGTTTAAAACATTACTTTTGTAGCTCTAGTGCAGTGAGAATCATCCACATGTTATACTTGATCAAATCAATGTTCATTACCATTTTGATTTAATATTATGTTGCAAATTCATTAGAATATTTATCTGAATCAGTTTTTGTAACAAAATAGCAACTAACCTGACACACTCCATAAGCCTGATACTTCAAGAGTTTTCAGCTTTTTCTCTAATTCACTCACTCTGTTACCTAAAAGTCTAAGAATAAAAATAATGACACAATCATAATATCAATAACCACCTTCACTGTTTTGTTTTTAAAAAATAAAAGGTTAAACAGAATAAGACTAAAAATATCATTTTAAAAAATATATTAAGACGTTATTTGTGATAGAGAACAATAATTACTGTTGTTAACAATGCATCCACAAAAGACATTATTTATTCCGATAACTAAAATATAGGTTGTTTTTTTTTTATTATTATTTTTTTTTTTTGTTTTATCTATTTTATCATATTATTATTATTATTATTATTATTATTTTGATTAATTTATTATTATCAATTTTATTTTTTATTTAATTTAATTTATCTCTCTCCTTTATTTTAAATATAACCCTTAAAACGCACCCTTCCACTCCCGTTCTCCCACTTCCATTCCGTCTCTCTCTCATCCTATCTTTTATTTTTTTTTTTTAATTTTATTTAATACCTCAATAGGGGAGGTAGGGGACCACTAATAACACTATCGCCGTCTAGTATTCTTCAATAACCCCCCCCCCCCCCCCCCCCCCCAACTTATTCTTGAGATATATATATCATTACGTCAACTGATTGTCGCTCTCTCGCTCTCTTCCATTGCACGCACACACACACATTTTCACCTATATTATTATGACAATCTAATATAAATATATATATATATATTTTATGTTTACTTGAAAAAGGCCAACTGCTGAAACGTCATTTGTTTTGTGTTGTTCCCTTATTTATGAGTCAGATTTACTCCCTTTATCTTTATCTCCATTTTATTGACTCATTTAGGCACCTTTAGTCATTGGTTGCCAGATTGGTCTTTCAATTTCAGTGATTTGACTCTGCTACACCTCTCCTACGAAGATTACACCTGTTTAGAAAGGGTCAAATCCGAAGCATGTGTCCTAGTTTATTGTGTCTGGAAAACACCGCCCCTCCCTACCTCACAGAACTCCTAAAAAAATATCAGACAATCCGATCTTTGCATTCCTCCAATGACACCACCCATTTTGGCTATCCCACGCATTCATACAAAAGCAAGAACAAGGTCCTTTTCTCATTTTGGTCCGTCTGTACGGAACACCATTCCGGGAATCTAAATCATTGTCTGTGTTCAAGAAATCCTTGAAAACATTTCTTTTTTGATGTCACGTACTTTCCATATTGTTTATACTGTGCACTCTATAAGAGTTTATTATTATTATTATCATTATTAACTACTTCCTTTTATTTTGGATAACACAAAATTGTTGAAAAATATCATGAGTCATGAGTCATAAATATATTGGTTAACAAATTTTACAGTTAGTACATTTATCATTGATGACTTTTTATCAGCCGATCTAAAAGTGAATATATTATTACGTTGATATGAGACAGTCCATACTTATTTGTTTTCCTTTGATGAGAGAGAGCCAAATTCTTGTCATTGATGGTGTCCAATAGGGCAGCACAGAGACCCTGGAGGTCAGCTAGTGCTTGAGGAGTGGGTGAGATGGAGGACTTGCCTTGAATCATTTGCTGGACTTTGAAAAAAAAAAACAAAAAAAAAACAAGAAATCAAAGAGTCAATTACATATATTTAAATTAAATAATTCCAATAAAATACAAACATATGCAAATAGTCTGAACATAAATGGACATAAAATAATTCCCAATTTTTTCTTTAACCAAGTTTTCCTATAATTTTGTTGGAGCAGGAATATAACACAGAGTTTCCCCATTCAAATGATATAATTCAAACTTTTCTAGTTCTGGGATGCAAATCATGAATTTCGATAGCATTTTGAAAAATAATGTCAAAAATGCAGAGACAATAGAATAGAATTGAATACGGAATTGTACACTTGAGCAGAACTCCAAAGTTGAGACGCATTTAAATTAAGTTTTTAAAAAGTCACCTTGCTTTTGTGAAATGACCAGCCCTCCACTTCTGCTCTGGCCAAGCTTGAGAATACCTTTCGTCTTTTTCTTTTCAAGGATGTTCTGAGTGGATTTATACAAAAGGTCCAACAATAAAAAAAAACAAACAAAAAAAACAAAAAACAACAACTTTGAAACAGATAACATATTAAATTACTCAACTATGCTGCAAAATGATCTCATTAACTATTATTTATCTTATGATAACTTTGATTACAATGTAAATCCGCCCCCCCTCCCCCCCTCAGCGTGGATTATTGCTCAGCTTTTTAAAAATATATGCAAAAAAGTTAGATTTTAATCTTCCTTCTCAATTTACCAAAAAAAAAAAAAGTATTAATAATAATAATAATAATAATTATAAGTAAAATAAGAAACTTGAGTAAAGAGTGCCTAGAGGCCAAAATTTCACCTTATATTTCGTTACAGTGGCAATTGCCATGGTCTTTTCCTCCTCCATTTGTTTTAACCTTTCTTGAAGAAATCTGTTGACAAATGACATAAAAATAATTGTAATTATAAGTACAATTAACAAGTAAGGATATCCAAAAGAATAAATGTTTTGTTTGTTTTAAAAGTTTTACGGCGCTTGCGACACATTTAGGTTATTTCAGCACCAGTAAAAAAGGAAGTCAATGGAATAGTCGAAAGTTTGTAGATCTACAATTAAAGTTAAAGCAACAAAGAAAAAGTATGACAAAGGGGAATGGTACAAATAGGGAACAGATGCAGATTCCGAGATCATACTGTCATTGTACTTAGTTTGAGATCACCTAAAAATCTCATCCAGACACAAGCACAGGACCCCACTAAGAGGAACACCCTCAAATGCAGACATCCTACATTCAAAACAAGATAACAGAGAGATGATTTACATAGAAAAAAATATCATCTCCCAAAACTCTAAGTAGACATTTGTCTGTTTCCCTCACAGTCAAGGACTCCGCTCAGGGACAGGAAAAAAACCAAGTAATCCCATTCCAAGACAAAGACAGAAGGCAACTCAGTAAACAGATATAAAGGGATAGAAGACACAGCATGACCTCCTGCCCATCATGGGAGGTCACAGATCAAACCCAGGAATAAATGTTTAAAATAAAAACAAACAAACAAAAAAGCAATATCAACAACAGATATTTCATTTATAACTAGAACTACAAATCTGTGCGCCAAGTTTAGCCCTTATAATTTGTGCAGGTCAAATCAGAGACAGAGCTCAAAGGATAACAAAAAAGTTTAATCAAAAGAATATTCAATAAAGAATGTCATACAATAATCTGTCACACTCATATCAACATGAATATAATTTTTTTAAAATATCATCTCAAAGCAATCCACTCAAAATTGATAGCATATCACTTTAAGGGGCTGACTCACATACAACAAATAAAAAGTTATTTCCCTCCATAAAAATAATATAGTCTTTCAGAGACATAAGGCCCGTAAACCTGGAGTTTCTATAGCATACACTGAAAATAGTAAATACTCGCCACCTTTTAATAAATACATAAATATTAACATAAGGGTACCTTTTTTTAAATGACTTACTTATTCTCCATACTAAGGGCATCAATATCAACAATTCGTTTGTCATCACCACGCAAGATGTAATTCAGTTCTGTATTCAATCTTTCATATTTTGTTCGATATGCATCTCTCTCAGTCACCAATTCTTCTTTCTCGTCAAGAACTTGTTGCAGATCTCTCTCCAATTGTAGAAACTGTAATGATTGCATACTAATAATTTATTTTTTTTAAATCAAATATTGTATCAACATTGAATCATCAAGATGGAATTTCAAAATTAAAAGAAAGGGAAAACACTGTAAATTCACAATACACCTCAGATTATTTTATTGCAAAGAAACCATGTTTTTATGAATATTCCATAAAAATGAAAACATAATTCTTCTTCTTTCAGCTTATCCCGCAGTTTGCAGGGTTGCCATATTGAATGCCACATCTCCATACATCTCGGTTCAGAGCATGATCTTTCTCCAGGCCCAGTTCTTTCTTATCATCCTATACCTTATCCCACCATCTAGTCTTTGGGCGTCCCTTTTTCCTCTTTCCCACTATTTGTAAGTCCCAATACTTCCCAGGTACTCCCTCTCTCGTCTCTTTACATGTCCGAACCATTTCAATCTATCTTCTCTCATCTTTATTGATACATTCTTCACTTCAGTCAACCTTTGAATTCGTTCATTTCTCACTTTATCTTTTCTTGTCCAGCCAAGTGACCATCTCAACATCCTCATTTCTGCCACCTCAACTTCTTTATCTTGTTTCTTTGTTGTAAATGCTGTCTCTAGTCCATATAACATTGGTGGTCTTACAACTGTTGTATATATTTTCCCCTCTCCAATTATTCCAGCCTGCCTGTATCCTCTTCTTAATCTCCAGCTCATTGCCCCCATCTCCTTGAATAGTTGTTCCTAAGTATTTGAATTGGTTTGTCTCTGGCACATCCTCTTCTCCTATCTTTATTGGTGGTTCTGCTCTCTGTTGTCCGATGCACAAATACTCTGTCTTCGATCTGCTTACCCATAATCCCCTCCTTTCCAAAACCTGTCTCCAACCCTCCAGTTCCTTTTCCTCCTCAGCTTTTGTATCATTCAAAAGTACTACATCATGTTCCATGGTGCCTCTCGCCAAATGGGGTCTGTTAGGACATCCATTACTATTGCAAACTGCAGTGGGCTGAGAGCAGATCCCAGGTGTAATCCAACTCTTACATTAAATGAATCTGTTGGGCCAACAGCTGTCCTCACCACTGTTTTGTTTCCTTTGTACATATCTTGGATGACTTTGATACATTTCTCTGTTACCCCCTTTGCTCTTAGGCAGTCCCAAATTTCTTCTCTTGGTACCCTATCATACACTTTCTCCAGGTCAATGAACACGCAATGTAACTCTTTTTGCTTTTCTCTATACTTCTCTGCAGTCACTTTTAGGGCAAATATAGCATCCTTTGTACTTTTACCAGCGACAAATCCAAACTGTTCTTTACTAATGTCTACATCTTTTCTAATCCTCTTATCGGTTACTCTTTTCCATATCTTCATTGTATGGCTCATTAACTTGATGCCCCTATAGTTGCCACATTCTTGAACATCTCCTTTATTTTTGTATATGGGAATCAACATACTTTTTGTCCATTCTTCTAGCATTTTCTCTTTCTGTAAGATGTTGTTGAATAACCATACCAGGAAATTTAACCCTTCATCTCCAAGTGATTTCCAGACTTCTGCTGGTATCTCGTCTGGTCCAACTGCTTTCCCCCTTTTCATCTTGCGCACTGCATCCCACACCTTGTTCTTGCTTATCTCATCTACTATCTTATGGAGTGCAACCCAGCACCTTGTGAGGTCGGTCGCAAGCCCGGATAAATGGGGAGTGTTTGCTCAGGAAAGGCACCCTGGCAGTAAAACTCAAGCCACAACTAATGAATTAACGAAAAATAAAAACATAATATTGAACATAAATAATAATGTTAATATGTATAATTGTTTAACTGGAAGTAACATCACAAAATGTAACAAAAATAATCAATTCCGAGTAAAAATAAGCACTCACCTCCTCTCTGCTTGCCTCCAACTGCCTCACCAGATCCTCTCTCTCATGAGCAGGAAAATGGCGAGTGTTAAGTCCCTCATCTGTAGTTCCAACTCGTGATCTTGCTATTTGTTCTCTGAGAAGCTAAAAAATACAGAGAAAGGCTGACCATGGTACATCTCCACCACAACTATTTTCAATTGGTCTATTTAACTTCCTTGGGAAGCCATTAAAAAAATATAATTTTTAATTAAAAAATATAATAATAATTTCAATTTAAAAATCCATACTGTCCCATGGTGCCTGCAAGAATTATTTTAAATCATATGAACGAATACTTTAAAATCACTTAAGTTGTAGTTCAACCGCTGTAAGAAATATATCCACAAGTGAATAAAACCTAATATTTATTGTCAACAATTAATTTTCTTTCCATACAATCAATATAAGTTAAGGCTAAATCTTTGTAAAATTTATTATTCAAATTACAAAACTTATCACTTTTTTTTGGGAGTATATCTTACAAACATAACAAAACTTGATAGATATATGTCTTACTTTGATATCTCCTTCAGCATCCTGAAGCTTTTGCCTTAGATCATCTGCTTCAAACTTCAGAGATTTGTTGTATTCTTTGGTGTCAAACAAGAGACGTGTTAGACCCTGTGATTAAATAATTGATCCCAATTAAGAGTTTCTATCTATATCTGTTACCAAACAAGTCCTGACACTGTACAAAATTAACAAGGTAGTGTCATCATCGCAAAGATGACGAAATCCTCAAATAACTGAAAGCAAAATACTAGTAATTATATGGAAATTTCCAAAAAGGGAGAAATTCTATAGTCTATTGATCAAACTTTATACAAAATGCAATCAATACAGAGCATCAGTTACATTATATTATCTAATATTGATTACTGTAACACAAACCCACTCACTCAGCCAGTCTGACCAATAATCAGGAGGTCTGAGGTACGGTCCCTTGTCAGACAGGCTGATTTTGTGAGATTGTTTTTTTTTTGTTTTTTTTCTTGTATTTTTCTTTTGTTTTCTGTGGCACTATTTCATACACACCTTTTCAGGCCTTCATCTTACACAAGTGTCTGCTTCCTACTTTATTACTTTATGTAAAGTGAACCTCTAAACAATGGGGAAATACCCACCTCTATAATCCAAATACCTCTGTTCCTGGCATTTTGTTTGGATTACAAAGACATCCGGATAGAGGAATCAGAATTTAAAGAGGCATAATATGTAGTTATGACCTCAGACCATAGTAATCTAAGCCTATCATGGCTGCAAATAAAAAATGACAAATAGACTCTACGGCTCTTATCTGGTCACAGAAGAGGAGGAAATTTTCAGCGTGTAGATCAAGACCAATCTATGTGAATATAACCTATAAATTTGAATTTCATTAAAAGTTACTGAGATGCATTCCAAATTGTGTCTCACAGCAATTTCCGACACACATCTGATAGGAATTTCAAAAGTTGAAAGTGTAGTTACAACATATGGAGGTTTAAGTAGTAGGGA
This sequence comes from Berghia stephanieae, assembly GCF_034508935.2. Taxonomy (NCBI): domain Eukaryota; kingdom Metazoa; phylum Mollusca; class Gastropoda; order Nudibranchia; family Aeolidiidae; genus Berghia; species Berghia stephanieae. The sequence continues at coordinate 57,587,451 of NC_088361.1, read as the reverse complement.
TGATGATGTGGTGGTGGTTGTAGTGGTAGTTGTGGTAGGGATGATGATGTGTAGGTGGTTGTAGTAGTGTTGGTGGTAGGGATGATGATGTGGTAGTGGTTGTAGTAGCAGTGGTGGTAGGGATGATGATTTGGGAGTGGCTGAGGTAGTAATGGTGGTAGGGACGATGATGCGGTAGTGGATGTAGGGGTGGTAGGGATGATGATGTGGAGGTGGTTGTAGTAGTAGCAGTGGTAGGGATGATGTGGTAGTAGTGGTGGTAGGGATGATGGTGTGGTGGTGGTTGTAGTAGTGGTGGTAGGGATGATGATGTGGTGGTGATTGTAATAGTAATGGTCTTATGGATGATGGTGTGGTGGTGGTTGTAGTATTTGTGGTCGGAATGATGATGTGGTTGTGTTGGTAGTAGTTATGGTGGTGGTAGGGATGATGATGTGATAGTGGTTGTAGTACAAATGATGGTAGGGATGATAATGTGGTGATAGTTGGAATAGTAGTTTTGATAGGAATGATGATGTGGTGGTTGGTATAATGGTGGTGGTAAGATGATGATGTGGTGGTGGTTGTAGAAGTAGTGGTGGTGGTGGTAGGGTTAGTGATGTGGTGGTGGTTGTAGTAGTAGCGGTGATAGGAATAATGATGTGGTGATTGTAATAGTAGTGGTGGTAGGGATGTTGATGTAGTGGTTGTAGTGAGTGTTAATTAATTTTTTTTTTTAACTGAAAAAGGAGGAAATGTGATGGGGATGGGCGGAGATAAACCACTATTTAGATGAAAAACTGCCTTTAGGCGGAAAATTCTCAGCCCTGAATGTTGAAAATGTTTACATATGTTTGCTGTTTTTTTTTTTTTTCAAAAAGGAGATGATGTTCGTTTGATTAGCTGTTTTCTTTTTTTCATTACATGAAATCGTTTTTACAGAGCTTGAAGGTGCTGACATGTTGAAGTTGTCGAGAAATTACAATAAATATAATGACTTTCAATGACCAAAATAATCTGTCTGCTTAAAAATTATCCCCCAATTTGTTTTTTGTTTTTTAAGTTAATAATAATTCATTCTAAAACTACTTAAAATACATCTTTCCCTTTTTAACAAAACTTTGCAGATTTTTGATGATAAAAGAGAGAAGCACCAACTTGCCAATACACTTTGCCTTACTCTTAATGGACAATAAAATCACTTATACCACCGCATTTAGAATGAGATCTATACAATCAATACTCATAATTACATTGGCATATCAAGTTATCATTCAATGACTGTCTGTGCCCTCGAGGCCCTACACTTGTATGGAAGTATATTTCTAGAAATAAAATAAGGACCCCTTCATGGATCCAGAAACAGGCTTGCCATACAAATTCAAAACAAAATTCTTCAAAATTCCTTAAACTACAACAGCGGTAAAACAGTGAATCAAAAACGATTCCAGTCGAATAATTGAAAATCAAGTATTTTAATGTACATACTATCCAACAATCTGACATCTTTATGAAATTACCTGTAAAATCAAACGCAGGAATAATTTCTCTTCTCCATTAGTCCACCAAAACTAATTTAATAATTCATAATAAGATTATAAATCCACACTAAAAATATTTTTTTGTCACAATATAATTAAAGAATTTTTTTTTTACTTTAATAACACCTGAAAATGTATTCTCACCTGGCTCTGAATATCAGACACTGTTTTTGCATCAATTTCTTTCAGATAAAGTGAATCTGATGGTGGAGCCTGTGAACAAATTGTTTATGAAATAATATATCAATCTTGAGCTTCTAAAACCAATCTAAATCTTAAGTTTGTAATAAGAATTTGATAGAAATGAAGAGATCTTTTACAAACTAGTGAAGTCCTAAAAAAAAACACAGTAAAAGGATGAGAATGACTGTTTTTGAATAGAAATGAAAGAAGAGTAGAGATAAATAAATATAATGAGAAATTATTCAAAAAGAAAGGATTTCAATCAATGAATAGAGCAGGATTGTGTACATATTTTGATTTGATACAAGATGCACAAAAAAAAAAAAAAAAGAAGAGAGAATGGACTACATACTCCCAAAAAGAGAGGTAGTGAGGTACATTTTGTTCATGAATAAATCACCTGACATAATCTGTTCAAAATAGACCTACCACTCCATAGAATTGAAAAATGGAATAAGTCTCTTACATCTCCTGTCAGTTGTCTTTTCACAATTTGGTATCGATCACGCAGTTGTTCAGCCATCAATTTAAACTGATCTCTCTCACTTCGACATTGATCCAACTCTTTGCTGAGAATAAGCAATGCCTCACACTTACTTTCTAACTTCCTTCTGCATATTTGGTACTGAGGAAAACAAAAAAGATTCATTTTTATTTTTAATTCCTATTTTCATGATGGAAGAAGTTAAAGAAGATAGTGGATGGGATCATAATAATAAAATTCACTCCCTCCGCACCCACAAAAAATAAAAGAGAAAAAAAAGAAAGAAAAAAAGAACATTTTGGATAGATATTTGTGAGGAAACACAACGTCAATAACACAAGTCTAACATATCTGTTAAATGACCTGGAAGTTGCAAATGATTTTACACAGCATGAATAGACACGACGGTTACTGATAAGAAGCTGGCATCTTACAAATTAGAAAATTATTTAAAATATATATTTTTCTAAATTATCACATAAGAAAAAATGATCTAAAAAAGATTTAAGCTGTGAAATTGGTTGTCCTGGCAAGAATCTAGTTTGAGGTAAAAAATAATATTACCCCTTTCCTCTATCAAAATATCAGTGACCAATCTCCATTTGTCTTATAATGGTTGGCTTGTGCAAGAAAAATCTTATATAAAAAGATATATCTAAAAAAAAAATCCCTTTTTGAAAAAGTTGAAAACCAATTTTCTGAGCTCAAGTGTCACAAGCAGAGAGTCTACTGCTTCAGATTATTTATTCAATGAGATAATCTGAAAATGAAAACATTTTTTCTTCTTCTCAAAAATCAATCCATTCTTAACTATAGTCAATTCAAAGGGGGTGGGTCAATGTGTTGATTAAGTCTGAGCTTACATTACCATCTCTTACCTTCCCCAATATGACATCGGCCTAACAAGTAAAGGGTCAATGTGTTTGTCCATACAATTGACGGCGCATTGTTTTGATAAAAGTGTCGAAAACTATGCGTGTCAAGTTGACATGGTTTTGGGTATCTCTAGTTAATACCAAATCTTTAACGTAAGACATAACTGCTGTTTTCATGATTGAATGGTAAACCATTAGTTGTCTCCCTCATTTTTTCAAAACTAGAATGTTGTAGTTCTATGCTTGTCAACTTGCCTCAGGCTTCTATAAAACAATTACAACTACTGCAAAACAGTGCAGCATGATTAGTTTTTGGCAAACGAAAGTTTGATCATGCAACCCCTTTGTTGGCCTCTCTCCACTGGCTGCCTATTGAAAGCGCACATATTACAAAGCAGCGTGTCTTGTTTATAAGTGTTTGACTGGTAAAGCACCAGCCTATCTCACAGATCAAGTGGTCATGTGCAAATTTGAAAATTACCCTTTAAGATCATGTAATGACCAAACAAAAATTTCAGAAAAATGATCAAGAACAAAATTTGGCGATAGATCGTTTGCTTGTTTTGGCCCCAAGATATGGAATGAACTACCACGTGGTCTGAGGGAGTGCAAGGCTTTGCCTGCCTTTAAAAATTTTGAAAAGTTCAAAGTGAACAACTAAATGACACCGATTCAATGGTGTATTTGGTCTATCTACATGTGACTAAATATTTTATTGTTGACTTTTCCAAAATTCCAATAGGTCATTCATTTGCACGTCGTGATCTATTTTTCCTTGATTTCAACTGTTTCAGCTCTAAACTATACTTTTCTCTCTTAATAAATAATACTTTTTCTGTTTGCAATGTATTACAGAGATGTTGAATTACCACATGTAAAACTTTCAGTTTTATTTGAAGCCGTTTATGAATTATACTTGATTGATTATCCATTGGGTTGCTGTGTTTTGGTCACAGATTTTCCTATTATTATTAAGTTATTAAGATCTAGAATAGAGATTTTTCACCACATAAACAGTCATAACTTTTAACTAGCTAGTTGAGATAGAGCGATGATTTTTTCACTCTAGGAAATGTTTCGGGAGGCCTTTCGAAAGCTCCTACATCCCCAGTATTCTTTGTTTTTTATAATGATCTAGTAAGGGGTTTGGGAGGGGGGGGGGGGGGGAACTTTAAAAAAAAAAGTTTCCCCCCCCCCCAAACCCCCTACTATCATAAAAAAACAAAGAATATTGGGGATGTAGGAGTTTTCGGAAGGCCTCCCGATGTTTCACTCCCCTTTATCTTTCTACGCTAAATTAATACCCCTATCACCATTTTGAAAAATTCTTGCAAGTGCCCACTTTACCTTAAAGAAGCTAAAATGAGAATGTTGGTATGTTGGTTCCCCCGGCCTAGAAGATCTAAGTTACTCCTAGTCCTAGGCACTTTGATAAAATTTTCAAACTCAAAATATCTTAATTTGACCCAGTCAGGGGGATGGGACTTGAGAAAACATAAAATTTGATACATTATTTGTGTCTCAGAGTAATTTATATTTTTCTGTTGAAATTTTTTGTCAATTTTACAAAGAGAATCTGTGATCTCACTGCTGCCTCAAAACCAGCATCTCGCGGCGATTGGGGGAGTTTGAGTTTTGCAGTCAACCTGGCCCATTTATTGTTTACAGTGTAGGGAGTTTAATAGAAATTCTAAATGTACTTCACACACTTGAAACCAATGTCATATGAAAGAGCTGGCAACACAGATTACAAAACAGTTTGAATTTTGTTTCTATCTTGATTAGAAATGTAGTTACGGCAGTTCAAAGTCTGAAATTTCAGACCGATTTTTACCCCAAAATTACCATTGCAAAGTTGTGACCGAAATCGCGTGATGTTAATAAAAAATGGTTAAAACAGTGAATATGGAGTTCTTATCATATATATTGTATACCAAAATGTTCGTCTTATCGAGGACAATGCATTTACATTAATGAAGAGGAAGATAAACATTTCAAATTAACACATTATTACATAATATGATGCAAATGTTACATAATCAAAAACTCGGCTAGACGTAAGAAACAATTTGCTACATCACTTTTGGATTTGATTTATCCCCAATATCTCACTGAAACAATTGCAAATAATTCCCCTCTTTGATTTAATACATAAGAGAATAAAAAAGGGTTTGAGAGTATTTAAATGAAAAGATATAAACATGTTGCGTAATGACATAATGAGTTTATTTTTACCTCTGGCAATTTAACTGCATATAAATAAAATGGTAGATTGAAAAAGTTCAAACCAATTGAAACGGATTCCCTATTTTAATTAGAAGGAAAGTTCTGGCTTTTAATACTGTAAAAAATTCTGCTAAACCACTTTGGGTTTATTGCTATTACATCATTTGAACTGACAATTAATACAATTTTATCCCCCCCCCCCCCCCCCCCCTTCTCTCTCAATGTATGGGGGTGTCAAAATGTATAACTAATAGAACTTCTTACCATAATAATTATTAAGGCTAAGGCCTTTATAATATGGATACAAATGATAAACATATCTAAACATATGGGAAAGAAACTTGATGACTTGATGGCAAAGTAAAATAAAATTGAATTAAAGCAATTGGTATTTTTAAAATATCGATGTTATTAATATCGGATTTCACTAAGAGAAGAAATATACAAACTTTTGAAACAAAAACTATAAAATGCCCATAAATAAAGTTGGATAGTATGTATTCAAAATAAAAAACATAGTAAATAATAGTACTGAAAAAATTATGGACTAAATTGAAAATAATAAATAACTAAATTTAAAATATCGATATGAATATCGATATCGTCCGGCTGCCATGATAAGATAATGTAAACATGGCATTTCGGCGCAGAGTTAAAAGGTGTCTGCGCATCGATATAGAACCCTGAAATTTGGCATGAATAAAGTTTAGATGTTATTCTAAAAACAAGCGTTTAAATTTTAAAAACACACGCGGTAAATAAAAAAATAAATGCATTTGAAAATTGCCAGATTTTAACTTCATATAACTTCTGGAATTATTAAGGGATTTTTCCTTAATTGGCACCATTTAAAAGGAAATTGAAAGACGAAAATAATGATACCAAAATATCTGCGATATTCCTCCTTATAACAAAGTTATGCATATTTAATTGAACCCCCCAAAACGCGAACGGCAATTTCCAGTCACAACTTTCCTGTGGGCGAGGTGGGTCAAAATTTGACTGCCACTGCTGCTGCTCACTAAACTGCCTATAATTTACAGTAATTTTGTTTCAATTAAAAAATAAATGGCAAGTGTTGGGTATCATTTTAAAGTAGGTCAGAAAATAAGCTTTATTTTCATATCAATCATTTTCATGTATGGAAAAAATTAAGGTTAAATGAAAATGGAAAAAAATATGAGGTTTTTGTCCTAAAAAGTGGGGTTGATGGTGGGTAAAATAAAATAAGGTGGCGCTTTTATGCACCTCTGTTGGAGGTGTACAAAAACGCACCGTTTTTATGTACCTCCGTTGGCGGTGATGGTAAATTAATGAAAATGTTGCTGCAAACGTCCGTGAGGTTTTCATAGTTTTAGATTATAGTTTAGCATGCTGCTTAGTGATTACCGATGTACGTTTATACAATGATAATAAATTAAAGAATAAGTAATAATAATTTAAACAATCAAAAGTAAAAAGAAACATGGCACACAAATTCAAATACTGATCTCAAATAAATAAATAAATAATTTTAGAAAATTAAAATCGAAGTTTTTTAAAAACATGATTAAAAGTTTCTGGAAAAAAATTAAAGAAAAAAGCAAGAAAAAAAAAGCAAACAAAAACAAAGTAATTTTTTTTTTAAATGTCTACAATGAGTCAATGAGAATCGAACCCGGTACTTTCAATGTTAGAGTCTGACACAGCTTGTCCACTGCGCTACTTAGCCACCTGACTGGTCATCACATTTAATAAGGTTTTTCTAAAACTAAAACATTATTTTACCTTCAATCAATGCAACTTCTATTTTCTGGTTTTATATTTCGATTTTTTAAATTATTATTAACTAAAATCAAAAACATCCTACCTACAGATGTCACAACTAATTACCTCAGAACTAAGGGCCTCAAGTCGCCCTGCGGTAACAACATCACTTTGTATGTTGGTCATGCCGGAGTTTTAAACGAATATTTCGTGTAAACTGATAAGAGGCCATAAAAGCATTTTAGAATCAAAGTCAAAGCACCTTAATTAATTCATTACACGTAAAATGTTGATGCTTTCATGAATAAACTTTCGTTGTCGTTAAATTTTGTAGTTTCGATTTTGAATTTTGAGTTTTATGTTGCTCTTGGTCTAGGTGAACAGACAGTAGGTCACATAGCCCGGAAGAGAATCGATTCTATTGGAGGCCTAAAAACTGGGCCTCAATGAATCTGTACGAATTACGAAACGTTTAAAACGCTTTTTAAAAGTGCCTCTCTACAACTATTTTTATTGAGAAATTATATTTTTCATGATTCTAGTTTAAATACATATTACTCTGATGATAGCTAACCTTGATTATAATTGCTTAAATCACAGATGGGTTAATTAAGGGCAATTCAAATTGATAGTTATTATTTTGTAAACAGTACGAAATATCAAGAAGAAACCCCATAAAATCTGAATATTTCTAGTTCTATGACACATTGCCATATTTATGGACAATAAAGATCTACTATTATTATTATTATTATTATTATTATAATAATAATAATAATAATAATAATAATAATAATAATAATAATAATAATAATAATAATAATAATAATAATAATAATAATAATAATAATAATAAGGATGATTATCATGACATGATTACTACTTATTTCTAAGAAGACTATATCTATTTCATATTTCATTGTTATTAGTTGTTAGTTCATATTCTCCATTAGCACTGACATGTACTTTTAATCTAAGTCTATTAACTTAAGAGTAATAGTAGTGAGGGATAGAAATGCTATTATTCACATTGTTGGAATACAACTTGACAAGTAGTCTAGTAAGAAAAAGAAAGTGAAAAATATCCAAATCTAAGGGTGTCTACTTACATGCCATGAATATCACAACCACAAATTAATCCTCAGAAATATTTATCCAAATAAGAAACACACCATAATCTTAATCCATTGGAAGAATAATCCAGATGATTCCATTTCATGATACAATTTGTACCTCACTCTGCGTTTAACGGGCTTGTGACCGTCACAATCAAAATGTGGCCGCATTAAGGTTTTTTTTTTTTTTTTTTTAAATTTTTTATTTTTTTATTTATTTTTTTTAATTTTTTTTTTTTTTTAAATAAATAAATACATAGAAATACATACATGGCCCTGTAAGTAATATTGGCGATTCTGAGGATATAAGAAGAAAATTATTTGAGGGTGTCTCTGAAATTCGAGAATTAATATTCACATTCATGGACATAAAAATTTAACATTGGGGCATGGGGGGGGGGGGGGGGGGGGGGGGGGGGGGGGGGGAGAAAGGATGCTTGATAATGATGTCTTATGTTGATGTCAGCTTTCTTATCTTCCTTGCACTCCGCTCAACATTTCTTTCCTCCACATTTTTCACATGTAAGAGCTCCCTGTCTTGGTACATAATGAATGTTCAGACACTATTGAAGTGGAGAAAGCCGTGACGATGAATTTTTGTTTCTCTTCTTCGTGAATTGTAAAAAAAAAAAATAGAGGTCATAGGCACTTTTACACCAAAATATAGTATGTTTTGTATAAAATGGATTTGTATGACAATCACGTTCGGCCCGATAGACTCCGGGATCAAGCCCCGCTCTGCTGAGCAGCACATGGTTGAGTCCTTGGAAAATACCTTTGACTCACAGTTTCTCACTGTACTCGGGGAGTAAAATGAGTACATCACTGTTAAAATAAAAGCGTTGCCTCTGTCGAAAAAAAAAATGTAATACAGTGTATCGGCTAAAAGCGACATGTCTTGTATTATTTCATATTAGCAAATATAATAAGGTAAACAGATGTTTTCCTTTTTATAGTTTTAGGGACTCTATGCGATTAACAAAATGCTGGAGCCATATCTAGTGTTACGCAAAGTGTCGCTCTACTTCTATGCCAACCGTTAGTCAGATTTTGTTTAATTACAGAAATCCGCTATTTAGATATTTGAAGTCTTTTCATCAAATAAAAATCGGTAGTTTCTTCTTGCTAACTATTGTATCCGGTTCAAACGTCAGAAAATTTACACAACAATCATGGCTACAGTTTCTCGTAAGTAACCTATGTGACATTGATAAAATATATTATTTCTAAATAACTGCGAATATCGATAAAGATGTTTCCAAGTCTCAATTATGGTATAGTTAACTTCCCATTTCATTAATCTTACCTAATGCATATGCATTTGTTTAAGATTGTAGGTGTAGTGAGATCAAGTTGAGAATTGAATTCAAATTCCATAAACATAACTTCGACTTCTTTAAACTTTTACCAACCAGTACCAGTGTTGTGAGTTGTGACGCACGGGTTCGAGCCCCAATCGTCGCCACGAAGTTTTTAATTCTCTGTTGGGGAGGCCTTCCGAAAGCTCCTACATCCCCAGTAAAACAAAAGTCCCCCTCCCAAACCCCTAGTACTAGAATCTAATAATAATAACAGTAGATAACAGTTCGTCGGGCGCTGTGATTATCCCCAGACACCTGTCTGGGGATAATAAAAATTCGTTATCCCCAGACACCTGTCTGGGGATAACGAATTTTCATTATCCCCAGACGCATATTTGAAACTCCGCTCTTTTAAACAATAATTCACATTCCAGAATATGGAATGTTTCCAGATGCACATAGAAATAAGGAAAGTTAATAAAATATCTATAAAAACATAAAATTAACCAAGATTAAAATCAGTTGTTACTACATATACACAATATGCGTCGACTTTGAAGTGGGTGTCATGGCCGAATGGTTTAGTCGTCTACCCTGCAAGCTTGACCAGAAGCGACGTTGTGGGTCGAATCCTGGTAACGTCACTTTTTTTTTTTTTTTTTTAAATTCCGTCTTCTTTTTACAGAACGTTGAAAGGGATAAATGTCCCATCCATCCTCCCCCCACCTCTTTTTTTTTTTATTAATAATAAAAATAATATTATTATTGATAATAATATAATAATGATTATGATGGTAATAGTAATGATAATAACAATTATTACAATTATTATTATTATTATTATTATTATTATTATTATTATTATTATTATTATTATTATTATTTGACCAAAACAAAAAAAAAAACAATAATAGATCTAGAGCAAATTAAATAATGAAATAATATTATCGGAGAAATAAAAAATTCAACTGATTAAAAAAAACTCTTGCTCAGAACTCGGAACAAAAGTGAAAACAACGAAAATCAATTGGGAAGAAAGAAAGAAAAAGGAAAAAAAAAAAGTGTGAGGGGGGGGGGGGGGGGGGGTTGCGACTGGTTCGAATAGGAGTAAAATGAAAGGTGGCCTAACCCACTGAGCTGTCTACCCACATCGCTATCGGAATATCTTAAATTCATATATGAGCTAAACATATTTCCACCATTTTTGCTTCCTTGTTTTGGTAGTTATTTTCATCTCTGATTCGAATCAAAATATGTTGTTGGATCTAGTTTTGTGGACGTGTGATACTAAATTGTATTGTCTTGTGCGCAGAAGTCAGGAAAATAACAGGTGTCGGTTTTGGGCTTTGGGGCGAACAACACCATGGCCTAGGAATTCGTCCGCGAAATAAAAAATAATTCCCGGTCATCCCCAAAATTGTGGCCAGAATGAGCAAATTATAGAAACAAGAGATGATCAATAAAGTTAACAGGTAGGTAGGTAGTGAAAATTTAAATGGTTGGTGGACTATGAACAGATTTGATGATTAACAACTTTCTTCCTGGTTGAAAATAAAAAGTCGAATTGCCAGTTTGACGTTTTCAGATCAAAGTAACAAAAGAAATTTTATTGATCCATTTGCTTTAAAATATTTTTTTAAAAAGAGCTGGATTTGACATTTGATCACTATTTACTTTCATCTTGTGTTAAATATCTTTTGATATATTAACTGTTTTGGGACACAACCACTAGTATTTTTTCCAGAATATTTGGTATTTTTCACGCCTAGTTTGGAATTTTGCATAAAATCTTTCTGCCCACTTGCTACATGCGTCTGGGGATAACAATTATTTTTATCCCCAGACAGGTGTCTGGGGATAACAAAAATTGGTTATCCCCAGACAGGCGTCTGGGAATAATGACAGCCGTTCGTCGGGAGTCTGAACCAGTGAAGTAATAGTGGTAGTGGTTGGGTGGAAGGGGGGAATGGCAGAGAAACTTGCTTCGTGTACTGGAGACTCGGTTGGCACCTTGGCAAATAGAGGAAAATGATGGGAAGGAATGCGAGGGGAGAGATAGATAGAGAGTGAGAGGGAAGCTGAGGGAGAGAGTCGTATTTTGAACCAAAAAACAAAACAAAATTAAAACTTATCTTTTCTTGTGAGACATTTAATCACTTGCTATTTTATCCCCACTTCAATGAAAGAAAAGAAAAAAAAAAACCCCACTGATATAATATATTAATGTTGCATCCAACTACACTTTTCTTACAATAATATGACTTATCTCTTTAGTCTCTAATTGTTGTTTCTGCTAGTAAGAACAAGCCTTTTTTTTTTTTACTTTGTAAGTTAAGTTGCAAAATTAGTATTGTAGCCCTTATAAGTGCATAATCAAACATTTTTACCAAGTTCACAAAGCTCACAAAAGGGACAGTACATTCTTTGTTGGTTAATTTTGTTGATTGAAATTTTTATTCTCATTTTCATTGTTTTATTTCTGTCAGTTTTGCGATTGAGTGGAAACTTTGGTCACAGTGTAAAAGGAAGTTGCCTTTTACGGCAGTTTTCTGCATCTATTGTACCTGCTCGGGAAGCTGCAACAGACAAAAAGAAAAATGGATCCCTTAAATCTTCAAAGTTTGTATTTTTGTTTTGTTGATTTGTTTGTTTTGTAGTCTATTAGAGATGGGCAATCCTGTATTCACGGATGGACAAATCGAGGATACAAAGCATTATAGCAGAGTTATGTTTGATGCTAGATGAATTATGAATGTATACCCCTATAGTGCGGTAGCCCAAGTGTGAAACATTAGTTTATAGGTTCAAATTTGATGAAGTTGTTGAATCATAAATGAGTGCATAACGGACAGACACAATGTAAAACTGTAGTTGAGGGTGGTGTCAAACCAACACTTATTTGTTCTGTAAGTAATAAACATAAACCCAGCCGTTCACTAATCAAGCAGTGTATGGACTTTGTTTTATAATAAAAATTTGATAGTGATTAGTTGAATAGCTTTTAGATCAATAAAATAATGGACAAAAAAATGAGGGTCGTGTATGGACAGAGCGAATAGGCAGTGAAATGTAAATGCTTTTCTAACAGATATAACAAAAGAAGAATAGATTGACTTTTAACTAAACTATTTTTATTGTTACATTTAACAAAATAAATCTCAGACAATAAAATAAGCATTTCAGAATTAGCGATATCATCATTATGAGGCTGTAATTTATAACAGCAAGTTATTTTGACAAAGTGTTAAATGCATGTTCAAGAGCACCCAGTTCGGGACAATCCACTCAATTATCTGTCATTCATAGCTCATTATATTAATCACATTTAACCTGTGCAATGAAATATTTCAAATGGGTTTCCCCTTTCACTCCTTTTAAATGTAATGCCTTTAACTTGAACATTATCCTCACATTCTTGTGGCATTTACAGGCGCAAACACTTGGTTTGGTCTAAGTTCACAAAATTTAGAATTTTGGTCTTCTTGAAGATGGCATGTGCATGTGCTTCCCTTAAAGTTGTAAGCATGAAATTCTTTTGTATTTTAAACTTCTCACCATCTCCATAAGGAATAACAAAATCACCTTTTCCTGGTGTTAATCATGATACCTACCTCGTTATCAATGTAGAAATAGTTTACTTCCTGTAACAGTTTTTCACTTTTGCACTTACAATCTTTGATGTTTTGTCTTATGAAATACCCTCCATTTCAACAAATTCAGTGAGCTGAACATGACACTTCCTTGGGCTCCTTGGCTAAGATTCCATGATGCGCTTTCTTGATTTTCCTTTGCTTTACCTTGAAGCATAAAGAGAATCAATGCCGACAACCTTTACTTTTGGTGTTAAATTTGTTTCAGTGTCTCCACACTCATTTATCCCCGTGTTTCAATCTTTCTCTGTCTGCATCTTTTGCCCTCAAAACAGCTCTGTGATTAGGACTTAAAGATTCTCCTGAATTGTTTTTCTTCCTCTATCTTTCTACTTCATAGCATTATACCACCCTTCCTCTTTCATGTTCAATATGTAAAATCAGATTTTACATAGCCTATATCTACTTCTTTCTGCTCCTGTCTTATCAGGCATTTTGCTTTGAATAATTATCCACTATGACTATAACTTTGATGATGTTTTCAACCTGTAAAAACAGGCATGACAGGAAAAGGAAATAGAATATAAAGAGAGACCACTCAAAATCACAAATTTACATTTCGGAAATATTCCAAATGATAAATTTTGATGAACTTGTGGTATTGTTTACCATAGGCATGCACAACTCTAGAACTGTATACACTAGTTTCCTTTATTGTGTTATCATATTCTGCATAGATTTTTAATTTATGGATGGATTTGATTTTAGCTGTAGCATAGTATTTCCCTCAAGGAAACGAAAAGAAATTTTGTCATAGTCGTTGTTATATTATTATTGTTATTATTATTATTATTATTATTATTATTATTATTATTATCATCATCATTATTATAATTGTTGTTGTTAATATTATTTCATTGTTACTGTTGTTTGTTGTCACCAGCACATCTTTGGTTCCGGTGCGTCAACAAAGCACAGGCCAAGAAGTAGCTCCAACTCCTCCAAAACAGCCTCATTACTCTCCCTTCCAGGGACCTTTCACAGGAAAGGCAGACTATGCCCTGGCCAGACTAGATGATTTACTGAACTGGGGAAGAAAGGTTGGATGAAAATCCTTTGATGGAATAGATAAACTGAAAAAACAAAACTATGTTGACCTAACTGGGTAAAAGAGAAAGGTAAATAAGGAATTATTTTTAAGTAAATTCAAAATGAAGTAAAATTTGCTAAAACCTTTAAAGCTAAGTTTACTTTATTTTGATTTTACGTTAGAATAATTTCATATTTACCTATTTCTTTTACCCAGTAGGGTCAACCTAGTTTTGTATTTAGTTTATCTCTTTCCTTCATTTTAAATATAATTTTGAAATGCACTCTTCCTCTCTCTTTCTCTCTGCTCCCCCCCCCCCCCCCCCCCTTTTTTTTTTTTTTTATAACAGGGGAGGAAGGGGGTCAATAACAACAATTTAATTTTTTAATAGAACCTCTCTTTCTCCCTTCCGTCTCCCTATCGTATGCTTGATTTATGTAGTTTTGATCTGGGTTTACATTTCATCTCATTGTTTCTCTCTCTCTCTCTTTCTCTCTCTCTCTCTCTCTCTCTCTCTCTCTCTCTCTCTCTCTCTCTCTCTCTCTCTCTCTCTCTCTCTCTCTCCCTCTCTCTTTCTCTTTCTCTCTCTCTATCTCTATCTATCTCTCTCTCCCTCTCTCTCTCTTTCTTTCTCTCTCTCTCTCTCTCTCTCTCTCTCTCTGTCTATCTATCTCTCTCTCTCTATCTCTATCTATCTCTCTCTCCCTCTCTCTCTCTCTCTCTCTCTCTCTCTCTCTCTCTCTCTCTCTCTCTCTCTCTCTCTCTCTCTCTCCAGGTCCTACACAGCATGTCTGAGTTGAATCGAAGAAGATGCAGCTTATGGTAGGATAAATTTGATTTGATTTTTAATTTGGGTGATCGACTTATAGTCTAGTCTTATTGTCTGGATAAAATGGTAGCCTATTGATAGTTAAAGTTTACTGGAAAAGTCTTGAAAGGCCTTGATTTCCTCCATATTCAAAACAAAAGGGTGGGGTTCCCTACCTCCACAGTGGGCAGGGAGGTACTTACCGTGTCTTCTATCCCCTTATATCTGTTTTCCAACATGCTTTCTGTCTTTGTCTTGGTAGGAGATTGCTTGGTTTTGTCCCGACCTTCGCTGGGAGGGAAACAGTCAAATGCATAGTTATTGTTTTGGGAGATGATATTTTTTTTCCTTGTAAATCATCTCTCTGTTATGTATTATTATATTTGTTATTTTTAATGTATAATGAAATGTAAGCATTTGAGTGTATTCCTCTTTGGTGGATCTTGTGCTTGTGTCTGGGTGAGACTTATAGGTGATATCAGACTAAGTACATTGATGGTATGCTCTTGGAATCTACACCTGATCCCTATTTGTTCCCAATTCCCCTTTGTCTTACTCTCTCTTGGGTGCTTTAATTGTAATTCTAGAACTTTCGACTATCCCATTTTCTTCCTTTTTACTGGCGCTGATATAACCTAAATGTGTTGCAAGCGCCGTAAAACCCTTATAAACAAAAAAAAAAACAAAAGTAGATCTGTAGATTTGGCTATGGGAGGTGGTTTCATGGCTGACACTAGACTAACACTAACCATTGGTACCCTAAAGATCTTGGAATTTCCTCCTTATATCTCAGACAAATTGGTTGTTGACTTATTTCAGAGTTCCTTATGGCCCATGACATTTGGCCTTGCCTGTTGTGCTGTAGAGATGATGCACTTTGCCGCCCCTCGTTATGACATGGATAGATTTGGTGTTTTATTCAGGGCTAGTCCAAGACAATCTGATGTCATTTTTATTGCTGGAACTGTAACTAACAAAATGGCACCAGCTCTGAGACGGGTAAGAGAATTCAGTTGATATTTTACTTAAAGGTTAATGGAATTATTCATAATGTAGTTTGGATACCCACGTTAATATTAATACTCAAGGGTACCATTATACATGTATTAATAAGTAAAAGTAAATATGACACAAGCCTTTTTATGTAAAATAGGGTCTGGGAAGAAAATGACTAAATTGAAGTCATAGTGATTTGTGGGCAGATAATCACTGGATTAAAGTCAGTTTTTAGTTACCATAGTTTTCAATGTTGTTTTTTTTTTGTTATTGGTGTGTAAACTTAATTTTTTACTCTAATTAAATAGTGATATTTTGCTTGACATTCCATAGACTACTAATAATGGTTGTCAACTGGTTTAAGGAATTATAATTGTCTCATCTCTCTAAATATTACTGCACTCTTATGATGTTTATATGATTTGTATTATGATTTTCTTCCAAAGTTGGGCATTTGTCTCATCGTCCTTTACTTCGTAATCTTGATACATCTAATAAAGAAATTATTCACTGATAGTAGAGCTTTTGAATAATTTTAATTTTATAAAGGAATGAATTGAGATCGGATTAGTTATCTCTTTGCTACCATTACCAATACTCCTATTATGTACTTCTACTATCACAACTACAACTGCTACTGCTCCTACTCCTCCTCTTCCTACTACTACTACTACTACTACAGTTCACTCCGGATAATCGCAACATTTCCCAGGAAACAGAATTAATTCTGTATAAAAGTCACTGGTTAATTGCAACAAATTTTCGCCCTCAACAAGTGGTAAATTCAAGAAATCAATCAAACAAAATATGATTAAATTTCATCATGGAAGAAATGACAGGTTGAAAAATCGAGAGTGAGCTGGATTTAATGCTGCATTAGTGTGTCACCACTCTATTACAGACAAAAGAGGGTGGGGCTTTGCAGTATGGGTTTATGATGTCAGTGCTGCCAACCCTGGCCCATGTAAATGTGTACAATGGAGAGCCAAAATGAGTAAGATTTTGAAAAAAATGCGTACAATTCTGAAAAAAAAATCGATAATTAGCACTAAATCTGATAATGGGCAATTAGACTATACTAGCAATGATATAATCAATATTTGAAAGAATGAATAAGCTTACACTTTATATATAATAAATAGTATCAACTTCCAGATCCATATATAATTCTGAAGGGTCAAGAAACATTTAGTGTTTAAGGACACCAAAAAAGTGTATGAATGCTAAAAATGCTTAAATAATAGAAATTTAATCATGCGTACAATCCTCAGAAAAATGTGTACAATGAATGAAAATGCGTTAAAATGCGCATTTTTTACGTAAGGTTGGCACCACTGTGATGTCATCTGTGACCATTAAATAGGAGGCAAGGGGGCTGGGTATAGTTTTACATCAGGTAGACAATGACAGTTGTAAAGAGATATCCTTTGTTTTGGGATTGACAACTGTGCTTTGTGGCCAACGAGATTGGTGGGAGCTCATTGTCTCTCATCACAGCTAATCTCTTTCAAATGTTGAGAACAAAAGAGTGAAAGTTAATCAAATCTGAATAAGATGTCGACTTACATCAAAACTGCTTTTGCTTGAAAAAATATATACAGGGCTGCCATATGCTTTTTATTTCAATCATATTGCTCAGGACTAAGAACAATTTCAACAAAAAAACAACAACTGGTTTGAGTTTACCATATATGTATAAAATGTTGCGATAGTGCACTGGAAACTCAACTTTGGTTAATTGCAACTTTGGTTAATCGCAACATTTTCGCTGATCCCGAGGTGTTGCGATTGTCCGGAGTGGACTGTACTACTACTACTACTACTACTACTACTACTACTACTACTACTACTACTACTACTACTACTACTACTATCTTACTACTACTAGTACTACTACTACTACGACTGTTACCACCGTACCATCATTCATAGTTGACTACCATTAAGTTACTGTCCAATTTTCTCAGGTATACGATCAGATGCCAGAGCCTCGATGGGTCATCTCTATGGGAAGCTGTGCTAATGGAGGTGGTTATTATCATTATTCCTATGCTGTTGTCCGTGGCTGTGATAGGCTCCTGCCTGTAGATATATATGTCCCTGGTAAGTTGTAATGTGACTATGAAAGCTTTTGACAGGGTTTTTATAATTAGCAGGTCTGAAATCATGAGACACCAACAATATTCAGATATAATTTGGTGTAGCTATCACTATTGGCTTTTGGTAAAATCTATTTGATTTCTCTAAAACTTTTGACAAAGTATTACCACACATGGCTTTTGATAAAACTTAACATTAAAATGTACGAAATTTTAGGACTAGCACTAAATTCAATTCTAGTTGCAGCATGAAAATCTCGAACACGCAAATATTGAAATCATGGAAATCTCGAACTCATCTCAATTGCCCGTTTGAATCCCTCTATTTTTATAGTACCAGCCACACGAAAATCTCTAACAGTCTCGGAGACGAGCACGGAAGTCTCAATCAAACTGGACCTGTACTTTCACATTCGTTGATAAAATTCTTTTGCCAATGTTTCTATTTTACAGAACTAAAAGCTGCCATCACTGTCCATTGACGTTAACTGTGCTAGTTAATGTGTGTTCATGTGTATGTGTGTGTGAGTGGAGTGTGCAAAGTATGTTTGAACAGTGTCTTATGCAACCAACGCTTCGCTCTATCTAATGTGTACTAGTACTAGTACCAGTGGGAGACTAGCGAGTCACTAATGGCTGAGACTGTTACTGTTATGTACTAGATCCAAAGAAGGGATTAGGGGTTGGGAAGGTAGGGTGAGAAGAGAGGTGCCAGAGGGGCAAGTGAAAAGTGGTAGCGCTTAGTCTGTAATCAACAATGCAATGTGCCCCAGAGCAAAGCCAAGTTTTTGAAAACAACAAATAAAACTAACCAATAAAATCTAGTCACATCATTGATGACAAAATTCTTATAGAAATTGAAAACCAAATGTTTAGTATGTAACCCTATTTTAACCATTACTTGACTATGGTTTATATACCATTCAAAACAAAAATTTTAAAGATAGAGTACAGAAGAATCGATAAAATATGTTAGTAAAACACAGACACACACATAAAATAACTAGGATTTTTATCTCATGAGCAGGAACTAGGCTAAATTAAAAGCTTAGAACAAAGTATTAAATGGTTTTATAGTCACCAATTGATCAATACCAATGAAGTACCTGGCAGGAAACCAAGATTCTTCCATTTAATGCTGACAGCATTTTCACTCTTTTCTTTCCCCTCTCCTCTTTTTCTAATAAACTGACAAACTCAGTCAGACAGAACATTACTATTGATGCTGCGTGTTCAAAAGAAAATTAATTTTTTTCCAGTTTGTCTGTACTTCCAAATAGTAATAGAGTCTGCGTATGAACCAACCTTTATTTATGCCAGTCAAGCTAAAAACACTGCTTGGGTAAAAAAAAAAAAAACGGCTCTGATCCAAACTTTAATGAACATTCGAAATTTACTGCAAAATATTGTGTCAGGGTGATTTTGTAATTCTTCATGTCAATGTTACTGTTTTGTTAAGGAATAACATGAGGCTCATTAATTCAATATAAAATAATTTATTATTTTTATTGGGTATTTTTTCTTCTTTTTTTTTTTTTTTTTGTTTATAATTTGTACAAAGTCTTTACACATTATAAATGCAACTGTCTTGAGTTGTGTCATCAGTTACTTCAATCGAATCTCAGTTTGTTATGGAACATCATGAAAAATTACTACTACTACTACTACTACTACTACTACTACTACTACTACTACTACTACTACTACTACTACTACTAAATTAATTAATAAATAAATTATATTCAATAAGCTTATATGGACTTCAGTGGTTTTTTTTTCTGGTTTTTTTTTTTTTTAATTTTCAATAGGTTGTCCGCCAACAGCAGAAGCACTTTGTTATGGTGTGTTACAATTACAGAAAAAGATCAAGCGCATGGATACCTTACAAAAGTGGTATCGGAAATAATGGGATGATTTTGGTTTGCTTTATGGTTACTTTTTTTTTTCTCCTTTGGAATATATAGTAATAGTAAGGACGTTATCACAATTAGTGTTTTATTATTCATTGAAATTTGAAACCTTGAAATTATAGTCACTCCTTTTTTTAATAGAGAGAGATCAAATGTGTTAAAAATTAAAAATTAATTAAATGGATCATTGTTATGTAGATTTATATTTTGATGAGTGATAAACTGAATGTGACTCTTTAGAAGGTTGGAAAATATTAATCTGTAAATATTGTGGAATTATTGAAGGAATGCTATATGCATCCAGAATATATGTTATTTTGATAAATATTTTCTTATGATAAAGAGAAATTAATGTTAGGACGATAATCAATAACATTATTGTCATGATAGATAATATAAGACAGCATTTTTTTTATAAGAGCATGCTGTTTTCAATTGAATAGTGACATCTAGATTAATAGGTCGATGACATTTATTCTGGATTTTCAGTACTTCCTACAATAAATCATTATTGAATGGCTGTTTGACCTTCTTTTCATTTTTTCTTCAAAAGCTATCCTAAATACTAAAAGATATTTACCACATTGGATAGATCTAATAGATTTTATATGTTTTTCTTTCAGTTCAGAGTGAATGAAATTGTTGAATTATACATCTTAAATGTCCTGAACAATAAAAACTACAATATATCTGTTTTGTTCCTTGCTTTTCTTACGTTAAGTTGCAATAGTCTGAACAGTTTTGGAAAGAAGTTACTACATTGCAAGATACCCTGTTATCCCAATTAACATCACCTCTCTACTACTACTACATGAAGATAGGAAAGATAGACACGCCTTCATACTTACAATGCAAAAGATGTCCAAACTGGAAATTAGTCAACTGTTATAGACTGCAGTGATGTCCATCGTCGACTGTCAATTCTGTATTTAGAACAATGGCAGTTTCATCGAGACAACCGAATACCGAGATTGAAACTCAAAGAAATTGAACCAAAACAACAAATAATTACACAAAAGAGAAAGTGTGTTCTGATTAATCACAACATTATTTCAGTCAATTGCAATGTCAACAGAATAACAATTGTCTCCACTATACTTTCTAATAATTCTGTTGTTGTTGTTTGTTGACGCAAACCCTTCGATTTCGCAGTCTCTTGTTCACTCTCATTGAGATTCTCAACTCTGAGCCGGTAGATTCAGTTTTTTTTTGGGGTTCTTTTGTTTGCTCACAAAAATGAGCTCTTTCGACGATCTGCACTTATCTTATAGTTTTTTACAGCCAGTGTCAGTGACAGTACACTTTTTGCCTCTTATCATTTGTAACCGATGAAGCCTATTTTCTTTCCAAAGCGAAGCGTATTCAATCTAAAAATAGGTGCTATCTTGTTGACGTTATGACGTCAGCTAGTAATAGACTCAGACTAAATCATGAAGTTAAAGTCTTGCTTCGGCAAATGACTAAAACTTAGTCCGAAGATGCCGTGATTTTAGTCCCGGACTTGCTTAGTCAGCTCACATGAATTCCGATTTTTTTCAAGTCATTGACTATAGTCAGAGACTAAGCGCTAGTCCGCGTTCATGAAAACGGCCCCAGGAGACTTTGCTCCTATATATGATATCTAAAATTTTAGTAAAACGATGAATTAATGCACGGTGTATGTGTGTGTGTTCATTAGTATGTGGAGTGCCTGATCCATCTGTAATTCTAAGTGCATTTTATCAATTTGGAAGTGGGCGCTATATAAATGTAATGTTATGATATATAAGCAAAGGAGTCACCCCATCTAGTACCGTCTTGTGCCATGACGTAGAAGTTAGACGTCTTTTGTAAGTGACTATAGCCTATAGTGTGTTACTGATGCTTGGATTTGGTGGGAGGAATGTGCATCTCAGGTCTTCAAGAGGTTGACATTCAAGCAAGTGGTGTGTTACTGTTTCATTGGGATGTTGACATCACGAAGGGGATGTCTTTTGGAATTTTGCTTAAATGGCTGTTGAGCGGAATGTGTTGTGTTCTTAGTCTTCCAAGGTTATTTAGGCTATCGCCTAAATCTTTACAATCGATGCAAGTTACAAACTCACACACTGAAATTGAAACTGTTTGTGTCGTTTGGTTTCGCATTCGACGCTGGTGATTATGAACTTTGAAAGCCGGAAAACAATGAGCACAAAATAGGTCCCCCGTTTATTGTTGTGTACATTGTAGATAATACACTTTTAGTGAAAACAAACATTAAATTTAAATGAAATTTTATATTAGGTGAATTCATCATATCTGACTAAATTATTCTGAAAATCAGGATTGAAATAGTTTTTATTTTATTCACACAAGCGCATTAATTTTGAATAATTCACTTTACCGTGGTCTAAAAAAAAAGATCGACAATCATTTTGATAAATGTTACCATTTGTTTCAAGAAATAATTATCCAGACAACATTTGATGTGTGATCGAATATTTATGAGTATGTGCTTTTTTTAGATCTCCTCTACACATCACTCAATAAGTGTCTGGAAAATCATACGCCCCTCAAGTCCAGAACGATCGTCCTAAGACCAAATTCCAAATCGTTTACTGCTGAAATCCGAAAGGCCAAACATGACAAGACGTCATAAGGAAGGTATTTGGCATAAGTCTGGACTTGAAATTCACAAGCAAATATATAAAAAAGCCAAAAATTATACCAATCAACTAATAGTCAGTACCAAGCGGCAATATGTGAAGGACACTCTGATAAAAAGCAAACTTGACTCGAAAAAGCTTTATAATACTGTCAAAGAATGATCAAACCATCGAATACAAATAATCTACCTACAAATACATCTCCAAAAGAACTCTGTGACAAATTCAACACCTTTTTCATTGAGAAAATTTCCAACATCCGACAGGAACTAGACAACGACAGCCCCACAAATCTACATCCCAGCACGACATCACGAGTTGAAACAACAAGCATGACTTCACCAATGAACACAACAACAATGACAAGGCACGTGACATCGCCTAGAAGATCAACATCAACGGAAGAGACACTACAGGAGGACACAACACTTACCTGCACGACACGACCAACTAAATCTATGAACACCCGTTATAAAATGTTAACGTCGTTCGAACCTGTAACAATAGAGGAAGTTAAATATATTTTGTCAGATATGCCTAATAAATCATGCCCACTAGATAAAAAACCAACTTGGCTCATAAAATCATGTTCAAAGTATCTTGCTCCAGCAATTGCATCTATCGTAAATGAAAGTCTAACGTTGCCCGATATTCCAAATATGCTGAAACATGCCTTGGTTAGACCCCTTAAGAAAAAAGCAAATCTTAACTGCAATGAGTTAAATAAGTTTCGACCTGTGTCAAATTTAAATTTCATTTCAAAATTAATCGAAAAAGTCGTTGCTGCTCATATTATTAACCATCTAGAGACGAATGCCTTAAATGTTAAATTTCAATCTGCCTACAAAGCCTCCCATAGCACAGAAACGGCATTACTTTAAGTTTTTAATGTTATTGTAAATGATTTTGATAATAAAGTGCTGCGATGCTGGTTTTACTAGATTTAAGTGCGGCATTCAACACTATTGATCAAAATTTACTTTTGACTAGACTACGTGATCAAATTTATATCAGTGGCACAGATTTGGACTGGTTAAAGGAATATTTGTTTGAAAGAACTCAGTCAGTAATTATAGAAAACCATGTGTCAACGTCATCCATATTAACGTGTGGAGTGCCTCAGGGATTTATACTCGGCCCCCTCCTGTTTACAATGTATACTGCTCCCCTTTCTCATATGTTATCCACTTTTCCCATTGATTTTCATTTTTATGCTGATGACACTCAGCTGTATACAAAACTCAATAATGATTCAGAGCTGTCATCAGTATCTGTTATGGAAAGTTGCACTGCTAACATAAAGGATTGGATGAAACTAAACAAACTTAAATTTAATGATGACAAGACGGAAATGATAATTTTTGGAAATAGGTATCAACTCTCAAAAATATCTACAAATGAGATACAATCTGAGACGTCTTCAGATTGTCCAAAACAGCGCTGCCAGACTAGTATTCATGAAGCGTAGGTGCGACTCTGCCGGACCTCCACTTCATGACCTGCATTGGCTGCCTGTTGAGAAAAGGATTAAATTCAAAGCTTGTGTTTTAGTGTATCGTTGTCTTGAAGGTACTGCCCCTTCCTACCTTTCGGAACTAATTGAAAGATATTCAAAACCACGCCCCTTACATTCGGCCAGTGATTCCACAAAACTAGTTGTCCCTCGAATTCGGAAAAATGCTGGAATGAGATCCTTTTCTCATTTCGGACCCTCTATTTGGAACGCCTTACCGCAGAGCATTTGTGAAAAAGAATCTTTGTCTATTTTCAAACGTTCGCGTAAAACATATCTGTTTCGATTTTAGTAGATGGCATGAGAAGCATGATAGGTTTGGTTTGTGTTGTGTGTGTGTGTGTGCTTGTGTGTGTAAATGATTATGTTTCAGCCAAAGTAATTTGTAATTTAAGCGCTTAGAGTCTGGTGTCTCGGAGTTATAGCGCTATATAAGTTTTCAGCATTATTATTATTATTATTATTACTAGTGGGTGAAAATGCTATTAAACCTAGTTCTTGTGTGAGAAATCTCGGGGTGTATTTAGATCAAGGGTTATCCATGGAAGATCATGTTTTAAAAAATATGCCAATGTTGTAACTATCACATTAGAAACATTGGAAGAATCAGACATTATATTGATGAAGATATTACAAGGATGCTTGTTTATTTAAAATATTGTGCTATGTTTTTAGATGTCTGGATGGATTGACACCTGAATATTTGCAGGAACTGATTTAAAAATATGAACCCACTCGAAATTTAAGATCATCTCAGTCCCAACTTCTAAAAGTTATCACCTCAAAATCCACTTTCGGTGAAAAAGCCTTTTCATTCATAGCTCCACACCTATGGAACGCACTTAGTCCTCAGACAAAGTCCTGTGAAAATTTATCATCTTTCAGGAAATGTCTGAAGACTGAGTTGTTCCGCGAGGCTTATTTTTCATAAAATAGATGTTGCTTTGATTTTGTTTTTTTGTATGCATGCTTATTATGTATCATGTAGTGTCGTGATTTTTAATTTTGTTGTTTTTAAACGATTAACGTGGATGTTTAGGCGCTATATAAATTCATTATTTATTATTTACTATTTACTATTTTTGCCACCTAACAACTACATATTTATGTTTTTTTGTTGTTTTTTTTTTTCTATGTGCGGCTATGTAGTCTAGTGGTATAACACTCGCTTTCGGATCAGAAGGTCCTGGGTTTGAGCCTTGCTCGGCGCATAGTTGGAAAAGGCTCTTTATTCACATTCTCTCACCATGCTCTGGTGTAAAATGAGTACCTGGCCGTTAACAGCGTTGTCTCTGTCCGAAAAAAAAATGTAATATCGCCTAACAGGCGTCACGTCCCGTCCTACATGTTAAGTGTTGCTGTTGGTCATGGACCCCTTATAAAGCGCTTTGAGCACGTTTAGTGGATATCGCGCTATACAAATGGTCAATTTGTTTTCTATAATTTTCTATGGATTGTAAGTGATCGAAGGTAGGAGGGGTAAACCACGTGCTGATAGTTTTGTTGGCGTCACCCCCTGGGGCCGTTTTCATGAACGCGGACTAGAGCTTAGTCTCTGACTTGAGTCAATGACTTGAAAAAATCGGATTTCATGTGAGCTGACTCAGCAAGTCCGGGACTAAAATCACGGCACCATCGGACTAAGTTTTAGTCATTTGCCGAAGCAAGACTTCATGATTTAGTCGATTCGGAAAGAAAATACGTCGGTTACGAATGACAGAGGCAAAAAGTGTCCTGTTGACATTGACACTGGCTTTAAAAACTAACTATAAGATAAGTTCAGATCGTACAAAAGTACAAATTTTCTTGAGACTGCAAACTCGAACGTTGATATAACTTAGTGATAAGTTAATTATAAAAATGGCTGTCTAAAAGCAATAACAACGGGTTGACTAACGTCAAATTAATTCCTTCTCTATTGATGCTCTGTGTTAAATTAAAATACTCACAAAGTCCGCCAGCCAGAATATCACTCCAGCCCAAAAATCTACATGGAACCTTGAACGTTATATTTTTATGAGAACTAATCATAAAAATAGGTGTCTAAAAACAATAACAATGAGATGATTGACGTCAATTTGGTTCCTTCTATAAATATCCAAGAACTTAACTCACTCCATCCGCTCTCTCCTCCTTCAATACATATGAATCTATTCTCTCATCACTTTTTTGTGCGGCTATGCATGTGGTCTTGTGAAATGACACTCGCCCTTGGATCTGACAATACTGGATTCAAGTCCCGCTCTGAGTGGCGCCTAATTGAGTCCTTGGAAAAGGCTCTTTTCTCGCATTCTCTCGCCTTGTTCACTGTTAATGTTAAAATGAGTACCTCGCTGTTTACAGCGTCGTCTCTGTCGGGAAACAATTGCAATATCGCTTAACAGTCATGTCTCGTCTAACATGTTTTTATGTTGGCCAAGGACCCTTATAAAGTGATTTGAGCACCGTTATTGTATATAGCGCAAGTAAATTTCTCTCTCTCTCTCTCTCTCTCTCTCTCTCTCTCTCTCTCTCTCTCTCTCTCTCTCTCTCTCTCTCTCTCCTCTCTCTCTCTCTCTCTCTCTCTCTCTCTCTCTCTCTCTCTCTCTCTCGACATGTTAGATTATTATAGCTATTGCTACATATGATGCGAATATCTTGGACGGTTATTGATGCTACGAGTTTAGGTAAAATGCCCACAACATCCACCAGTCGGAAATAACGTACCGTCACACAAAACTACGAGTAATCTTGAACGTTAAAAGTCTGATTGATATAATTTAGTGAGAACTAATTACCAGAATGACTGCCTTAATACAATAACAAAGAGTGGAATGATGTCAATTTCGTTCCTTCAACAGTCTAATTGATATAATTTAGTGAGAAGTAATCACTATTGTGCGCGAGACGAAAGATAGAATAACAGACAGTAACTGGGATCGGTTCTGTCGGCCACATAGCCTCACTATTAATTAAAATATATTTCTAATTTCACCAATTTTTGGAGTAAACACACAGTTCTTAGTATCAAACCTATTGTAAATTTGACGTTGATCACGAATCCGACGTGAAAACAGCGAAAATCCGAAAAAAATTGTCCACTTTTTTATACTTCCACGCCCCCGATTGCCAATCGCCTAAAAAAATATCTCCCCGTGTGTGGGCAAAAATCATCTGCGATTAACGCAGGATCGGGTCACAGCGACCCAGCAGTGCCTGTTCGGCGATCCGTCCCGCGATGAGATCTGCGTCTATGGGGGGGGGGGGCTTGGACAGATCTCATCGCGGGACTACTCGCATTCGCACCACCACCACACACACACACGCACACAACTCTTTTTATTTTATTTTATTTTTTATTTATTTATTATTTTATTTTTTGTTTTTGTTTGGGGGGGGGGGGGGGGGGGGGGGGGGAGGCGTTGTTTGTAGATTATAATTCAAGGTTACAATGGCCACCCCTGTCATCACGTATTCAAGGCTTTTTGGCATCTGCCAATCCCAAATGTCTGTGTCAAGGTCGACCGTCATGTCGCGTCAACGGGTGAGGAAGAAATTAAAAAAAAAAAAAGAACTGGAATATTATTATATCATTACATTGAACATTATGAAAACTATTTTTTATTTTGTATGAAATCCTTTATAAATTTTACGATGATCAAGAACGAAACTCTTGCCATCTACCTCTTCCTGGCGCAATATTTATAAAAATATTTTTAAAAAAATAATAACACAGCATTTATTTGGCGCAATATCCACGTGCTCAAAGCGCTTTACAAGGGGTCCCAAGGCAACAGCAATATTAAACTTGAAAGACGAGACATGACGCCTGTCAGGCGATGTGACATTTTTTCCCAACAAAGACAACGAACGGCCATGTACTCATTTTACACCTGAGTACGGTGAGAGAATGTGAGTTAAGAACCTTTTCCAAGGACTCAACTCTGCGCCACTCAGAGCGGGTCTCGAAACCTGAACCTTCCGATCCGAAAGCGAGAGTCATACCACTTGATCCATCACAAAACAGGGAGGGGCACTGTTCTGTCGGCCACATAGCCTCAATATTAATTTAAATTTATTTCTAATTTCATCATTTTTTTTGAGTAAAAACATAGTTCTTGGTATCAAACCTATTGTAAATTCGACGTTGATCGCGAATCTGACGTCAAAACGGCGAAAATTCGAAAAAAATTGTCCATTTTTTTATACTGCCACACCCCCGGTCGACGATCGCCTCGAGAAATATAGGCGGGCTTTTCGAGCGATCGACCGTCCCTCTGCTTATCGGCCAGGTATTTGGCCACACACATTGCGTTTTCACCCCGGTTTGCCTGATCGACGTTCGAACCACGATCAAAACCATGCGTGTATGGAGCCTTTTAGGGAGACCGCGATACGAGATCAAAAAAAAAAAACAAAAAGCCGCCGATAATTCCATAAATGAAAACACGGCTTTACTCGGGAGGCCAAAAAAACACGGTCTATCTCTATCTTGCCAAAATTGAATTTAAAAAAGAAGAGTACAAAAATAAATTTCGTGTGGCGGCGGGGGGGGGGGGGGGGGGGGGGGTATGATAATAATGTTAGCTACAAGGCCTAAAAACAAACAAACCAATATATAAAAAAGAAATAAATAAGAAAAAAAAAAAACAAACCAATCCATAGTATGAAGGAACAGTTCTATAAATGAATACACCGTTAACCTAGCAAAAATCTAAAAAATGTTGTTTAAAAAAAATTATTAAATTTTGTGTGGGCAACCGGCCGATAACTTGCAATCTCTTTTCTGACATTTTTTGGCGTGATTGTAAAGAGCCACCACCCCCCCCCCCCCCTAAATAATCAAAGCAAAAACAGCAACAACAAAAACAGACAGGCAATAAATAAATAGAAGAAAAAACTCGCCTCTTCAACATAAAAACAGTTCTATAAAAGAAAATACAGTTTTACGTCGGGAGACCAAAATCTTGGTCTCCCTGGACACTTCCTAATGAAAGTGTGAACTTCATGGTCGATCAACTTGGTCATCAATCCATTCAACTATCAATCTATTAATTATACTTCTTTTACTACTACTGCTACTACTACTACTACTACTACTACTACTACTACTACTACTACTACTACTACTACTACTACTACTACTACTACTACTACTACTACTACTACTACTACTACAACTTCTACTATCACTACTTCTATTACTACCATTACTATGATGACGACTACAACGATGAGAGAGAGAGAGAGAGAGAGAGAGAGAGAGAGAGAGAGAGAGAGAGAGAGAGAGAGAAAGAGAAGGGGGGGGGGGGGGGGAATGTTCTTCTCTTGCACCATACATGACATAGACTTATCTACGTTGTTAGATCAAAGGGACGGATGCCGCAATTTCGCATGTTCTTCACATTTCACACCTCGGATCTACTAATACTAGGTATGTGTCATCATCAGTTAGAGAGACTGATCAGAGAGAGAGAGAGAGAGAGAGAGAGAGAGAGAGAGAGAGAGAGAGAAGGGGGGGGGGGGTGTTCTTCTCTTGCACCATACATGACATAGACTTGTCTACGTTGTTAGATCAAAGGGACGGATGCCGCAATTTCGCATGTCCTTCACATTTCACACCTAGTATATACTAATACTAGGTATGTGTCAACATCTGTTAGAGGGACTGATCAGCAAGTTCAAAGAGGTGAGTTTCATTATTTGTGTCTTCTCATTAATATGTGGAATGTCGGTTGATAGTTATGTAGCGTCAAAAAGAAATGTTGATCGTCTCCACAAAATTCATCAAGAATCAAAGTAGGAGGAGCTTATTTTACCTATCGTTATTACGCCGATTCCCAATTGCTGGACAAAACGACTTGTCATTATATCAGCTAATTGGGAGGGGCATAGAAATTATGTTTAATTTTAATTGGTTAATTGAAGAGTGTGTCGAGAGAGGGTATTTGTCAAGGGTGGGGTGGGGGAGGGGTGCGATTAAAATGCTTTTATCGTGATAAATCTAACTACTACTACATTACTGCTACACTACTACCACTACTACTACTACTACTACTACTACTACTACTACTACTACTATTATTATTATTATTATTATTATTATTATTATTATTATTATTATTATTATTATTATTATTATTATTATTATTATTATAACTATTGCTGTTGTGCGTCTTGTGGTATGACCAAGAGCTCCAGGGTTCGAGTCTCAATCTGAGCAGCGCATAGTTGAGTGCTTGGAAAAGGCTCTCTTTATTCACAGTCTCTCACAATTCTCAGGCGTTAAATAAATAGGTACCTTGGCGGAAAACGTGTAATAAGGCCTAAAAGGCATTTTATTTCCTCCTACATGTTAAGTGTTGCTCTTGGGTATGGGCCAGTTTGTACAGGGCTTTGCGTACGTTTAGTAGATATTACACTATATAAATGTTTGAGTTTTATGTTACAGAAGTAGAAATATTGGTTGTAGAGTAATAGTAGTAATGGTGCGGCTATGTGGTCTTGTGGTATGACATTCGCTTTCGGATCGGAAAGTCCTGGGTTCGAGCCTCAAGCACGGCGCATAGTTGAGTCCTTGGAAAAGGCTCTTTACTCACATTCTCTCACCGTACTCAGGTGTAAAATGAGTACCTGGCCGTTAACAGCGGTGTCTTTGTCCGAAAAATTGTAATGTCGCCTAACAGGCGGCATGTCCCGTCCTACATGTTGCTGTTGACCAGGGACCCCTTGTGTAGCGCTTTGAGCACATTTAGTGGATATTGCGCTATATAAAGCTCAATTAATAGTAGTTGTAGAAGAAGTAGTAGTAGTTTTACAGTATCCATCAATGCCTATCGCCACGACGGTTGGGGTTAATTTGTTCACATGCGTTATAAAAAGACACTATCTTTGTGAGTTCCCAATCATTGTCACTCACTTAATACTGCTCTGATTGAGAGAGAGAGAGAGAGAGAGAGAGAGAGAGAGAGAGAGAGAGAGAGAGAGAGAGAGAGAGAGAGAGAGATTGTGGTACTCATTGTACATATATAATGACCTAACTACGTGTTGGCATGGTACTGTCATTGTTTGAAATCAACGGGTCCTAAATGTTGAAAGGAATTCCCACGTTCTCCTCACTTTTAATCCATTCCTCCTAATAACACCATTGTGTCATAAACAGGTACGTGTGAAATGAACAAGGAAGTCCGAAGAACAGGTTCAAAGAGGCGAGTCCTACTCATTGAGTAGTCTCCTCATTAATATGCGTAGAGTCGTAAAAGAATTGTGAACCGCTGTCGTTCCAGGGATGGTAAATTTAATTGGACACATGTCATAAATAATCAGCGTGGAAGGGGCTTAGATGGACAGATAGATAGATAGATAAACAAGTCCCCCCCCCTCTCTCTCTCTCTCTCTCTCTCTCTCTCTCTCTCTCTCTCTCTCTCTCTCTGTGTGTGTGTGTGTGTGTTGTCTATTTGTCGATGTA
>NC_088361.1:57548424-57553424 GCF_034508935.2 Berghia stephanieae | reverse complement strand
AAAAGTAATATAAATAATCTAATAAATAGTCTCAACAACAATTACTCCTGACTAATGTACGGCATGTGGGTAATAAATTCTGCCTTCGAGGATGATCACTATTTTCAGCTTCTATCGACGAGCCGTTTTATCCCAAGTGTTTACTGCTGCTACAACGAATGAGCATCCTTTCAGAATTTGGCAAAAGAATTCTATAATTTGATAACTCCATGGTCGTTTTTATTGAAAATTGACGAATTATTTCTTATTTTTCTAAACAAAAAAAGTTGTTTTGTCGTTGCTCGGCTTTTAGTTGTCACCAGGAGCCGCTCCATTGAAAATCTGAAGTAACAATTGTGCAAATACAACCTTATCATAAGAAAAACAATCTCCGTACCCTCGAACGTAGACATCGTGACACTTGTATCACGATGGGCACTCTTCGAGCCCAGTGAGTGAAGTATGCAGTGTAGCCACAATTGTACCTCCTTGATTCTATCGTTATTTATCAACTGGAGGTGGAGAGAAAACAAAAGATGACAGAGAAAAGTGGTTGGTCAAGAGATAAACCATCTGACTACTAAGAGAATGCCACTTACCGCGAACTCGCGGACTCAAATTGTACGCACTTCACGATGACCTCTAGGAAAGTGTAAGGTTTAGCAGACCGGGTTTAACATTGTATAAATTTTGCGAGTGTTAACATTGACATCCTAATTTCAACACTATTGTGGTTAGTATTAGAGCTGTGTGGACAAAAGCTGTTTAAAAGGTAAACCTTTACAACTTAATTAGTTGTTGCTGGGATTAATAAATTAGACATAGAGATACACATAACTGATTAACAAAAAAACAAAAAACAAACAAACAAACAAACAAAAAACAAACAAAACAACAACAGAAAATGGGAATCCTCTCATAATCTAATGGTATGATACAATAAATATCTCTATAGGACAACCATTTTGATACCAACAAGAATTGCAATCTACGTAATTTTAATCTTTTAAAAAAATTATGTTAATTGAAAATTAAAAGCGAACACACAAAATCGTTTTAAAATAGAGAACAAAAACTTGTGATTTTTAATTTATTTATTCATTTATCATTTTGGAAGGGGGGGGGGGGGGGTAAATCGTGAAATGTTGGACCCAAAGTACCAATAGCAATGAATTATAATATGAATAAAATCCCCGTTTCCATTCCATTAAACGGACCATGGCATAAAAATTGATTGCCATTCTTGAGATAATTCCCGTGAGGTTTAGGTCTTACCACCCTATTATTCCTGTCTGCGCATTGCAGATTTTAAAAAAAACAACAACAAAACACAAAAAAACAAACAAACACAAACCCCCCCCCCCCCCCAAATAAAAAAAAAACACACACAAAAAACAAAAAACAAATAACAAAACAAAAAACAAACCCAAACAAAACAACAACAACAACAACAATAAAAACAACACATACCAAACCAAAACAAAACCTCCAATGATTTCGGAATACAGATATTCAGCGTTAGCAATTAATAGGCTACCAATCGGAGCGATCTTTTATCAGGTCCGAGTCATTTATCATATGATTTGTTGCTATTTAATGAGTGGATATTTCTTTTTAAAATGTAAACACACTGCTTTGTTTATGAAAGTTGAAACATCTCCATGGGTCAAGCTGAACAAAATGACCGATTGTGATGTGAGATGTTTCGAAACTGTGAAAACTTTTCATTATGTACGTCATTTGAACACATTCTGCAATTAAACCAATGACTCGAGCACATGAAAAACAATAATATTTTATAATGTGCGAGAAAAAAATGATAAAAAGTAATGTGCTTTAAGTTCTTACCCAAGGTCAAAACGAGGTTTCTGATCATTGTGACCCATCTGGTGATTGACTACGCTAAACATCGCTTAACTATGTCCAAGACAAGATAATGTATCGCTCGGCAATCAAAATGTTTACAGATGTGATATTGCTGCTGGTGCGGTCAGATCAACAACGATGACTTTTTCAAAATACACGTACACACACACAAACACACACACACACACACACACACACACACATGATGATCGTTTAAGTTCTTGAAAGTTATAGAGTTTATTTGAATCAAGAGCTTGGAGAACTAATTCTGAGTCTCGAAAGATGATAGTGTGGGATAGTTTTGAAGGCATTTGCTGGAAAACAAACGGGTTGTGTCACGATGAAGCTTCTATTGCAACTGCCTATATCTAGGAAAAATATCCGCAAGAATTGTAGATTTCATCACACGTTTTGTCAGGGTAACCTATCATAATCACAAGTCCAGCATTTTTTTTTTTCTTTTTCGTTCCTTTATTGTGGGCATTCTATGATGTATCCTTGTCTAGGTATTCATGTATTGCCTTCATCGCAAATGTTTCAGATTTAGTTTTAACTCTTGTTGGTTTCCTTCGTGAGATTTGTCTTTATCCATGGGCTTTTTAATATGGCATATTTATTTATTTATTTATTTATTTATTTATTTATTTATTTATCTATTTATCTATATTATTTTTTGGGGAAGTGTGTGTGTGTGTGTGTGTGTGTGTGTGTGGGGGGGGGGGGTGAGGGCAGATAAGTATTGATAATTCTAAGTTTTCTGGAAGCCTGTGTTCCTTTTTTTTTTTTTGCCGATATGCAGTAGAGATGTTTGTTTTAATCTTTTTTTTTTTTGGTCTCCACTTCTCTGTTAGAATTTAATTATCATCTTTTCGTTTATTTTTCTAACTCTGCTAATTCCAAAATTTCCACATCGGCCTATATTTTACATGCTGCTGTAGTAGATGAAACGAAGGGCTTGATTTTGTAATCCGTTCAATATTTTTTTCTTTACTTTTAATTATGTGTGTGTGTGTATGTGTGTGTGTGTGTGTGTGTGTGTGTGTTTTGTTACTAACGCTTTGGGGACTATATTACATGGGTGGAACAGAGCTGCCGTTATTTTTTTGTCTGCTCTCAAATCTTAATCTGCTAGTATTCGACAAGAAACCAAAACAGTGCATTTACAGATAAGGTTCGAAGAAGAAAAAAACAGGGTGGAGGGGGGGGGGGGGGGGGTTGTGGTTGTGTATAAATTGTGAAATACTCCGCTCTACATGCAGATCTGGTCCCGTTTTCATGAACGAGGAATAGATTTAGAAATTTACTAGTCTTGTAAATGACTAGCTAGTCTTAAGCCAAAGCGAAGCAAGTGTCTAAAAATATTGGATTTCATGAACGGTTTCTATTTCTAGTCTCGGACTAGCTAGTCTCTTGCCTAGAAGCGGGCGTTATAAGGACGGTGACTAATTCGGCTATTGTGTGCGGGTAACATCACCTCTCTACTACAAGAAGGCAGGAAAGATACAACCGCTTTCATACTTACAACGCAAAGATTTCCAAAGAGGAAATTAGCAACACACGTTAAATTGATTTTCGACTGCAATGATGTCCATTGTCAATTCTATATTTAGGCCAAAGGCAGTTTCATTGAGATGAACCCCGAGATTTAAATTCAAAGAAATTGAACCAAAAAAAAAAAAAAAAACCCCTCAAACCAAACAAACAAAAAAACAAATAATTACACAAAAGGGAAAGTGTGTTCTGATTAATCACAATATTTCAGTCAATTGCAATGTCAACAGAATAACTTTTGTCTCCACTATACTTTCTAATAATTTGTTTTTGGTTGTTCTTTGACACAACGCCTTCGATTTCGGAGTCTCTCGTTCACTCTCCATCTCACGAGCCGATAGATTCAGCTTTTAGAAAGTTTTACTCACAGAAATGTGTATTTTCGACGATCTGCACTTATCTCATAGTTTTTTAAAAAAACCAGTGTCAATGGAAACAGGTCACTTTTTGCCTTTTATCATTCGTAACCGACGTACCTATTTTCTTTCCGAATCAAAGTGCACTCAATCTAAAAATAGCTGCTATTTTGTTGACGCTATGATTTCTCCTAGTAACTAGACTCAGACTAAAGCATGAAGTCTTGCCTCGGCAAATGACTAAAAAGCCAAACTTAGTCCGAAGGTGCCGTGATTTTAGTCCCGGCCTTTTTGGTCAGCTCACATGAAATCCGATTTTTTCAAGTCATTGACTAAAGTCAGAGATAGTCAAGTATTGATTGCATAGCTGGGACTTCAGCTGTTTGATCCGGTGGAATATTATTTGTGATAACCTGACGTGGTTTAAAAAGGGCAGTAGTATAGTAATTATGGTTAGCCACTTCAGACAATGGGAACCAGCTTTAACAGGTAGCTCCACGAGCCTCATCATTGCATTGATTACAAATACAAGGGTAGATTTAAACGTCTTGACACCTCTTTTATATTTTCAAAATTATAATGGATACAAAAATGATAAAAGTATCAAAACAAAGCTTATTTTATGTCCTTTCCGTTTATCATTTTAAATTTCACCAAAGTCATCGTTCCCGCCCACACAGAACCGCTAACGTGCACCAGTTATTGCATCGCTGCGAAAAGAATTTCACGTGGCAAACGACACCGTCGAGTAACCTCCGCCTGCATTCACCATCACTGCCAAAATTTGCCCCCTTGGTGTGTCTCTTAAGAAAAGAAAAAAAACGTCACTTGGATTTAAATCGGATCTGTAAAGTGGAGTGTTCTACGACTTCAATAAAACTTCTTCTTTCAATATCATGCATTTGTATGAGCATTCAGGATGTCTAGAACGATATATCCAACTCTTCCTCATGAAATCTCAAGCCTTAGCAAAGTGTTAGGTTGTTTTATCCGCCGATTGGCTCCGTTAAGTTTGTTTGTTTGTTCTTGATTTGCTTCGCTCGATGCAATTTGTGGACGACCACTGCGATCCTGCTCATTAATGTTGGTGGAGACAGCATCAGTTCCAGTAAAGCACTTAACCCACCTTTGATCTGTTTGGAAACCAACATAAGAGTCACCATAAACATGTTTCAGCCATTTATGAATGATTACGAGTTCGCATCTCTTTACAGTAAGGAATTCAGTCACAGCCCGGTGTTTATTGCA
>NC_088361.1:57438424-57545924 GCF_034508935.2 Berghia stephanieae | reverse complement strand
AAAGGAGAATATAGGATCCACTGTCTCAATTCTTCAACAAACTTCAGACAACTGGCACTCATAACAATCCTTTAGGTAATCATTTTTGCCCTGTTCCGATACCAGTAAGAGGAGACACTGGGTAGCTGCGAATCGGCTTCGGTCGAGGAGCTGCCTAACGGCCGGTGCGTTACATCAGTGGGGTCTAACTTCCTGTCCAATATGTCCACCCTGTGGGCAAGAACCCGAAACGGCAGAGCATCTAGTCGAAAGGTGTGTTGTGACGATGCTACCAGGCGGGTTCGCGACGGTGCACGAATGCGGACCGGACTTTGCTGATTGGGTCGATCGTCATAACATAATAGTGTGAACCATAAGAAGCTGCTGCCCTGTTCCGTCAGTTTATCACCCATTGAGAGTGGATGCCACTGGTTTTAGTTAACTAGCGAGTCATCACAAAGGGCCAAGATTTTACCAATTGAAAAGCAAACTAGTTTTCGCTTTACAATAAACCAAATAATACTGAAGCACTGAATTCCATTTTATTTAATTTCAAACCAATGTCAAATATTATTACCCATGCTATCAATTATATAGGAGTCAAATTAAGTCAGCTGATTGTAGGTTATGCATTAAGTATAATGTTACCACAAAACCTAACAGCAGCCCCCCCCCCCCCCCCAATATATATATATATATATATATATATATATATATATATATATATATATATATATATATAAACAAAACAAAACAAAAAACAAAAACAAAACAAAACAAAATAAACCCTAACAAAACAAACAAAACCGACAACACCTTTAACCTTGTCAACAAGAGAGAATTAAGTGAAAATTTATCACCTTTATGACGGTTTAAACAACGATAACAGAGTACAAAGGGTTGAGTGACGTAAACTTCATTTATTCTACCGATTGCCAGGGCCAAGGTTACAAATTGCATCCGAGGTAATTCATTAGTTGTTTGGTGATGTTTTCAAAATCTAACTGATGCAAAGCTCACTTAGCCCAGGGTTGTTAGGTTGGATTATTTTGAAACAAACTGTATATTTTAAAAATATTCATGACGTCTTTTGGTTGCCATTTTAAGTTTGGATTTTTAAAATTATTTTTGGATTATTTTGACTGAGGAGAAATTTTCAAAATCATTTGTCGCCCCCCCCCCCCCTCCCATGAAAAACACATTTTAGATAAAAATATTTATCACCATCATACATGTACTCTTATATTATTATTATTATTATTATTATTATTATTATTATTATTATTATTATTATTATTATTATTATTATTATTATTATTATTATTATTATTATTATTATTATTATTATTATTATTATCATTATTATTATTATTATTATTATTATTATTATTATTACTATTATTATTATTATTATTATTATTATTATTATTATTATTGTTATTGTTAATAATAATAATAATAATAATAATAATAATAATAATAATAATAATAATAATAATAATAATAATAATAATAATAATAATAATGATAGTCGTAGTAGTAGTAGTAGTAGTAGCACTGGCGGTCGGTCAATAGAGCGAAGTTGTTTTGTGCCGCCCTATATTTTCCATAGATTAGCATGTTAACCAAACAAAAAACTTCAATTTTAAAATTTTGATAAAATTAAAAATTTAGCACATACTGCTTTTTGTTTTGAATATAATATTTGATGACTCGTGCGTCGCTCCGCGAAGGTGGCGTCAAATCGGCACGTTTCATCTTTCCCCCGTTGCCTGCGCGGGGTGACAATGAGCGGAGGGTGTGGTGTGGTGGGGGCGTTTTTTGTTGTTTATATGAGCCAGTCTTCGTTTGGCCGTCCTGTCCTTATCCTATACTCTGTTGTACCTTGAAGAAAGTTAGTGTTACCACCCCCAATCTCCCTCCCCCCCCCCCCCCCCCCCCGACTAACTATTGTCTTTCACTGCTTAAATAATTAGGCCATGACGGCCAATCTAGCGATGCACGCCCTGAGGTCCTACTTGGGATAAATTCTATCAGTTTTATCACTGAAAGAAGAGGCTTTGCTTCACTAAGATATACGGATGAAGAGAATGGCAATAAATATATATTTTATCATTGTTGGTTTTGCTTAAATATATATTAAGTATCAAAAAGAACATTAAACAAAGTATGCACCGAGAAGAGCCCCAAGGTACTATAAATAAAAATCCCTGACCCCACGGAGTCCTTCATCCCCGCACACTCCCAACGATCCCTACTCAACTTGTATTGTGTGCATCTCTTTTGGTCGCCACGATTGTGTGCATTGTCTAATAATAGTATAATTATAAAGATGTCGCTGATTGTGTGTGAAGTTAACAAGTACTTTGCGTTTGGAATTTAATGTGGATTTTTAAATTCAATTATTCTAAAGTTGTGTGTCATACCGTTAGTATTCAGAGAAAATGTCTTATCGCTGTTGTCATTGTTTATGAAACCTACCTGTTTTTATCTTTGGAAAGATTTCTTGAATCATTTTATTTTAAAAAGTTATTTCTGTAATTTGTAATCAATCATGAATCATGTTGATTTTTAAATTGAAAATCAATTTCGACACTTATCCCCTCAAGAGAAAATAGTGGTGAAAGATTTAGGTCCACACAAACCAGTGAATTTTAACTTAGTTTCTAACACTCCGGGGAGTCAGCGCCGATTTAATGATTATTTTTAAACTGTTGAATGGCTTACTGCCAGTGTAAGTGAAAGCCGTAAAACGCTTCATTGTTTTTATTGCTTGATTTTTGGTGATGTAAGCTAAAACGGACAACAGGAGGATTCAGTGATATTGCGCACATCTCTCAGGCACTGAAGAAACATTCTGAATCAAATAGCCATGTCACAGATGCTGTAAAATATAAACTTTTCAACGTTGTAGATATAAGAAATCAGTTGGAAACAGGACATGCTGCGTCTGTGAGTCGTTATAATGAACAGGTGAAAGTTAACAGACACGTTTTGTACAAGATAATTGATGCTCTTTTGTGAGTATGTCTCATTAATATTCTAACACACACACACACACACACACACACATACATGCACACACAAATATACGCACATATGCAAACATATGCACACATAAAGACAAACAATTGCAATACCCCCTCTCCACACACACACACACACACAACACACACACACACACACACACACACACATACAAAGTAGGTCAAATTTAGTTAAATTAACTAGACCAATAAAATTTGATTCTGTATTTCGGATTTGTGCCGCCTTAAATACAATGTGACCAACCGCCCCTGAGTAGTAGTAGTAGTAGTAGTAGTAGTAGTAGTAGTAGTGGTAGTAGTAGTAGTAATAATAATAATAATAATGATAATAATAATAACAATAATAATAATAATAATAATAATAATAATAATAATAATAATAATAATAATAATAATAATAATAATAATAATAATAATAATAATAATAATAATGCATGGCATTTATGTGGACTTGTGGTATGACACTCGTTTTCGGATAGGAAGTTCCTGAGTTTTAGCCTCGCTAGGCGCATAGTTGAGTCCTTGGAAAAGGCTATATACTCACATTCTCTCACCGTACTCAGGTGTTAAATGAGTACCTGGCCGTTAACGGCGTTGTCCCTCTCCGAAAAAAATTGTAATATCGCCTAACAGGCGTCATGTTTCGTCTTACATGTTAAGTGTTGCTGTTGTCCAGGGACCCCTTATAAAGCGCTTTGAACACGTTTAGTGGATATTGCACTAAGCTCAATTTAATTTATATCGCGCATTTTCATAACTTTGTGATGTCCAATGCTCGTTACAAATACATCGACAAAATTTACATATAAAAAACGTATACCAATAGCAGCAGTATATGTAATATCGCATCAATATCATGAAAATGTAACGGTAAAAAGGTAGTGCGTTCACAATGATTTAAAACTATCAATAGATTTTGCCTCTCTTATCCTTCTGGGCAGGTCATTCCAGACAAGGGGACCAGTGTGGATAAAGAAACGGCCGCCATAAAATATATAGTTATAATTATTTCTACATTTAAATTAAAAATATTAAATTCAATTAGATATATTAAACTGAATTTTTCATATTTGGCTGCGCATAAGAGGTTGGAATGTCTATCTGCTGACCTGCAAACTTTTGGCAGTAGCCAAAGACATCTTAGGAAATTTGTTGCACTAGATTAGCTGGGAACTGA
Source organism: Berghia stephanieae (assembly GCF_034508935.2). Lineage (NCBI taxonomy): Eukaryota > Metazoa > Mollusca > Gastropoda > Nudibranchia > Aeolidiidae > Berghia > Berghia stephanieae. The sequence continues at coordinate 57,541,721 of NC_088361.1, read as the reverse complement.
AACCAAAACCTGCTTGAGTCTTAAGATTTAAGATTTGTTTTGCGAAATGACAATGATAAACTTTAGTATAAAGATCTGAGTGAGGCAACACGAGCCATTTATTTGGCACTTGGCAAACAATGCACTCTGTATTGACATGCCCTATCGCCTATCACCCCTGTTGGTGAAGCTGTAGTGGAAATGATGTTGTCGATAGTTATCAACATCAAAACAAAACCAAGAGAAAGAATACAATTGAGTACACCGGAGGCCATTGTAAGTTCCACGGTGACATAGCTTATGTTGCAAAGATTTTGTTTCATCAAAAAATAGTATGATCCAACGATTTGAGTCCAAAACTGTATACGCCACTACATAAAAAGCAAGAAGATCCAGAGCAACTGATTTAGTTGTTACTGTAGACCCAAGGCAGGAGGAGAAAGAGGCTGGGGATGACATTTCTTTATATTCACTTTTTAAAATATACATATATTGGGGGAAGCTAGACTTTTTTTTTTTTTTTTTTTTTGAAAATTGGAATATTCATTTTTTTAAAATCTGGTTTATTTTTTCGTAACGATTTGGATTATTTATGAAATATTATCTGGCAACCCCTTCCTTGCCTTGTGATTGGAGGCTGTTTTGTTGTCATTTTTGTTTTTATCTCTCTCGGAGTAGATGTCTATCTGTAGTAGTATCTATCTGTAGTAGACCTCAGTAATAATTGTGATCCATAACTCATAAATCAGGTGTCTGTGAGTTCGTCAAAGAAAGCCTCTAGGTAACTATTTGTGTTGTTTGTTGCCGGGGTGTCATTGTCATTGTGTGTGCTCCCAACCAAACTCCAAAGCCAAAATCAAGAGTTAGATTCTAACTTAGATTCTAATACTTTAGGCTTTATAGGCAGTTTGGTGAGCAGCAGCAGTGGGAGTCAAATTGTTACCCAACTCGCCCATAAGAAAATTATAACTTGAAATTGCTGTTCGCTTTTACTAGATAAAACATTTGGCTGTCATTATCCCCAGACACCTGTCTGGGGATAATGAAAATTCGTTATCCCCAGGCCCAGGCCCAGACACATATTTTATTTGATTTGCAACTCCACTCAGGTCACTCTTTTAAAAAACAATTATCCACATTCCAGAATATGGAATGTTTCCGAATGCACATATAAATAAGGGAAGTTAATAAAATATCTATTAAAACATAAAATTAACCAACATTAAATCAGTTGTTACTACGTTGACTACATATACACAATATGCGTCGACTTCGAAGTGGGTGTCATAGTGTCATGGCCGAATGGTTTAGCGTCTGCCCTGGAACTATTACCACAATCGACGTTGTGGGTTCGAATCCTGGTTCCGCCACTTTCTTTTTTCTTTTTTAAAAATTCCGTCTTCTTTTTACAGAACGTTGCAAGGGATAAATGTCCCATCCATCCTCCTCCCCCCCCCCCCCCACCTTTAAAACATTTTTTTTTTGTGCGAGTCTATTCTTTTCTCCTTTTTGTTTGACCTTTTGTTCAGTTCTGAGCATGAATTTCTTAAAATTGTTTTTATTATTTTAAAAAATATTGTTTGTTTTTTCTCTCCTCTATCTGACCATTCGGTCGCTCTCTGCTGAAAATTTCTGTTTGTTTGCTTTTTAATTATTATTATTTATCCTTTTTAGTCACTTTTTGAGATCGGAGTGGGACAAATATGACAATTTGCTAGAAACTAGAAAGGAACTAAGACAGAGAGTAGAGAGTTTAAAAAAGAAAGAGGTGGGGGGGGGGGGGGGGGATGGGACATTTATCCCTTGCACCGTTCTGTAAAAAGAAGACGGAATGTAAAAAAGAACAAAAAAAAAATAGTGGCAGAACCAGGATTTGAACCCGCAATGTCGAGTGGTAAAACTTCCAGGGCAGACGACTAAACCATTTGGTCTCTCTCTCTCTCTCTCTCTCTCTCTCTCTCTCTCTCTCTCTCTCTCTCTCTCTCTCTCTCTCTCTCTCTCTCTCTCTCTCTCTCTCTCTCTCTCTCCATCTCTCTCGTGGTTCCTTTCTAGTTTCTAGCAAATTGTCATATTCGTCCCCACTCCGATCTCAAAAAATGTCTAAAAAGAATAAATAATTAAAAAGCATACAAATAGAAATATTCAGAGAGCGACCAAATGGTCAGATAGAGGAGAAAAAAACAAACAATAATTAAAAAAAAATAAAAACAATTTTTAGAAATTCATGCTCAGAAACGGAACAAAAGGCCAAACAAAAAGGGGAAAAGAATAGACTCGCACAAAAAACAACAAAAAAAAAAAACAAGTGGCGGAACCAGGATCTGAACCCACAACGTCGATTGTGGTAAAAGTTCCAGGGCAGACGACTAAACCATTCGGCCATGGCACCCACTTCGAAGTCGACGCATATTGTGTATATGTAGTAACAACTTATTTAATGTTGGTTAATTTTATGTTTTTATATATATTTTATTAACTTACCTTATTTCTATGTGCATTTGGAAACATTCCATATTCTGGAATGTGGATAATTGTTTAAAGGAGCAGAGTTTCAAATATCTGTCTGGGGATAACGAATTTTGGTTATCCCAAGACAGGTGTCTAAAAAAAGTGGCGGAACCAAGATTTGAACCCACAGCGTCGATTCTGGTAAAACTTCCAGGGCAGATGACTAAACCATTCGGCCATGACACCCACTTCGAAGTCGACGCATATTGTATATATGTAGTAACAACTGATTTAATGTTGGTTAAATTTATGTTTTTATAGATATTTTATTAACTTTCCTTATTTCTATGTGCATTCGGAAACAATCCATATTCTGGAATGTGGATAATTGTTTAAAAGAGCGGAGTTTCAAATATGTGTCTGGGGATAACGAATTTTCATTATCCCCAGACAGGTGTCTGGGGATAATCACGGCGATTGTAGTAGCAAACCAGTTACCGTGTACGTAATCGTATATCCTGAGGTTAGGTGCCCGGTTACCGTGTACGTAGACACTGCCTTAGATACGGAATAAAGTGCTTTTCAACACGATTCTAATGATAATGTGATGATACCAAAATTGTTTGAAAATCAGATAAGCAGAAGAAAAATTATGTCTAGTATATAAAGGATGGAATATAGTCTTCTATTTGCCTTTGTTATTTACTGACGGACTTTGTGACCTGAAACTAGCTTTTCCGGTAGTAACCACCATTTACATTTGGATTTCAAAACTGACTTAAAATGGCTGCTGAGATTTGAGTAAGGATTTTGCTGGAAAGAATTTATGGATGCGGTATACAGCTTTGGCCTGAATTAAATTTCATTAAAAAGTTAACATGTTAAATCACGTGCTGCTACTGAAATTTTGATTTACAAATTTCTAATTTTTTAATTACGTTTAATTATACCCTATCTTATCCACAATCAAAAGATATACTAAATTGGCATTGATTTATAAATAAACAACACCAAGCGATAGAGTAATTCCTCCTGAAGAAAATAAGACAGAAATAATTAAAATCCATCCATAAACAAAAAAAATATATGGAACTTTTTCTGAGACCCATCATTCAAAAGTCCAAAAAATCTGGTCACAGTCACTAGGCTGTTTGTGTCGTCCATTGTGCTATTTGGCTGTCGCCCACTTGGGAAAAAATATCGTATAACGCCGCCTGTTTTCAATGCTGTGAAGTACAAGATAAATGCTATCTATATAATCAAACTATTTCACAAACAACCCAAAATTATTTGCTAAGCTATGCCACTGAATGCAACTGTGTTATTATTTCCCCATGGGCAAGAGAATCAACACACCATTACTATAAACATTTTAAAGTTTGAGTCATATTTAATTGCAAATGATGAAAAGATCAAAGGAATTTGGCATTGTGAGAAAACTGTTTGGTCTATCACTATCGGTATTCAAAATTCGTATTGTCACTTAGAATATAAGCCCGCATGCAAAAAATCACGGCTACACATTTCATAACTTTGGAGGAATTTGCAATATTCCGTGCACACAGGACTTGGAACGGTATATAGAGATTTTAAAATGCAAATATATATTGACAGATTGAATAATAAACACATGACAAAAGTTCCAGAGTGAAAATACTAATTTAAAGAGATGCGAGACCGAGGAGCTTTCGGGAAGGCCTCCCTATTTTTCACTGTATATTTGAATTTTGAAAGAGGTCTGGATCTTTGTTTTGTTAATAAACCATTCAATTCAATGCATTCAATAATTCAGACATGGTTCTCAGTTCAGTGTCACTGAGTATAACTTAATGAACTTGTACCGTTAATGTGATGTTACTAACTAATGTAACTGAGAATGAAAGTTGAAACCTATAATTGATTAATTGTGACACTGGAGATACATGTGAAGAATCCTGCAATTGTGTGGCTATGTGGTCTTGTGGTTTGACACTTGTTTAGGATCTGAGGTCCTGAGTGTGAGCCTCGATCAGTGCCCAGTTGAGTCCTTGGTAAAGGCTCTTTACTCACATTCTCTCACTGTACTTGGGTGTAAAATGAGTATCTGGCTGTTAACAGCGTTGTCTCTGTCTGAAAAAAATTGTATTATCACCTAAGAAGCATAATTTTTCGTTCTACATATCAAGTTTTGCTGTTGGCCAGGGACCCTTTGTAAATCGCTTTGAGTGCGTTTAGTGGATATTGCGCCATATAAAAGCTCAAGCTCAATCGTGTTAGCCAGTAACTGTGATTATGATTGTTAAAGAAGTTTTTAAACAGAAAATATTAATCTGTGTGTGTTGTTTAGACCCTTTTAATTTGACAGAGTAGTTATCAATGCAATTTGACCCGTTAAAGGCGAGATTTGATCTTACTTTGCCCGACAATGTCACTCACATCTGTCATCGCAGTATACATTCAAAATACCAGTTTGACATTTTTAAAACCAAACTTTCAAAATCCTCATACTCGGCTTTCTGTTTTCTTTCCGCTGAATATTAGCAAAGTTCATCGGGTGGGAACTTTATTGTGGCTGACCTGTTTCCATACCAGGAAGTGAAAATACTAGATGGTGGCCAATAGAATTAGCTTGAGGACCTGTCTAGTGGCTCACTTACACAAATCATTCATTTTATTTACCCTAGTAGAATTTTCTTTGTGATTGTGAAGTGCTTTGACAGATATTTGTTTGTTTTTAAGGGTTTTATGACGCTTGCAACACATTTAAAAAGGAAGAAAATTGGAAAGTAAAAAAAATTATAAATTTACAATTAAAGTTAAAGTATTCATTGTTAAAAGGGCCATTTTTATGGAGGCAGACTAGCTCTTACGCCCTACTTTAGTCAAAGACTTGAAATAATCACTGTTTATGGGAGGAACAAGCAAGTCCCAGACTACAATCATGGCACCTTTGGACAAATTTAAGAGCTAAGTTTTAGTCATATTTGCTGAGAGGTCAGACTTCATGTTTAGTCTGAGTCTAGTTACTCGGATGCATTAGTGTTCAGAAAAATCTGAGATGGCATTCACACATCACCAAAATCAGAAAAAAAAATTCCAATTCTGCCTTTGCTTATTTAAAGGATTATAAGATGATGTTAGTTGAAAAGGAAGGTCTTTCATCTCATCAGTATCATCATCATCATCATTGCCTTTTTCACCCTGGGTCAGGGTATAGGCCACAGACAAACAGTTTCCATCCTTCTCTATCCTGAGCCAACTTTTTTATCTCATTCCAGGTCTTACCACTTCTCTGTATATCAGCTTCTTTAATTCTTCTCCATGTTCCTCGTGGCCTTCCCCTTGATCTTCTGCCCTGAGGGTTCCAGTCCAATACTTTCTTTGTTATAGTTGAGTCATTCTTTCTAAGCGTGTGTCCAATCCACCTCCATCGTCTTCTTCCTATATCCTCTCCTACTGGTTTCTGCTGTGTTCTTTTCCATACTTCTTCATTTTTTATTCTATCCATCCATTTTATTCTGAGTAGCTTACGCATGCACCTGTTTACAAAAATCTGTACCCTCCTTATACATGCCTGTGATGCGTTCCAAGTTTCACATCCATACAGTAGGACAGACTTCACGTTTGAGTTGAAAAGTCTTAGCTTTAGTTGAAGGGAGATATCTTTAGTTCTCCAAACTCTGTTCAAAGATGTGAATGCAGCCTGTGCCTTTCCTATTCGTGCTTTCACCTCTGCTTCCGTGCCTCCATCCTTGTCAATTATACTTCCGAGATAGCAGAAAGTGTCTATATCTTCGAGTTCCTGATCTTTTACTTTGATCTGCTCCCTTTGACGCGTACCTATCCTCAAGACCTTTGACTTTGCAGGGTGTATTCTTAGACCAATTGATTCCGAGAGGCTGTTTATAATTGTGGTTTTTGTTTGCATCTGGTCCTGGGTGTGGGACAAAAGAGCCAGATCATCTGCAAAATCCAGATCATCCAACTGTGTCCAGGGGGTCCACTGTATCCCATTTCTTCTCCCTTTGGAGGTTTCCTTCATTAGCCAATCAATGGCAAGGATGAACAGGAATGGAGAGAGCAAGCATCCCTGCTTGACACCAGTCTTAATTTCAAAGCTGTCAGTCAGCTGATCTTCATGTACAACCCTGCAACTTGATCCTTCATACATTTCCTTAATGAGGTTTACTATCTTTTCAGGGAGTCCATAATGTGCCAGAATTTTCCACAATGTTGCTCTGTCAATACTGTCGAAAGCCTTCTCGTAATCCAGAAAATTGACAATAAGAGGAGAGTTCCATTCTATAGACTGTTCCACTATGACTCGCAGAGAGGCAATCTGGTCGGTGGTTGAACGGTTTTTCCGAAAACCTGCCTGTTCGTCCCGCAGTTTAGCATCTGTTGCATTCTTAATTCTCTCTAAAATAATACGGTTGAAAACCTTTCCTGGGATAGAAAGAAGAGTGATGCCTCGATAATTATTACAATTACTGAGGTCCCCTTTCTTTGGAAGCTTGATAAGATGTCCTTCCTTCCAATCCTTTGGGAATATCCCGTCATTCCAGATTCTCTCAAATAGTGGGTGCAGGGCCTCAGCATTTCTTTCCGCATCAACTTTTAGAGCCTCCGGTGGAATCTGGTCTGGTCCAGCAGCTTTCCCCCTTTTCATCTTGTTAATGGCACCCACAATCTCTGCTATCGATGGTGGATCACAGCTAATTGGTAGCTCATTCCTTGCAGGCAAAATTTCTGGCTGGTTGTCTGGTGGTGGTCTGTTCAGAAGGCAGTTGAAATGTTCCCTCCATCGTTCAGATTGAGCCTCTTTTCCAAAAATAGTTTTCCCATCTTTGTCTTTGACTGGTACCTCTGGTTTCCCATATTTTCCAGCAAGTGTCTTGGTAGTTTGATAAAGGATCCTCATGTGTCCTCCAGTCGCTGCTGCTTCTGCTTTCTCTGCAAGTCTGTTCATGAATGCTTCCTTGTCTTTCTTCACAGATCTTTTGACTTCCTTAGCTATGGCTCGATACTGCTCTTGTGCATCCAGTCTTGAAGCCCTTGTTCGGCTTGCATTCACTTGTTCCTTCCTTGTTCTCCTCTTTTCAATAAGGTCCAAGGTGGTTGGACTTATCCATTCTTTATGTTCCGATTTCTTTACCCCCAATACCTCGTGGCAAGTTGTTATGTAAACTTCCTTGATCTTTGCCCAATGTGACTTTACATCTATGTCCTCCTCGAGCTCAGTAAGAGGTTGGAATCTATTACTCAATTGTAGTTTGAATTCCTCATTCTTTTCCCCATCAAGTGCATTCACCTCGAATTTTCTTCTTGTATGTGATCTGGCCCCGTGTTTTCTGAGTCGGAGCTTAAGCTTTGCCAATAGCAGATGGTGGTCTGATCCAACATCTGCCCCTCTCCGTACTGTCACATCTTCCAATGAACGTCTGAATCTACGAGAGATACAAAAATGATCAATCTGATTCTCTGTCACACCATCTGGTGAGACCCAAGTTGCTTTGTGGATCCTCTTATGGGGGAACACTGATCCTCCAATCACCAAACTGTTGAATGCACAGAAATTTGCAAATCTCTCACCATTATCATTCATTTCTCCCATGCCATGACGTCCCATGATACCTTCATAGCCTACGTTATCCTGTCCCACTTTTGCATTAGCATCTCCCATCAATATGTTGATGTCTTTCCTTGGCAACTTGTCAATGACTTGTTGTAGCAGACCATAAAATGTATCTTTGTCCTCATCTGTTGCATCATTTGTTGGGGCATAGATCTGTACAATGTTCATGCTGATCTTCTTACTCCGTGTTGTAAAGGACGCCATGATGATCCTTTCTCCGCATTGTTCCCATCCTCTCAGTGACTTCTGGGCAAACTTGCTTAGAATTATTCCTACTCCCTGTGTATGAATCCCGTCCCCTCTCCCTGAATATAAAATCTTCTCCCAGACTTGAGGTGTTTCTGTCCGGATTGTATCCAGTGGGTTTCGCTTACTCCAAGTATATGCAGCCTGTATCTTCTCATCTCAGTCACAACTTGAGAGCTTTTTCCTGCTTCATACATGGTGCGAACGTTCCACGACGCAATTCGAAGCTGCTTGTTTGGCGAAGACGTCATCGGGTCAGCAGAGTCCTTTCGGCTTTGTCTGTTGTCCTTCATAAATTCTGTAATTCCAGAAACTCTTCGGTCGCCCAAGCTAAAAAAAGGATTTGGTTTGTCTGTCTGTGTTTCTGTAACGGTTTGAGTTTAACGGAAAGGGGTGTTAACCCTTTGCCAACCCCCAACCTGGAGGACCAGGTGACTCAAAGATGGGGGAATCACACACCATTAGTCGCCTTTTACGACACGCTGGCTTGGCGTTGGGCTATTCTTGACCCTCTCAGTTGAGGGACCCCGGACACCACACGGGGAATCTCATCAGTATGCCACTCATATTTTATTCACATTTTGGGACCTACACATACAGTCTGACATAAAAGTAGTTAATGCTGTTAGGTGCTGTGCTGCAATATTTTTCTCTAAATGATCTTAATTGACATAGTAGTAAGCAACAGGCATTTTAGTACCACTTAAATGAACTCCTATTCTTGCACTTGTTTTCTCTTGTTCATATTGTTCTAAAAGAAAGTAGTCCTCTAAAATTAGAAACACCCGATATCATGTCTTTTTTTTTTCTTCTTTTAAAAAAAAAGTTTTCCAGTCTCAGTCAGTAAGTTTGACCTGCACCGGTATTGATCTCATATCCGCCATGCCATCTGGAAGTCACAGATATATCCTCTTGGTATTTTCATACATATTATCACCAGTATGTTCCATAGCTCCATCAACACTCCGACATGTTAATTTGGTAAGTTTTTCAATTTAAACTTGTAAATCGATCAACAATACAAACTTTGTAAAATTAATGATTTGCTTTGGCTGCAGCATGTAAAACATTCCATTCTACCACAATAGTTTATTTATTATTGGTTTAAAAAAAAAAAAAAGCTTATTTATGATATTAATATTATATATATTGTCCCTAAATATGGGCATTGGCATGGTGATTAAAGCACAGGTGCATGAGGCAATAAAACAACAAAGAAATGGCAAGGCCCAGATATTGACAGAATCAATAAGGAAATGCTTAAATTAAACCCCCAAGAAAGGACCAAAATTCTCAGTAAATTGTTCACCAACATATGGGAAAAGGAAGAAATACCAGAGTTGAAAGGCATTATCCATAAGATTATAGCCAAGAAAGGAGACCTTGGAAATTGTACTAACTGGCATGGAATCATACTCCAGTCTGTAACAAACAAAATTTTTAATAGAATCATTCTGAAAAGACTCTCAGCTCACATTGAAAACATTCTTAGAAAGCAACAAGCTGGGTTCAGAAAATGTAAATCGTGTAGTGACCACATATTTACCCTGAGGCAGATCCTGGAGTAAAGCATTGAATGGAACAGCCCCCTCTACACCATTTTTGTCGATTTAGAAAAAGCTTTTGACAGCCTACACAGAGAGTCCCTATGAAAATACTCCGCCATTATGGTATACCGTCGAAAATGGTCAATATAATAAAAGTAATGTACAGTAACTTCCAGTGCCAAGTGATCTATGGAGGCAATTTAGACAGCTTCAATGTAACAATTGGTGTAAAACAAGGCTGCACACTCTCCCCACTCCTGTTTATCCTGGCTTTGGACTGGCTCATGAAAAATACAATTGATGGAAAGAAGAGAGGCATTCGATGGACACTGACATCCTTTCTGGAAGATCCACTACACAGACGATATCGCATTAGTATCCAGCATACACAGGGACAGAAAAACTAAACATGACATGCTACACAAGAACACCTTGAAAATTGGACTGAAAATATATTTCGATAAAACCGTGTATATGAGGGTGTATCCAAAACACGATAGTGAAATGAAGATAGATGAGTATGTAATTGACAAAGTAACACAGTTCTCTTATCTTGGATCCAACATAACAAATGACGGGAATGCAGAACATGACATCAAGCATAGAACCCAAAAGGCAAACCAGGCTTTCGGCATGCTGAAAAGCTTTTGGAAATCAAAGGAAATTATAAGAAAGACCAAACTGAAAATATACAAAAGCAGTGTCTTAAGTGTACTGCTTTATGGAAGTGAAAGCTGGAAAATGACATCCTCCATAATACAAAAGCTAGAGACCTTTCAAAACAAGTGTTGAAACAGAATTTTCGACTTATTTTCTACAAAAATAAAATCAGTGGATCTATTAAAGAAAGCTGACTGCACTAACATTGAAAGTCAAATAAAAAGAAGATGGCATTGGCTGGGTCAAGTAGCCAGAATGGAAAAAGGGTCAATTCTCAAGACAGCCCTGTACTGGACAGCAGTTGGGAGAGGAAAGCGGGGGATGCCCAAAGAAACTTGGTGAAGGACCATGGAAAAAGACATAAAGGAACAGGCCTGTCCTGGAATACAGCCATTGCAAAAGAGCTGACCGCAAAAAATGATGATGTCTGGTGGATGCCCTATGTGCCTCAAGGCCCAAAGAGGATTACGAAGAAGAATGGTGATTAAAGTGAAGACCCCATTTCACAAATGTAACTCGGGGATGCTGGCAAAGTAGATGGTATATAGATTTATAAAAGCTGCAACATTGTAGTCTTGTCAGAGAAAATTATAGTTTTCAAATCCCAATCTTTGTGGTGCGGAAACAAGGTTTTTTTGCCATATAATGGTCCACTCAGATTTGTGAATTCCTGTTCAGTTTTCCTACTTATGAATGAGTAATATAAGAGTGGCCTCTTGAAAAATTTCCCCAGTAACTTGATATAGTACTTCCCCTTTAAAAAAAAAAAAAAATTAAGTTCCTATTATACCAAGAGATTTAGATTGGCAAGAGAAGACTGTCACATCCAATCGTTTTGTGTCAAACATTTTTTGGCACATCACAACCTTTCTTTCGCAGTCCAATTCTCTCTACAATACTTAAACAATCTTATGTATACATGCAGTTTAAGGTGCTAAACAGACTAGACCTGATATCATCTTCCTTGACAGGCCCATTTTGGTGAATTTTCATCTTTTATCCACAATTTTTTTCTTTGTTTTAAATACTATTTTTCATTGTGGCTATGGCTCCCAAGGAACAACATACCTTGTTATTTTCATTTTCAGTTATACCGTCATGGTGACAGGGGTCCCATAGTTATCTATCCGAAGGACATTAACCAGATTGATCAGTGGCCATTCGGCCTTGGATGGTTGACAAATGTAAGTCATATCAATTAATTAGAATATTGTGGGGAAAATGAGGCCAACATTTAGAATTGGGCCAAGATCAAAAGGTGCCGTATGCCAAGTGCTTATTTTGAAGTCGCTAATTTTGTTCCTAAAGGGCAAATTTTATTATAGTTGGAACCTTAAATTTTGGTATTTTTATGATTGAAAGATGATCTGTGAAGCTTGTGACCCAAAATTTGACTAGTGTCACTTCTGATCGATGACGACAAAAATATCACAGAAAAGCAACTCAAAACCTTTGCAACCACATATAACTTTATTTTCAAGATTAGATAGCCCACATTTATCAATCAGAGAAGATTCAACCTTAAAACATGGTTTTATAAACATAAAATAAACATCCAGTCCTGTCATCATCAGAAGCGACACTTTAGCTAAACAAGTTTTCAAATCAACAAAAATAGAGACACAGAGATATTAAATCATGAGTTAACAACTGATGCAGTATGTAATAAAGACAATGTCAACTTAGACTGAGCATATCTCTGCATTGGATGTTACCTGTTGGTGTTGCTTCTGAAAAAATGTTGATGAAACCAAATACACTATTTTATTCTCTAAAATAATATTGAAACAACGAACATTATAACCAAATAAAATATTTTATATTCCATAAAGTTCTGAATATTGAGAATTATTAATTACAGCATAATAAGTACTTGTAGCTATGCCTTGGTCTGGTGTTGCCTGCTTACTCCATGTGACAACAATGATCTTCGTGTCATAGATTTAACATGGTTTAAGTGCACCTTGGTTGATGAATAATGTTGTTTTTGTTTTAAGGATTTTACGGCACTTGCAGCACATTTAGGTCATATCAGTGCAGCGCCAGTAAAAAGGAATAAAATTGGAACATAAAGGCATTCTTGATGTACAATTAAAAGGACTTGAAGAAAAGGTAAGGCAAAGGGTAATGGTTCAAATAGGGAACAGATTTAGATTGCAAGAGCACACTATCTGTGTACTTACTTTGAGATCACCTAAGAGTCTCAACCAGACACCAGCACAAGATCCCACTAAGAGGAATACACTTAAATGAGTACAAGTCATATATTTAAGAAAAATAAAAATAAATAAAACTACATAAAATGAAAGATGATTTACAGGGAAAAGATATCATCTCCCAAAACTGTAACTATACATTTGACTGTTTCCGCCAGGATCAGGACAAAACCAAGTAATCTCATTCCAAGGCAAAGACAGCAAGCAATTGGAAAACAGACACAGGGGGATAGAAGTACCTCCCTGCCCACTATGGGAGGGCAGGAATAAGCTAACTCTATATTCATTAGGTTATATTTTAAATACGTCTAATTTCTATAGTTAATTCTGAAAATCTTTACATAAAAAGTGCCACTTCTGACAAAGATCAATGTGATGACAACAACATTCAACTTATTGCCTTAAAGAAACGACATGTGGCAACTGAACAAAAAGTTGATGAAATCATCAAAAACATGAAATATTTCCTTTTGAAGTTTAATACAGCTATCTGCCCTGACTGGGGCTGTGTTGTCATTTCTATAATATGGCTTCATTTTACAAATTGAACAGTATTATTTATAGATTTTTACTTTACCTCACAAACAAATTTGAATACGAAGGGAATTGATGACGACACATGTCAGAAGTGACACCTGTTTTTATAAATGCCCACAATTTATCTCTTTCTTAACCAATTTGATTGAAATTTGGTTCAAAATAATATTTAAACATTATATATTTCGATTTAGAAGTGACAGACATCATAACATTACAACTAATAATTAGTTGTACAATTATTGTCAATGATCCTTCCTCAAGGATCACCATTAATGACTGCTGAAATGCACACAAGAAAATATGTGTATTTTTGTGAAGATACAACCAAACTCAAGAACTATGAGTAAAACAGAAACAATTTGCCATAAGATTTCATATCTTAGACATACTGACTTATAACTGTAAAGAAATACTCTTGATTACACCTGAATCATTAGTATTAAATCTGGATTCAAAGTCATGCGTCTTAGTAAAGCATTTGACCTTGGCTCAATTTCATTGAGGTAACATTAGATTGCTTAGATTAGATTATTGACAGAAACCATAAAAAGGAGGTCATTGTATGAATAACTTAATCTTTATTTTGTTTTGCAATTGTCATAATAAGGTTATTACTTCATGACTTCTTTTATTTAAAAAAATAGATTGCTTGAATGCCAGTAAACAGTTGTGCAATTTGAAGGTGGATGAATGTCTATGCATTTATAAATTTATATTTTCATGATTTCTTCTTTTTTTCTTTAAAAAAAAAAAGATTGGTAAACAGCAACAGTATGAGCTAGGTCAATATTTACGCAATAGATATGATGGATTCCTCAATATTTCACAGTTTGATCATGAACAAGTAAGTTTGTTTCAGCCTGTCAACTTTATATCTTTCTCTATATTTTGAAATTCACCTAGCAATATAGGCTTCTTTATGAATGAAAAAAGAGAACGTTTGCTTGATTGTCCATTCATTAAAATATGGGAGATTGGTTGATATGCATTCAGAATTGCTACAGTCAAATGTATTGTGTTAATTTAATCTGTGGTATCTTATTCAGTCTTTTTATATTTTATATACTAAAATGATCAGGAAAGAATTGAATATTGTAGTTTTAAAATTATTTCCTCATTACATTTCTTTTTCAAATGAATTGGCTCACTAAGTTATTGAAATATCTAATTGACAACTATTATCAACCATGTCAGTCTGCATATGAGTCATTTTGTAACTATTTTAAGTTCCTAATAAATGCTGTTGTTTACATAAAAGCTTATGAGGTGCATGGTTATAGTAAATGAAAGAATATTTTGACTCCACTACCATCAATAATGGTCAACGCCAGTTGGTATGTGTTTCCTTTGGTGGTCCTGGATATTTTGTCTGAAATCTTGTCATCTTACGTCATGTAATTTCCACCTCAACCCATCCCAACTTTCCCCTTCAAATAAGTGTACCTGGCACTGATATATAGTAATCATGTCACAAAATCTGGCTCTTGATTTTGAGAATGAGACCTGCCACTAATACAGATGTAATCAGTATATATATATGTATATATATATATATAATATATATATATATATATAATATATATATATATATATATATATATATATATATATATATATATATATAACTTGAGCATTTATTCAGGTCAATATCCACTAAATGAGTCCAAAGCGCTTTACAATTGTCCCCTAACAAACAGCAACTTTTAACATGTAAGGCAATATTACAAATGTTTTTTGACAGAGATAATGCTGTTAATGGTCAAATACTCATTTACGACTTGAGTACGATGATTGAATGTGATTAAAAAGCCTTTTCCAAAGACTCTACATTGTACCACTCAGAGCAGGACTCTAACTTTAACCCAGGACCTACTTGTGCGCTGCTAAGGCTAATGTCATAACATAAAATCACAAAGCTGCCTAAAAATACAAAATTTATAGGGATCCAATTTGACAATTAAAAAAAAAATTTGCTTCAGATTCAGATTTTTAAAGTCAATTTAAGGTAACAATAGTGAAAATTTGTTTTTTAAATTTTTTACTCAGCTGGCCAATTTTTAAGCGTTTTAAAGTGATAATTCATATAAATAAGGTTAAAATGATGCAATTTGGTTTGATATAATTTTTTTCTTTGAATTTAGATTTTTTCTCAACAATTTTGAGGAAAAAAGATATGAAAAAAAAAGGCAAAAATATCCAAACTTTTGGTCAGTTGCTTATGGCAGGTCTGACTATTGTCCCTACAATCAACAATGTATGATAACAATTAGAGGTACATATATTCCGACTTATAAATTTTGAACCAAACGAAAAAAAAAGTATTTTTTGATGGTAGTACTTCCATCCTTGGGACTGTATAATATAAGAGTGTGTTTTTGTGTTGGGTTGAATGAATTTTCATGTGTCGTCGTGTCTCATAGTGCATAGTGGTCAACATTCTGGATAAAATGGGGACTGTCCTGTTTGGCATTCATGAGGTGTGGAGGAAAAAATATGTGTATACATTGATTATAAATCAAAAGATGTTTAAAATGAGGATGTCGACATCAATGTAGGAAGTATAACGCTTGACATTCTTGTCAATGTAGGAAGTTAAACTTTTGACATTCTTGAAGCATCAAAAATTGAAGGAAAAAATTTTCTTTTCTGTTATGAATGTCACGGTAATTGTTATGTGACTGTAATATTGTTGTAAAGGGTGTGAGGGTGTCCTGTTTTAGCTGGCCATTATGAAACTGGATCTGTTCTGCAATGGCTATTCTTTGAGGATATGTAAATGGGCTATTCCTTAGGAATTCTCGTAGTAGTTAGGAGGTCTGTTGTGATAGGTATAAAATTAAAAAAAAACTGAGAAAAACTGATTGGAAACGTAATTATGATGGCGATGGTGGTAGTGGGCTGGTGTGTTTATGTTCAAACTGTTCATGTGTATGCTTATCAGGAATAATATAGTAGACTTTTTATTTTTTGAAATATTGTATAGGTGTCGGTTCAATCATCTGCTGTTGACCGTTGTTTAATGTCAGCTGCTGCCAACCTGGCTGGATTTTTTCCACCTGAGGGATTCCAAGTTTGGAATAAAAATATACCATGGCAGCCTATTCCTGTCAAAAGTGTCCCAATGGAAAATGATAATGTGAGTTATGGGAACTTGATTCTTCAAAAATTTATTTTAAAGATATTTCTTTCATTCAGATGAAGAGATTTGATGAAAAATGTAATGGGAAATCCATTAAAAAAATTTTCTCTTGTTTTAAAAATGCAGAATGATGCTTCAATGTTACTATATTACCATGTTTTCATTTCTTATTTTACAGAAACTTCTAGTTAAATAGTTCTGCATAGACTTCCTCTGCTCGTATAGTTTATTTAAAATATTTTTTGGATGAAATCATTTTTAAAAAGATCACTGTTTATTCACTTAAGGTTTAAAACCTATTTCATAGAAATTTAAGGTATGTTGTCTGAAATTTGCTATTTTGTTGTTTGATATTAGATGATTTGACCTACTGCCAGACCAGAAAGATTGGTTGACTTAAACAATTATCAAAGTAACACACTAAGATAAAGATCAGGAAATTTGGGATCAACAAGAGGTGTTGACTTTATGCAGATTCTACTGTAAATAAATGAATTAATAAGTAAATACATGAATAGATAGATAAGTAGATAAATTAATGAATAAGTAAATACACAAATAAATAGATGAAAGTAGATAAATAAACTACAGAGGTAGACTAACATTGAAAACCGGATTACGTTGTATTAAAAAATATATTACTTTCTTCCCAGAAATTGGCAATCCAAAAGAGTTGTGCAAGATATGATCAACTGCTTGGAGAACAATACGTCTCCGAAAGAGTTTTAAATTACATAAAGATGAATAAGGTGAGTCAAGTTGGTAAATGGGATTTTGGTGATTATGACACTGTTACAGCATGTTTTAGATTTCTGGTGTTGTTGGGTCAGAAATAAGGCAAAGATATGGTTGATAAATGACAGTAAAACTGTGCGCTACTCATTAATTTACTAACACACACACACACACACACATACACACACACACAAACAGTAAGTGAATTAATGATAAACTATATTCCAATTGATCTAAAAAGTACAAGAGTTTTGATTTGCTCACAAGGTAAGAATATGGGTTAACATCAACTCAGTAATATACTTTTTATCATATACTTTTTTTTTCAAGTCATTTTAAAGATTGTAAGTTTTATAGGATATACTTTTTAAAGATTAAGAATATTGCAATTGAAATTATGAAAATACAACCCACGTCTATTTGTGAGGCAATGGAAAAGAAAGTTTCATAATCGTTGAATTTGTATTGGTGTCCTGTTCTTCTTTTTCTTCTTTGCACCAAAAACTAATGAATACTAATAAATTCACCTTCATGGAATGAATAACTCTACTGTGTTTTCCTTTTCTCAATTTTGAATTGTAGGATTTCTTTACATTGGTCTCCAAGTATACTGGATTGAACGAAAGTTTAGGCGACATCTGGCAAGTGACTGATACCCTAGTTTGTGAGGTTTGTGTAATGGATTAAGTTTGTTATTGACTTCAGCCAGGAGAAGCATATTTGTGGAGGATACCAAAAGGAAGTGCCCTTTTTCAAATTTAATTGACAAGGGCATAACTCATATAAATTACAAAGGGTATAATTCATTATAACTTCCACCGAGATAACCCAGTATGAGTTATCTTTCCTAATATATTACATCCCTCACCTCCAACTCAAATCTTACCCCCAGACCCCAATCCTAAATACCTCGGCATTACATTGGACAGACAACTAAGCTATCGCAAACACATTGAGGGAACTGCAAATAAGAAACAGCCTGGTGAGAAAACTCACAAGTACCACCTGGGGAGCCTCACCACAGGTACTGAGAATGTCTGCTTTGGCACTGTGCTATAGTGTGGGAGAATACTGTGCCCCTGTTTGGATGAGGAGCCCACATGTGAACCGCATTGACATCTGATTAAGACAATCAATGAGAATTATAACAGGATATCTCAAGTCAACTCCAACTCAGTGGCTCCCAACACTGAGCGGCATTGCACCACAAGCCTTAGACGACAAGACTTTAATCAAAGGATGCATGCAAGAATTGACGAAGCCACAGACAACATCTCCATAAAATCAATCATAAAGGGGGCACCTTCAACAACAAGACTCAAATTGAGAAGACCTTTCCACCTAACAAAAATGGCAGACTTCAGTGTTGAGGAAAACTGGAGAGAAATGTGGAACAGGGAAACACCAAGAGGAGGAAACATCATTAAAGAGTGCCTGCATTCAATAATGCCAGGAAATATTGGATTTCCTCAAATCACCTCTTAACTGGACTTGGCAGAACTGCATCAAATATGTGCAGATGGAAACTTGGAAACAGTGATACCTGCCAGAAATGTCAGGCAGCCCCAGAGACCAGCGATCACATCGTCCTCCACTGTCCAATCACTAAACTTGAAGGTGGCTACGAAACCGTCCTTAGGGCGGAGGAAGACTGTAGAATCTGGGTTGACGAAATAAATTTGGAGGTGTAGCCATACGCTACTACTACTACCCCCAGTTTAACAACAATTCAATTAAACACATCAATAAAATTATCAATTTTAAAAGAAATCACTGGGCTGTCTGAAACTCCAGACATGTCATTTAAATGTTAACAAGGTGAAAATAATTGTATACATTTATACATTCAATGTAATATTAAGGTAATAGATCAAGTCTTTGAGGCGCTTTGATTGTACAATGTCTATTCAGAATCAGAATAGTCAAGTAGTGATATTTCAGTAGTATAACGCCTCAGCACATAGAGGTAACAAATATCTGCTTTCCTAAACAAATTAAATTGTGCAATATATTATTTTTTTTAAGTAAAGAAGATTTCTCATCTTTAAATTCTGTCAGATTGAATTAGAACAATTTCACCAAGTTTAAATTCGTCATTGTCCCAACAAATCTTGCCTGAACCTGGCATTATAAGTAAGAGAAACACAATAGTCAGCTTTAAATTCATGTCTATTTACCCTAATTACAGGTGAAAGAATTAAACTACCGGTCTCTTTCAGGAAAGTCTCTCGTATCCAAAGCCTTCACTGTATCCTAAATTAAAATAATGAACTTAAAAGTGAGTAAAAGTAAATAAATAAAAAGAGTTAAAAGCCAATCAAACTTCTCGAGTCACCAGGAATGATGTCAACGTGTTGAAGTTGAAAATTATGAATTTTTGCCAAGGGAGTAAAAAAAAAAAAAAACAAAAAGAAAGAAAGTATGAAAATAGTATGCCTCTAAAGGAGCTCGAACCCCTAACTCACCCCACCCTGGTTACAGTTCATTGTTGTAATTGTAATGGAAATACTCTGAACTAAAACTAAAACTAAACCAATGAAATGAAGAATATTGTCAAAGTCAAGCACAACAATGTTAAATCAAACTCACAATTGTATTAGTGTTAGGTTATCAGACCTCCCAATATGTGCACATAGATTCAGATCTTTCGGAATTTTAAATTTTCTGTTTGAATTTTATGGTCTTATGCTAAGAGTGCTATTGACATTTTATGTCTCTAACTTAGTGTGCTTCTGTGGACTAGATTAATATCAGAATTAGATTTGCTACTTATTTTTAAGAAGATGCCGAGCTCAGAATAAAGTGTTACTCTTCAAGAGTCTTGGCTCACAGAATCTTGTTTTTCAAATTGGTTGCAATGCAATGGCAGCACAAAGTAAGGGAGGCTTATTCTTCAGGCTATGTAAAAAGAGAAACTACAATTGAATCAAATGATAGATCGACAATGGCCTCCCATATGAAGGCTAAAAACATTTATCACTACCTGAGGCCAAAAACAAGAATGACAAGAATACCGTGTTGAACTTCATAAGAGAGTTTATTATCAAATTCAAGTCTTTACTATGAATTATTAAAGATAGTTACTCAGTTAAGTGGGTATTTGACAAGTTATTTGTTAAATTTTGCTCTTTAGGGGCCAATTTTTGAAACACTGTGAATTCATTTTTCCCCGCAGAAGTAGGTCTGAAAATTTTTTTGAGGTTGTTGGGGACCCTGCATTTGGAATGTGAATCATCAACAACAAGAAACATCTTATTCAAAAAGGACCTGCATAGTCAATGTGTAATCTCTCCCAAGGTTCAGTAGGCCAATTCCAGTTATGCAAGGGAGCCTTTGCAGGCTGTTTGCCATGCTTAGCACTAGATGAACAAAGCTTAATAAATCTTTTTATATCCGCATCCATACGTAGCCACCAAAACCATGTTCTGGCGAGGCTTTTCATTTTAGAAGACCCGACAATACATGATGTAGCATTTGTTACACTGTTTTG
Source organism: Berghia stephanieae (assembly GCF_034508935.2). Lineage (NCBI taxonomy): Eukaryota > Metazoa > Mollusca > Gastropoda > Nudibranchia > Aeolidiidae > Berghia > Berghia stephanieae. The sequence continues at coordinate 57,521,107 of NC_088361.1, read as the reverse complement.
CAATGCATTTGAAATTATGACTCTTTTCAAGACTCAATTCAAATTGTTTGTTTTAAAATGGTTTCAGGTTTTCATGCATGTTGTGGGTATCTTTAGAGTAAGTGGGTCACCCATTCAAGACATGTTGATAAAATTTACTTGATGTTGGCTTTTAGTGAGTAGTATATTGACCATGTTGAAATGTTTCTTATATGGAGTGAGAGATACTCTATGTTAATACAGTGGAACCTCCCGATTACGACACCTCCGAATAACGACAACCTCCTGATAACGACATTGACCCGTGGTCCCGATTTTTTTTCTATTTAAGATCAGTAAAAATAACCTCCAAATAACGACGCACTTTTTGATAAAACCTCCAAATAACGACATCATTTTGGCGATTTTCGGCAGTTTTCGTAGATATCTGATACTAAAAATACCGAGTATGAGTACTCAAAAGTTTATAAAAACGATTCCTCCTTGAACCAATGAGAACGCAGCTTTTTTTGACGAATCTTGGCTGATATGCATTTATAAAAACCAAGGTATAAATGTAAGTGTAAGCAAGTAAACACAAAATCTTGGAAAATGTGATATTATGTGGTGATAGAAGTAGTAGTAGTAGCAGTAGTAGTAGTAGTAGTAGTAGTAGTAGTAGTAGTAGTAGAAGTAGTAATAATAATGATAATAATAATAGTAGTAATAGTGGTATAGTAGTAGTAGTAGTAGTAGTAGTGTTTTTGTGGGAGGAGGAGGAGGAATTTTGTTTGTTTTAAAGGGTTTTACAGCGCCTGTGACACATCTATGTGCCAGTAAAAAGGAAGAAAATTGGATAGTTAAAACATTCTAGATTTACAATTGAAATGACATAAGAAAAGGTAAGACAAAGGGGAATGGTTTAAATAGGGAAAATATGTAGATTCCAGGAGCACACTATCAGTTTACTCAGTTCAGATTACCTAAAATACTCATCCAGACACACGCACAAGAACCCTCTAAGAGGAATACACTACAATGTTGTTTTTTTTGTTTTGTCAATGTTAATAAAAACTGGTCCCGCGGGCCTTACCACGCCCACTTTGTCCGCCATCTTGGAAACCTCTAAATAACGACACCTCCGGATAACGACATAAAAACTCGGTCCCGTGGCATGTCGTTATCGGGAGGTTCCACTGTACTAAACGGTTGTCAAAAAAGCTAGGAAATTAGCCCAGTACTCTCATTCACAGCTGAGTCCGTCTTTTGCTGTAAAAGTTTCTTTTCCCCCACTTTATTTTCCTCATAATAGTTTTTCTCAAATTATGATTGTTGCAGAAGGCACACAATATGACTTGGAATGACTGGGTACAGCAGAAAGATGTGTTTGAAAAATTGAAAGAAATAACAATATTCGGCTGGGATCTCCTTTATTACACAGCTGAGATGGCAAAACTGAAAGGAGGTAAGTTGCTGTTTATTTAGATCGTTTCAAAGTAATTCTTGATAAAGAAATAATTAGTCCTGATATAAATATTTTTAAACTTACATACTCAGAATATTCAAAGGCCGAAAGAACCCTTCAAACAGGACAATAGTAAAGGTTAGGTATAGTTGGCTTCTATTCTATATTTGGTGCAAAGCTGTAAAACGTAGTCTTAATTTCAATTTTATTTTATCCTTTTATTTTTTATTTCTTTTTATTGTTTTTATTTTTGTAGCCCCTGTGCAAGATGTATTTCATAGGATACTATGAGCTGTGAAATTCAAATTTTAATTTTTGGTTTAAATATAAAACACAGTGATTTTGGGTTACTGTGATTCAAATCCACATTTGGCATTTTGATTTGTCGTCATGGTTATGTCATCATCATCATCATCATCATCATCACCACTGTGAATATCATTATTAACAACACCCCACCACAAGAACCAACACCATCATCGTTAGTACCACTCCCAACACAACATTAATGTTCACTGCCACAACAATCACCAATGTTATATTTTTATTTTGCCCTTTTTGTTTCTTGTTTTTGGTAATAAGTATGTTTTATGATGAGAATAATGTATGTCACTTACATACCGTAGAACCCAAAATATTATTTATATTATTTATATATTTTATTATTTTGAACTATTTTGATAATTTCTTTGGGTGGTAGGTAAGGGTATGCCCACATGGCCCCCGCTACGTTGTTTGCCACCCTGGGTCAGATGGATCCACTTTTCCTTCTGAAATCATGGTTTTCAATTTCTATCCATGGTATTTTGAATAGATTATTTCAACCTTGTTCAAATTCTTTTTGCTGAAGACGACTACTCCTCTTTTGATTTACTCATCATATTAAAAAAAACATGCTCTCTAGTTTTTGAATTATTATTTTGTGCTAATATGTATTTAGAAATTGTCTGTTTTGTGTTCCCCCCCCCCTCCCCCCAAAAAATATATATATATAATGTCTCCAAAATGGATCATAATTTAATGTATTTATTTATTTGTTTTTTGTTTTGTTTCCATCATTAGGGCCTTTGTTAAAAGACATGATTGAGAATATGAAAATGTCCATTAATGGGAGCTCCGGTAATCTCAAACTTCATATGTATTCTGCTGTAAGTGAAAACAGAAGCTGATTTTGGTACAATTTAATGTTATCTAATTACATTGGTGGATATTTTTGTGGTCATTTTTCTTTCTATTCTTGTATAACTTCAGACAATTCTTTAAAAATCACTTATTTGCAATGGGTGTTATTCCCCTTAGGACCAGGTAATGCTGAGCTCATGGGCTCTGCATCGGTCCACATCTTACTATCTCTTCTATTCCCTTATGACATAAATCATTTGGTTTCACCTTGGTCATATATAACATCGTTCTGCTGGGGCGCAAGACATTCAGATAGATTTTTTTTTTCCCTTGTAAATCGTCTCTCCATTGTAGATCATCATTTTTATTTATTATTGAAATATATTTGTAGGCATTTTAGTGTTTCTCTTTTGGTGGCCTTGCCATTGTGTGGCTTTTAAGATTAGACACAAGGATAAATTACTCCTGGATCTGCTTTTGAACTTTATTGGGATTTTAATAGGTTGTTCAAGCTTTTATGTCCTCTTTTTAAGACTGGTTTTTTTTTTTTTTTCACAATTGAATAAAGAAACACTGACAATTTAATCTTTCCGTAGTTAGAAACTAAAATCGATACTTTTTTATGAAAGTAAAAACACGATGGAAACAACCTTTTTTGCTAGATCACATTTATGATTTTTTTTTAATCACTCAAATTGAATAAATGTTTTTGAGCTCTTTTCTCTCTACACAGAGGTGAATATTTAAATCACGCACTGTCAGATTCGGAAATGCTTGTCATGTTCCATTTAAATAATGCCCAAGTAAGCACTACACATATAAAATACTTATGGATTTAGATTATGTGTGATACACTTTAAAACTCTTTTATTAAACGATGATTGCAAACCAGTCAGATGCTCTTACTTTATTCTGAATTTCAGTTACAATTACTTTACCCCAGATTCTTGAAAATAAAACCAAGAACATACTATTTTTATTTACATTGATCAACTGGATCTGTAAACAGATATCTTTGACAAAAAACCCCCCACATATTTATCAAATTAACATAATTTTATTTAAATGTATTATCTTAGCATGATACGACAGTGGCATCACTTCTAAGGGCGATGACAGTATCCAACAACCTCCAACCACCTTACCGAACCCTTATCATGGTTGAGCTGCACCATATTGATGGCAATGATGTTGTTAAAGTTTTGATGCGAAATGATACTGAAAAGGCGCCTTACAACCTTATACCAAGAGGTAAGCAGTAATAAAACTTGTCAATATACTCAATCACTTAATTCTAGAGAATGTTCCAGAGTCTAGAGTATCTCGGTTTATGTTGTGCTGGACAGCATAGGCTGTCAACGAAGGTCCTCCACTTTTTTTATGTCCTGTGTCATCACTTCCAAACCTCTGCACACTGGATATCTGCTTCTACATCTCTTCTTAAGGTGTTCTTTGGCCGGCCCTTCTTACATTTGCCCTGTGGATTCCAGGTTAAAGCTTTCCAAGTGATGCTTGTTGTCGGTTTTCTCAGAGTGTGACCGATCCATTTCCATTTACTCTTCAACATTTCTTTTTAAATTGGCTGTTGGTTTTTTTTCTGCTACAGCTCGACGTTGCTAATTTTTTTCTGGCCTATGTACTTTCAAAATCTTTCACAGACATGACTTGTTAAAGTTTTGGATTTTATTCATGACTGTTTTGGTCATCTTCCATGTTTCTGAGCCGTAAATCAAAACACTTAACATTTGTATTGAACACACAGACTTTTGTGCAAGTTGTAATCATGTTAGATTTCCAAAAGTTTTTTAAAATGTTGAAAGTGGCCCTTGCTTTTCTGATACAGGCGTGGGCAGGGGGGCACTTACTGTGTCTTCTATCTCCTTATTTCTGTTTTCCAACATGCTTTTTGTATTTGTCTTGGGATGAGATTACTTGATTTTGTCCTGGCCCTGGCTGGATACCCTAGCTGGGAGGGAAACAGTCAAATGTATAGTTAGAGTTTTGGGAGATGATATTTTTCTCTTGTAAATCATCTCACTGTTATGCATTGTATTATGTTTGTTTACATATTATATATGATTTGTAAACATTTGAGTGTTTCTCTTAGTGGGGACCTGTGCTTGTGTCTGGATGAGACTTTTTGTTTTTGGTGATCTCAAACTAAGTACTTTGATAGTGTTCTCTTGTAATCTACATCTGTTTCCTATTTGAACCACTTCCCCTTTGTTTCACCTTTTCTTCAGTGCTTTAATTGTAAATCTGGAACTTTTTACTGCCTTTTTAGTGGCACTGATAAGACCTTAATGTGTTGCAAGCACTGTAAAACCTTTAAAAACAAAACAAACAAAGCTAGAGGTGCCTAAATGAGCCAGTAAAATGTCGAGAAAAAAAATAAAGTGAGTAGATGTGACTCATATATAAGGGAACAACACAAAAAACATCTGATACAGGCCTCTTCATCCATGCCTCCATTAACACTGATAACACTTCCTCCTGGACTGTTCCATTTCGTTGAATAGAGTCTTTCATATCTGTGATCACTTTTAATATTTGCTTATGGCTTTGGGCGAGAAGGGCAAGATCATCTGCAAAATCAAACCTTTGAGTTGAGTCCAGGGAGTCCAATGAATTCTGTTTCTCTCCCCATTTGTTGTTTCTCTCATGATCCAATGGATGGAAAGTAGGAACAGAAATGGTGAGAGGAGGCATCTTTGCCATATGCCAGTTTTCACACATCAAATGCCCGTGTCAGTTTCCCTCCATGAACTACCTGAACAGTCATTCCCTCATAGGATTTCTCAACCAGTTTGGACAGCTTTGCAGGGACTGTTTCGATGTAGGCTGTCAAATGCGTTACAACATTTTTATAGAGAGGACTGTTCCATTCCAATGATTGCTCAAGTATGATTCTTAATGTGCCCGGTGCATGATAGATCCTGTCTGAAACCTGCCTGGTTTTCGCGTAGTGTGGCATCTACTGCATCTTTCTTTCTCTGTAGCAAAATTTTGTTGAAGATCTTCCCGGGTATGAAGAGAAGTGTGATGCCACGATAATTGTTGCAATTACCCTGGTCCCCTTTCTTTGCAATCTTTGGGTACTTCCTCTTGTTCCCATACTTTTCAAAAAGGGGCAAGAGTGCGTCTGCTGTCTTCTTGATGTCAGCCTTGAGGGCTTCTACAGGGATTCCGCCGGTCCTGCAGCTTTGCCACTTTTCATTTTCTTGATGGCACAAATAATATCTTCCTTTGATGGCCTATCGCATCTAATATCCAAGTCTTTTCTGTTTTTTGAATGCTGTGGGAGTTAGCAGGTTCAGATCTATTTAGAAGTTCATCAAAATGTTCTAACCATCTTTCCATCTGTGCCTCAGTTTCTACAATAGTCTGCCCTTGTTTATTTTTAATCTTTCTATCTGGAGGATTGTACTTGCCTGACAGTTTTCTTGTTATGCCATAAAGTTCTTTCATATTTCCCTTGTGGGCTGCTATTTCTGACTTTTCTGATCATAATTTTCTCTTTTGTCTCTTTTCACCCTTTTTCTTCTTTGCATAATCCGCTTAGTGTTTTGCTTTGCCTGCCCTGCTTCGACTTGCATTTATTGATTCTTTCTTTTGTTTTCTCTCCTGAATCTTCTATAAGGTGTTCTTAGGCATCCATTCCTTATGACGCCTATCATTGCGTCCCATTTCTTTTGTACAAGTTGTTTTGATAGCAGTTTTCAAGTCTTGCCAGTATGTATGCAAATCTGTCCTCGCCCTGCAGTTTGGTTAACATTTGATATCTGTTACTTAATTCTAGAGTAATGGATGTATGTGTCTGCTGATCTTTTAGGGATCTCACATTAAACTTTTCCCTTCCTTGGTATTTTGTAATGAACTTCTTCAGTTTTAACTTTATTTTGTCTGTCAGAAGATGGTGACCATTGGCTCCATACTCGCACATCTAAAAGTGACCTTCTGAACTTTTTTTGAAATACAGATGTGATTGATTTGGTTCTCTATGGTGTGGTCTGGTGACATCCAAGTTGCTTTATGAATTCTTTTATGTGGGAAGAGGCTGCCTCCAATAACTAAATTGTTCAGTCCACATAAATATGCAAGATTTTCTTCATTGTTATTAATGTCCCCATGATTTCCTCATACCCTTGATTATTGGATCCCACCTTTGCATGTAAATCTCCCATTAGAATAGTGACATCTTTTTTTGAACTTGTCTAAAATCGCTTGGAGTTGCTGATAGAAGGCTTCCTTATCTTCTTTTTCAGATTCATTTGTAGGGGCATAGCATTGCACCACATTCCTTGTTTTATGTTCTAAAGCGTGCTGTTAGAAATATTGGTTGTAGAGTAATAGTAGTAATGGTGCGGCTATGTGGTCTAGTGGTATGACACTTGCTTTTGGATCGGATGGTCCTGGGTTCGAGCCTCGCTCGGCGCATAGTTGAGTCCTTGGAGAAGGCTCTTTACTCACATTCTCTCACTGTACTCGGGTGTAAAATGAGTACCTGGCCTATAACAGCGTTGTCTGTCCCAAAAATTTGGGACGTCATGTCTCGTCCTACATGTTATTTGTTGCTGTTGGCCAGGGACCCCTTGTAAAGCGCTTTGAGCACGTTTAGTGGATATTGTGCTATATAAAAGCTCAAGTTTTTTTTGTTTTTTTTTTTATCAATCTTGATCCACTCACCTCCCAACCAATGTGAGCTTCCATTGGTAACATGATGCTTACTTCCTCAGTGTAGGCAGATTTTTCATCTTTGTGCCCCGAGTATAGCAGGAGTTCTCCTGAAGATAATCTTTTTTTTTTTTTTTCCAGCCTGCTGCCTCCTTGTTTCACTGATGCCAAGAATGCAATGTTGTAGTTTCTCATCTTTGCTGCTATCTGTGCTGCTTTTCCTGTCTTGTACATTGTTTTGACTTTCCATGCACCCAGAATGGTTGTTACCCTGGTTGATAGAAGAGTTGTCGGTGTTGAAGCATCCTTTCGGCTTTGGCCCTGACTTGTCTTTAACCCTCTCGTGTTCAGATTATTTTTGGGGGAGTAGATAATGAGTTCCCTATATGGCCATGTCAATCATGTAGACATCCTTTGATGATATAAGCCTACTCTTTGATATCTGTAGTCGCCTTTTCGTTTTCTACGGTCACTCATGGCTAAACTCCGCCCAGAAACGATTTCATAGGTCCGTCCATCACCAAATTTCAAACTTTTGTTCTCGTGAGTTCTTAAGTTTTTTGACCGAAGAACGATTGGCTACTGAGCATCTTGACCCTTCAACGATTGGTCGTTCTGGCAGCTCACGTGTCAACAGCCGTCAACAATGAATTGAATCATCGTTTAGGCAGTGGAAGACGGCCATGGAATAGTTGCGTCACATCACCACGTTGTTGAATAAATTATCCAGGCATGGTTGATAGGTAAAAAAGCCAAATTATGTTCTAGTTACATTTGAAACAAACAAAGTATATCACTGATCTCGTCTCATTGAGATATAAAGAATGATATAAAAATCAAGAAAATCGGCCGATAAATAAAAAAGTTGCTAAAAAAAGCTAAAATAAACAAAAGCAATTTTTAAAATCAAATTTATTCGTAAAACAGTTGGTTTTCAACCGATTTTTATGAAACAAAGACCAATGTACTTATTTTTTCAAGCTGATTTCAGCAATGTGACTTTCAAATTTCTCAGAATTATATTTTTTACTTTTAGATTTTAGCTTTTAGGCCTACTCAATAAGGTGTTATATTCCTTGCATAACAATAGCGTAATACATCGACGGGGAGAAGCGTCTTTGTTTCGGCCAGCTGGATAGATAGCATGTGATTGGTCGAAGACTTTGAGACGCTTGATTCACAATTCTACACGAACGGACCCCGGCGGTCTATCAAAGAAGTGTAACAAATTTATTTACCGACTATTTTTCTTGGTGCTAAAATTACAAAGTAATAATTTCGCATCAGAAAAAATAACTCTGAAGTTCCTATCTCTTTATTACAATAAAATTGATACATCGAATGACAAAATCGACCCACAAATAAGGGAGTTATAAATTGTTCATACTATTTTTAAAAGTTTACAAGAATTGTCTTCAAAGTCATTTTTCATCACCAAAGTCGTAATTTTTTACCGATTTTTACCAAACAAAGTGCAATGTCAATGATTTTCACCCGCAAATAAAATAGGATTTAAATCGCAATTTCTGAAACGTATTTTCTTTTCTGTCGGCAAATTTATAAAAATCAAAGCTGAAAACACCCTGCGGCAGTGACAGGGCCTGTCATTTCCTTCACAACGATTGGATTTTACTTACTGAGGCCAGTCTTGACTACCCCGCCCATGAATATTATGCCAGTGTCGGTTTTTGTCGGGTTGAATCTTAAAGAGTTAAATCTGCTGTTGCAGATCATTCTTCTGTCAGGACTTAAAAAGTGTTATTTCCTTTCGTTAAGGGGGGAGGGGGGGGGGGGGGGGGGGGGAGAGCGACATTAAAAATGATGAAGTTTGACCCAGTTTTTTCTAAAATTAGATTTTGGTGGGATGTTGTCATGTGACCATTTGTCTGCATAAAAAATTGCATGAGAACGTATTTTGTGACCCATAGTATGGTTAAATTCTGCCCATTTTTAGTTTCAGTGGACTGATTTCATGAAAGAATATCAAATAGTCTTTATAACTAAGTAAAGGCAAAAACATATCAATGATAAGAAAAACTCTCCTCTATCTTCAACAACCAATCACTTTGTTCTTAATTATGTCATGTGGTCACAATCCAATCCGAGAGCGAGAGGAGAGTTTTTCCCTAAACTCGTTTACTTTAACTTTTAAATGGGTTTTTCTCAAAACTGCAATTTTCTCACTAAAAACCTATCTCAACCCTCAGTTTTCAACCAATCTTCTTAATTCTTTCTACAAATGAGTGTCATACAAATACGCAGGTCCTCTAGGAGCCGGATTTTTGAAATAATTATAAAATTATGAGTAATTTGAAATTATGTAACTTTTTTCAAGGGGAATAATCGAGTAGTAACTTTGAACTTAATTTTTAAAGTTTCTAATTTAAAAATTAAAAATCGGGCTTCTAGAGCATCTTTATTTTCCTTTTTTCTACCTGTGACCAAAATATTATGGCAACCGATTGATAAACAAAAAAGCCTTTGACTTTTTAAGGTTTGTTGTTTATTTTCCAATATGGCGTCGTTTCCATAGCAACGGGCAACTTTTTTCGAAAAAATTATATGCAATCATCCTTCCCAAACATATACATTATGACTGTTCATAGAAGTTTATGATATTTCATCAAATAAAAAAAATGACCCTTTAGTGTCGCGTCCCCCCTGAATATATTTGAAGCTGATTGTTGCAGATGCATGGTAATGAAGGTATTGTGCATTAGGGTGTCCGGATTTAGCTCTTTTAAAAGTTGGCAGCTATGTAATTTGTAGATCTCCCATTTTGCTTTATGACTATTTGTAGTCTTTCCCCCTTGACCAAATTTATTTTCTAATGTCTTAAATTATGATTCGATCCAATGGATTTTGAATTGACTCTTTTAACTCTGCTTCTGTATAAACAGTTAAACGAGTCTTATAAACAGTGTTGGACATCATTGATGGACCAAATGATATAGTCGGATTAAATTTAAGTTTAGTCTCATTTCGGGGTCAGAAAAAATCTCGACTGCACCCGGGATCAATCTTGGTCCCTTTGCCCGTGAAGCGAGTGCTCTACCGAGTTAGTCTTATGTTAATTTGGGAGTGACACATTTTTTTCATTTTCAGCCTTCCATTGTTTTGTGTCATCAAAACGGGATGGAAGTCTAGAAAATACAAGATAAATAAAAGTGTCAGAAATAGACTTCCTTGTGATTGGCATGAAAAGAAATGACAATACCATACTTAATCCCTGGTGACCTTGCATTACCTGGTAAAATGCCACAAGATATAAAGCATGATACAATTCTTTTCAGGTTGTGAAGATCCATGCAAGTTCTCCACTTTCCAGAAGGTTCTAGCAGCCAGAATTCCTCAGGATTGGGACAAGGAATGTGAAGTCCAGAACTCTCGTGGAATATCCAATTTATCACCAGGTAATGTTATCGCCTCTCTGACCCCACTCCCCTCCCTTCCGAATAACAATAACATTTCCAGATTTCCTCAAATTGGAATAAAAAAAAGATTTTTTCCTAAATTTCCTCAGTTTACTCTGAAGTTGTTAAGATTTTACTTTGAGATATTGTTGCTTGGAAGCTCGGGACAATTTATGGCATCATCAAATTCGTTAAAATATATCATTAAGCTGAATTGATGTCGATGAATTAGACCCTCTTGCATTTGTGAAAAAATAAATGTGACCCAAGTCTCAGGACAATTATTTAAACAAATGGACAATATCATTATGCTTTTTTTATAGTTTTGTATTCGCATTTTGCTCTCATCAATAATAATTATCTGTCATTATCTTAGGTTGGTTTTAAGGACTTTTTGATGCTTTAAACATGCTTCATTTTCTTTCTAAATTGCCATTTGTTTGATTTTGACATCACCATTCACTTTAACAGTAGCGTGGTATCTGTATGCTGAATATTGTTCTGTCACTCTTTCATAATTTTTTGTTTTCTCACTCAATATATAGTATATGACATTTGGTTGTAGATGACGTTGGGCTACTAAGTAAAGTCAGACAATCAAAATTTGTTCTTCAGCTAAATTTGTAAAATAAAGTTATTATTATTTTTTTTTCTTGGTCATTGCTTTGAAAGGAAGTGTCAGTATCCTATGGTGGATGAAAATGTGTGCTTGTCCATCTGTTTACTATTTTACCGCTTACAGATGATATATAATTTACTTTTTTTCCATTTAAAGGTCCACTGTTAAGTTTGACTTTACTATTCAGTGCACTCAAACTCAAAGCCCTGATTTGGTTCTAATTCGATAGATTGTAAAGGTATCCTAGTTTCTACAAGATTATATCATTCTGCATTATCCCAAGTAGACATGCTAGTTATTAGGTAATATAGATTTTTATCCAAAAAAAAAGGGAAAAAAAAAGAGAAAGAAAAAGTATAATGAGAAGAATGATATTGAATCAACAAATATATTGTTCATTTTGTTTTAGAACTTTTGATATTATTGTTTGTTGCATGTTATCAAGACATAGCTGCCAACAGTTCCGTTAAAAACCGATTTGTTCCGTATTCGACTTCCTGAGTCCGTAAGTCCGTAGTATATTTAGTTCAAAATCCGTATTTTGTAATTTTTGGCTAATTTATGGTAAACAAGGCCATTATTATTATCACTATTACTAAATTATTGTTATTATTATTATTGGTGTCCAGCGAGAGATGATGGGCAGGGTTTAAATCAGCACAGCATATTCTTCATTCCTATGTAGCTATTTAATTTAAATTATCCCTTTTTATCATAAATGATTTTCAACAATTAAAAAAAATTCCAGTTGATTATATGACGCCTGTTTTTCACTAAAACCTTTCATAATTTATTGGAGGTTTTCCTAAAATATGCACGTTAGCCTCAAATATACTTTTGGTGTTCTCAGACAGTATTGTTTCTTTCACTATTTGTTACAAATATTGTTTTAATTAAAAATGAAATTAAATAGTCATCTTTGATTGGAAGGTTTTCAATCAGAAAATCAATTGCTTACATAGATTAAACATAATGATTATTTCCCTTTATTAATTTATGAAATATAAATTCAATCCCTTTAAAAAAGACATCTTGACTGATTCTAATTTTTTTTTTTTCAAGCAAGCTTTTATAACGGTTTAGGTTCAAGAGAAATAAGTATATCCCATTTTTAGGTGTGTTTATATTGTCAAAGTAAAGAGGTAGGAATTCTCCAATATTTAGAGGTTCATTTTACTATAACTACTATTATAGTGTAATACTTAAAGACCATTATATTGCATGAAAGGGGCACACGTCATCCTCTCATCCCGGGCCAAATGGGCATTCCTTATTTTATTTTTGAAAAGTTGGCAGCTATGTCAAGAGACACTCTCAGCCTCAGTCTTCTATTCCAAGGTAGTGCAGGAATGATTCTCTACGAATTGGTGGAGAATTCTTTGGTTGAGAAAATGAAATACTACCAGAGAATCATTCCTGCACTACCTTGGATGCCAAGTCAATCAATATTCAAAACTTATTTCCAATATTATAATTTGACCTAAAATATGCTGAAGTGGTAACTCACTTCTTTATTGAATTATGATTTAATTAGCAATAATATAATAGTGATGCATCTATCACTGCACACAACACACAGGCTCTAATTGCTTACATATTTTAAAACCCAATGGTCAAGCACCAAATGGCACAGAATAAGAACAGAGACACAGGGTAGGGTTTCTCTGATATGAATTAAACTCACAATAATCAACCAAATGGTCATATTGTCAGTATACTGAATTAGACAGATAACCTCGTTTATCACATTTTATTTGTCCAGTTCCGTATTGCATGTTAATTACTGTGAATCTTATATATTGATATGGTCAAAAGCAAACAAAAAAACTCAAAAAATCTTGCTTTTTTTTTTTTTCTTTCCATTAAAAGACAATGGATAGTTAAAATAATTTTTTCTCTATAAAAATCTATCCATGTCATTCCATGTAAATATTGTTTGCATATCTTTGAGTTTTGAAATCAAAAGAATATTCCTTGTCAGAAAGTTTTTAACTGAAATTACCACCAAAAAAGGATTGGTTTTATTGGTTTTATCAAAACTTGATTATTGCAACTCCCTTTTATCAGGTCTCCCACTGAAACTATTGGGTACAAAATTCAGCAGCCCGCATAATATATCAAAAAAGAAAATTTGACCATATCACCCCACTTTTTGAAAAATTTGACTGACTACCTGTCCGCTATAGAATAGATTACAAAATGGCATTATTAATTTTCAAATACCTTAACAATTTACCCCCCTCTTCATCTTTCTGAACTAATAAACCTTTAAGCCTCGAACCAAAAGCCTTTGATCATCATGTGACACCACTTTATTATCTGTACCAAAAAAACAAGTTAAAATCTTTTGGCCATTGCTCTTTTCAATATTATGGCCCTACACTCTGGAATTTGAGAAATAAAGAATATCTCAAACTTTAAATCTGCTTTAAAAACCCACTTTTTCAAAATTCATTTTACGCCTTTCTGACTGTAATGTTTGTATACTACTATTATTTGAGCAATATGTAGTTTGTTTCAATGTTTGACTACCTGTGTTTGTACTCGTAATTCATATAGGTAAAGCGCATTGAGATGTTTGGTTCATGGAAAATGCTCAACGAGTGTCATTTATTATTATTATTATTATTCTTATTCTTATTCTTATTCTTATTCTTATTATTATTATTATTATTATTATTATTATTATTATTATTATTATTATTATTATTACTATTACTACTATTATTATTATTATTATTATTATTATTATTATTATTATTATTATTATTATTATTATTATTATTATTATTATTATTATTATATTTTAAAAGATTTTGCCACTGCCCTTTTCCATTTTTTGTTGTTGCTTTTCCATCAATTTTTCTTGACATTTCAAATTGTTGTTGATATAGCCACCTGTCCCTTATTACTCCATCATAGCCTCCTAGATTAGTCTTACCCTATTTTTCCGTTTGAAAGAATATAAAATCTTCTTACACGCAATTAGGTTAATCATTACTTTGCGAGTTTTAATTTACTTTTAAGAGATATTTGTTTTTAGCAACATTTGAAGACAAAAAGAGTAAGCCTGACTTATTTGCTAAGGTGCTTAAAGCTTAGGCATATAAAGTATACTGACATAGGGGTGAGGCAAGCGGGGTTAAGCTAAAAATCAGAAATTAAAATCCAAGAAATTGAATGAATACAAAACAAAGCAGTCAAAATTTATATAATCAAAACAACAAACTGATTTAGATCTTGAACCTCTTCAACAGAAAAGAAAGCGTGACAAAGTGACAATATTTTCCAGGTGAATTAGCTCTCGTTGATATTCAACAAAATGAAAGGAACCATCGAAGTAATCAAGATTGGATGCCCACTGGTACTCGTTCATACTATCATCATTGTAACAGTAGAATAGTCTCACATCTCCAATGAAAAAAAAATAGACTGTAGTCTGTGGAGTCTTCATAATTGAGACTAAAAAGTAAGAAGAAGAAGAAGAAAAGAATAACAATACAGAGGAAAAAATTAAATGCAATAAAGCTTCTGGTACAGAATAGGGAAGAGGAGAGAATGTTTGTCATTTGTCTAAAAGCTGATTCGGGTGTCAATGATGGGGGAATTCTTGTTTAAGTGCAAATCTTTTCATAACAAGATGTTGATTTACAAAACATGAATATCAATACATGAATCGACTCAATAGTTTGCCTGGTTGCCTGATACAGGGCCTCTTTGTCTACCCTGCCAAACCCTTTGCAGTATTTACTGTTATGTATACTTAATCATTGCCCTCCCACTCATTGTTCTTTTTTTTTTCTTATTGGTGATCAATTAAGAAAATATTTGTGGTTTGATTAATGTTACACTATTATTGTCTAGCTCCATCTGCCTGTATGGTATGTACAAGGCAAGATGGCCACATTTTTTATCGAGCAATTACTCTTGATTTCTTATCGCTTTTTACTGTCTTTTTTAAATGTCAGATTAATAAGGATTGCTGGTTTCTGTTATCCAATGTTCAGAAACTACTAATTTTCTGCTCAATTGCTTTTAGAATAAGTAATCTAACAGGTCTTTCCCCAACCCCTCCTAAATAGTCAAGTTCCTGAAAAGAATTTGCAGTTTATGAAACCTCCTTCTCTTTATTTGGCTATATTCATTTTTGATTCTAAAATAAACCTAAGTTTTCTATTCAAAGCAGCAGCATACAAATTTACTGCTTGAATGTACATTTAGCCCAATTGATGTAACAAATGTGACAAAGCAGCCCAGGAAAAAGTCTAATCAGTGTTTCATACTAAAAGAGTAGAGTTGGGCATTTTAGATACAAATATTGTGTATACACAATAAAGATTAGAACAGAGGATTTAGGAAGTACAGGAATACGGATATGTTGGGTTGTAGCCATGAATGCAAAAGCGTACTGTTTTTTTTTTTTTCAGCCATATTATGTTGTCACGCTAGCAAATTATGTAAACTCCAATTTTGATACGGAGGAACCTAAAAAGATGATTCACCATAATGTGTAATGATAAACACATATTAGGCAATTTTATCACGTAAAATGCATAAGCACAGTTACTCCCATTTTATCCATCCACATATGCACCACTTGTAAACCCATGTAAAAGCCATCATTTTGTATCTTTAAAAGAAATTTGCATTCTTCACTGGTAAGAAAAAAGAGATTAAGAGTCATTCATTCCTGAAAAATTGTTCCATAAAAGCTAATAATATTGGTAATGTATTTGCGATAAGTTAATTATTATTCATCATTTCGAAGCAATGAAAAGTTTTTCAAGAAGCTTGGAATATTATGGTGAAAGATTGTTGCAGGACAGCACAGAAAAAAAATCATTTTACTACAATTCTGTATTGATGGCAAATTCTCTGGATACACCTGATAGGGATTGATTTAGATGGAAACAATTCAGTTCTAAGGAAGAAAACTGAAAAAAAAAACCATTCCCCCAAAAAATTAAATAAATAAAACAGACCAAAAACAAACAAAAAAAAAGAACAGAAAATATGTGACTCACTATATTGAATGGTGTTTCGTCAGGATGAATTAGGTGAAGACAGTTGAGGTTAAATCTGATGTGATAAGACTTACAACATTCAAGTTTTTGGCACTTAAAAATTGATTACACTTTTAATTTAATTCAAATTTTGTAGTCTAGACTTAAAATTGATTTTCAGCCTAAGATTATTCTGACATATGACTGGATTGAGAAGGTTGGTCAGCTTTCATCTTAAGATTTTAATGTTGTTCATTTCTACAGGTTCTCACAGATCATTGGTAATAAGTGCATAGAGAAACCAGTCTTGTTAATTGCACAAGACATTGTCATAAGTTTGTCAATATATAGTGCTGGGCAGGGAGGTACATGCTGTGTCTTCTATCCCCCCATACCCGTTTTCCAGTTGTTTCCTGTCATAGTTTTGTCCTGATCCTTGCCGGAGTTCCTTGGCTGGGAGGGAAACAGTCGAATGTATAGTTATAGTTTTGGGAGATGATATTTTTTTCCTTGTAAATCATCTCTCTGTTACGCATTGTATTATGTTTAGTTTACATATTATATTATATGATTGGTAAACATTTGAGTGTATTCCTCTTAGTTGGGACCTGTGCTTGTGTCTGGATGAGACTTTTAGGTGATCTCAAACTAAGTACTTGACGGTGTACTCTTGGAATCTACATCTGTTCCCTATTTGAACCAATTCCTCTTTGTCTTACCTTTTCTTTTGTTGTTTAATTGTAATTCTAGAACTTTTTACTATCCCATTTTCTTCCTTTTTACTGGCGTTGATATGACCTTAATGTGTAGCGAGTGCCGTAAAATCCTTAAAAACAAAAAAAACATATATATAGTGGGTTATTATTAATATTATTATTATTATTATTATTATTATTATTATTATTATTATTATTATTATTATATTATTATTATTATTATTATTATTATTATTATTATTATTATTATTATTATTATTATTATTATTATTATTATTATTATTATTATTATTATTATTATTATTTTGTTGAATTAATGTTGCATTAAAAATTTGTAAAAAATGCTAATATCACCATATATGAGGCATATTGGATTTATGTAGCTCTTCAGGCTCCGAAACCACTAGACCAATCATCACCAAGTTATGCATCGTGTTAACAATTGACACGAACGAAGATGGTTTGCATATCTAATGATATTGAGTAGGCATTGTGATGATTTTATTGAAAAAATCAAATTTGTTTCATTAAATCCCATCGGAAGCAGACACCATCATTTTTAGCACGTGGGGGTTGTTTGTCAACTTTCCGGTTATCGAGTATGACCACGAAATGGGAGTACCTGCATTGAATCGATACCAGTTAGTGGTTCCTCTCATTATTTTGCATACATTCGATTTCTTAAAATTTAATTCAACCATTTTCCATTGGGAAATAATTCTACAATAAGTGAGTGAAATATATAAGATATTAAATGCAGAAAACACCACTCCGTGCCCAAATAAAAAGCTATCTGGAGTTCTCTTATGAAGTCGAAAAATTTTATTCAACACTTAAATCATAAATTTTGTGTTAATTGACTTATCACGTTCATTGAACAGACAATTATGATTGTATGGTTAATATTTTTTAAATGTTGAAGGACAGCAACCTACGTAATTTACAAACATGAATTTAAAAATAAGTTCATAGTCTATTTTATTCCATGGTTTGATTTGGTGAAAATGTATGTGAATGAAAAGGTAGGAAATTCTCCTTACACACATTGCCCAGATTTGTGAAAGGTCAGGATCTTGAGAAAGGTTTAATTAAAATTATATTTCACAAAATAGCACATTATGTATTATGGTAAAGTTAGAGGTTTGGCAGAATCATTGGTATTGTAAATCATGAAGTTTTGTGTATGATTGTGTAGAACCAGTCATGTTGGAAAAAGCTATCCCTTTCATTGTAATTGTCTGTGACTAAATCTTAATTATTTCCATCCCATCACTGGCAGTCTATCTTAAAATTTCAAGCAGTTCACAACATTGTTGCTCTAAGCTGACCATCATCAGACCCAGAATATGAATCCAGTAGAGAACCCCTGGGACATGAAAAAGAGCATCATTATAATAACGAGTTGAGCGCCTGATTTTGGCAAGAGGAAGCTGTTCAGACATGGGTGGAGAGAAGTCCAGAAAACTCCTAAGTTTCAGCTCTGAAGCTTCATTTATTTTTAGTTCTAACCAAATTCCAAATAACATCCCAGAAAGTTGTGTGTGATCTGTCATTGTTAACATGGTGTAGGCTGACTGTGATAGTGGGTTTCTGTACAAAATTTACAGTAAATCGCATATTTTTGTGTGTGTCATTTTCTTTGCAATTCAATGATTTTTTTCTTTATTTATGATAACTTCATGTTTCATTCATATTTATTAATACACACAAGAATTCATTAATGCTTAACTTAGCTTTTAAAAAATGAATTAAGTTTGATATTTTCGTCCATATTTTAATAATAATTCAATTTTCAGATGATTCAACGGAAAAATTAATTGTTATGATAAAAATGCAACATAAAACATAAAGGTCATTATATTTTTATTTTTCCTCTCTTTCTCCCCACAGCATCATGGATAGCTCTGGCACTAGGACTCTGTCTCTTAGGAACTGTTATCATAGGAATCTTCATACTTGTACGGAGGAAACCAATTTCTTATATGCAAGTGTAAACAAGGAGGATTGTGTCATTATGAATTTGGCTAATAATTTGTAATATACCATTATAATTGATGGAAATGAGTGTGCCAATACATGAAAGGTACTTTTCTGGGTGGGGATTCTGACCTTCCATGGTGAGCGCAGAGGTCACTTTGGCTGTGTCTTCTCTCCTTCTATATCCGTTTTACCTTTCCATGTTGCTCTATCTTTGTTCTGGATTGATATTACTTATTTTTTTTCCTAGTTTTAGCAGGGATCCTTAACTGGGAGGGAAGCAGTCAGATGTATTCCTTTTTTGAAGGACGATTTTTTTCCCTTATAAATCATATCTCTCTTTTGAACTATTAGTTTTTTTAGTTTTGAATATGTTGTATTTTGAAAGCATTTGAGTGTGTCCTTTGCTCGTGCCTGAAAGGGACTTTGAGGTAATGTCAAAATTGACACATTGATGGATTGGTTGTGGAATCATCTGTACCCTATTTGAACCAGTTCCCTTTTATCTAACTTTTTCTCTTGTGCTTTTAAGTTCAGATCTACAACTTTTCCCCTACCATCTTCCATTTTACTGATGCTGAAATGACCATTAAGTGTTGCTAGCACCGTAAAATCCCTAGAAACAAAAACAAAAAGTTTTTTTAAATTCACTCCTAAGAAAATTTTACATGAATAATTTGAAACATGAAATGTTAGTTTCTTTTTGTAGTCATTTAACAATCATATCAATCATTGCCTTCAAATTTTTATTCCATATCATCTTTTTGCTCTTAAAATATTTTTTTTTCTCATAAACAGCTGTCTGGAAGGTTATATATGGAAGTAGAAAAGCCATATATTTCATTCCACATTCCCAATCCCTCCCTATTTACATTTTCTTCTTTTAAATTTATAACTTATGTCAAGTGTTATAATAATGATACTGACAGAAGAAAAATCATGTTTGTTTTATTTGATCACCAAATGAAATACATGTGATAGTGGATTTTAATATTTTAATAAAACGGGTGTAAATGTGAAATAGATACACATGGGGCAAACAAAAAGACATAGAAAGCCAAAACAAACTGGTCTTAACTCTGTTCTTGTTGCAACATTATAATGAAAAGTCAATATCTATTACAAACTAAATGGGATTGTAATTTTAAAAATATGCAGAGTTTCGATGGAAGAAATACGGGATGGGAAGGGGTTATGGATATGGTGTTAACCCAATTTTATAATGGACTTAATGGCATATCGAAGTTTGAAATACTTAATGCCGATATACTAAAGAATTGATAATTTCCAATTTGCGTAGAAAATTAAGTTGCTTTGGCTTTGCTTGTCACAGTATTATACTTATTGTTACATCGACATGATAAATATAAATATCAAACATTCCTTTTGCTCATAACTGTTGAGATGGTAATGCATCATTTTTTAGTAACATCCATTTCTATCTATATTTTATCAGGGAAGTTGAAAAATATTTTTAAGATTATATGTTTTAAAAATATTTACAATGTTGAATATTTTTCCTTTACCTGAACGATTTATGTACCTGGTAATACAATTTTTATTTTTAAAGATGTCGTAGTTGACTGAAACATACTTTATGACATATGAGAATTTTTGAAGGGAGAATTTGGGATATCCCAAGAGCAGTTCAAGATGCGATAAATTCCAAAATTCTCTCTCTCTCTCTCTCTCTCTCTCTCTCTCTCTCTCCCTCTCCCTCTCTCTCTCCCTCTCTCTCTCTCTCTCTCTCTCTCTCTCTCTCTCTCTCTCTCTCTCTCTCTCTCTCTCATATGGAAACAGCTTATTATGTACAACATATATTATTTCTGTAATAGTAATATTTTGATGAATTGTTATCTCCTATCGTTTGGTCATTTTTAGTAATTGGTAATTTCATGTTAATAGATTCTTCGAACTTGTTTGTGGTGATTTTGCAATCAGATGTTGATAATCTGAAATATCCTTTTTCAGTAATCTCTCAGGAACATTGTAAACGCACGATTATCAAGCCTCATGGTTGAATGCAAGTAAAAAACTTCTGATTTATAAATTTATTCAGTTTATAGAGGTTCAACTTTTTTAAGCACATAGATGAATGAGTCTTTGGCTGAGAGGGAAACATTCAAATTACTGTATAGTTTTAGTTCTGAGAGATGACATTTTTTAAAACGGTAAATAATCTCTCGATAATGTGTTTTTGTTTCTTTATTTTTTAATATTGAATATCATGGTTTGTCAGCATCTGAGTGTTTTCCTCTTGGTGGAATACTGCGCTTGTGTCTGGATGAGACTTTTAGGTGATCTCAAACTAAGTGCACTCATATTGTTCTCTTGGAATTTATATCTTTTATTAAGAATAATGCAGAAAACTTATATAGCGCTATAACTCCAATACACCAGACTATAAGTGCTTAAATTCCTCGGTTCCTGATTAAAACCGTTCCTCTTTGTCTTCCTTTTGTGATGTGTCTTTAATTTTAAATCTAGAATTTTCTTTACTGTCCCATTTTCTTCCTTTTTACTGGCACTAAAATGCCCTAAATGTGTTTCAAGTTTAGTAAATATAAACCAAAGTTTCAATCACAGGTTGTAGGTCACTTCCTTTGGATTCCTTGTAATTTTTTTTTTCTCACAATCTTTTTAAGTAGTATATAGCTTTTTAAAAAAATAATTTAAGAATCACTTTATTAATGTGACATGCTTGGTTTCTTTTAGAGGTATAATTGATTGACATAAGTACTGTGAAAGAAGGATACTTTCTTCATTGAAAGGAATGTCACACCGATTTTTAAAGTTCCTTGCCAGAAGGTGATATTCGCTGATTATAGAAGGAGTAACCAATTTTGTTTTAAGTGTGCGATTATAACTCAAGATGTTTCAGATGTACAATTTCTTTTTGCTCACATGCCAGTAGATACACATATTTGCCATATTTACCTCTAGTTTCTCTGATCTCCAGCGATCTTTCATTCAGGTTACCTGTTTTTATTGCATAAACATCAATAGATTCATTATATTTTATATCTGCCAATGTTGCTATACATGTTTGTGTTGCATTAAATATTTTGTAATGCTGATCTTGTACACTCTCTGGGTGGGGTTCCTTACCTCCCATAGTGGGCAGGGAGGTACTTACTGTGTCTTCTATCCCCCTATATCTGTTTTCCAACATGCTTTCTGTCTTTGTCGTGGAATGAGATTACTTGGCTTTGTCCAGGCCCTGGCCGGATGCCCTAGCTGGGATGGAAACAGTCAACAAATGTATAGAGTTTTAGGAGATGATAACATTTTTCCTTGTAAATCATCTGTCTGTTATGCACATATTATATATGATTTGTAAACATTTGAGTGTATCCCTCTTAGTTGGGACCTGTGCTTGTGTCTGAATGAGACTTTTAGGTATTCTCAAACTAAGTACTTTGATAGTGTGCTCTTGGAATCTACACCTGTTCCCTATTTGAACCAATTCCCCTTTGCCTTACCTTTTCTTGGGTGCTTTAATTGTAATTCTAGAACTTTTTACTATCCCATTTTCTTCCTTTTTACTGGGGCTGATATGAACTTAATGTGTTGCAAACGGCGTAAAACCCTTAAAAACAACAAACAAAAACATTGTACTAGTCGTGAATGCCAAGAAAGAAACAGTTAACTAATTGTAAGACTTAAGTCTGCCAAATTCATCTTGGAACTGAAGGAAAATGTTCAATCTTCACTACCTTTTTTGTACCAGTATACAAAGTGGGAGCCCTTTACATCCTGGCCACTTTCTTAGGTCCCCTATCCCTCTATATGATTTGTTCTTTTTATTTGGCCTTGTATCGTTGGTCCCGAAATGATGACCAGCTTTGTTTCTTTTCAAGAAAGGAAATAAATGGACTGTTTTGAGGGAGATTATTATAGGATGCCTAAATGACATATTAAGTATTTCGATGGATGTAAAAAACCGTAAAAGAAAGAAACAATACCCCTTGTATTCGACATCCCAGCCATGTGATTTAGTGGTCATGATCTTGAATGGGATCATTTGGTTTTGAAAACTTATACGTGACCTGCCCTGTCAAACTGGTATTATTGTACTCTTCTGGTGAAGTAAAACACTTTCCTGTTTTATATAACTGCAGAGTTAATTCACTGAGGCAACGTTACACACTCTGTAACTGTCTGTGATGAGATAAAATAATTTTGCTTGAAATTCATTTTTGTTTTCTGTTAATAATTTGTTTCCTCTTTGCCAAAAGTGAAACAAGATGGCAGTGACCATCTCCTGTGTGGAACAAAACCATTTTGGTCACTTTATATCATGAAGGACTTTAGTGCACAATAAAAAATTCTAGGATTGGGATCGCAGCATGTCATTGGAGTATGGTTACTATTATGATACATTATTTTTATGAGAGGTGTTTTTTTTTGCCTTGTAAATCATCTCTTGGTCATATATGTCTTATGATTTATATTGTGTATGTACCTAATATTGTATTGTGCCTATATGTGTTAAGTATTATCTATGTATTAAATATTGCCAGTAATTGTACAAATATTTGATATTTAAAAAAAAAAAGAAGAAAAATTGCTTTTCATTTCCATAATTACTTTCATTATTACACAGATTCACAAAAAACCCAAACTCAAAGTGTATTGTAATTTAATAAGGGGAACTCAGTGAACACCATTATGAGGAGAACTCATATAACAACATTTGAAAGGGCTTGATAATTTCTATGAGTGAACAAAGCTCACAGGTCACACACTGCACAGGCAGCAATAGGCCACACCACTGAGCTCGCCGTTCTATTAAAGTGGATTAGTGTTATTATGATTCTTTCACTGATTAGGGGACTGAATCAGGTAGCAAGTGCATTCACTCAATACTTATGCGTTGTTCAAATGAAGGTCAATAAATCTGGATGCATTTTCTATCTTCATGATGAATTTTAACAAGATTCTGCTTGTTTTAAATATTTAATCCCGTTTTCATGAGGTTATAAAACTTCATATGCACATGAGGGGTATCTATGGTTTCATCCTATTCTAACAATTGGAATACTGGGTGGGGATCCTGACCTCCCATAGTGGGCAGGGAGGTACATGCTGTGTCTTCTATCCATCCCCCCATACCCGTTTTCCAATTGTTTCCTGTCATTGTCTTGGAATGGGATTACTTAGTTTTGTCCTGATCCTTGCCTGAGTTCCTTGGCTGGGAGGGAAACAGTCGAATGTATAGTTATAGTTTTGGGAGATTATATTTTTTTCCTTGTATTGTAAATCATCTCTCTGTTATGCATTGTATTATGTTTAGTTTACATATTATATTATATGATTGGTAAACATTTGAGTGTATTCCTCTTAGTTGGGACCTGTGCTTGTGTCTGGGTGAGACTTTTAGGTGATCTCAAACTAAGTACTTTGACTGTGTGCTCTTGGAATCTACATCTGTTCCCTATTTGAACCAATTCCTCTTTGTCTTACCTTTTCTTTTGTTGTTTAATTGTAATTCTAGAACTTTTAACTATCCCATTTTCTTCCTTTTTACTGGCGCTGATATGACCTTAATGTGTTGCAAGCACCGTAAAACCCTTAAAAACAAAACAAAAACAAACAAACAATTGGAATTTCAGAAGTGAAAGTCGTTTTATAATTAAGTCTCTATTTTGTTTTCTTGAGAGTACAAGGGTGATGAATTAAATCTTTAACATGAGAAAAGAATTTTGAAGGGCCACTGAAACAAGTTCATTTTCTTTTTAAGGATGCTTTTGAAAAAATAAATTAGTTTGCTTTCATTCATTTGAGAAAAGTGTAAATATTTGAAAGCATTATTTTTCTTTCTCTTCATATCATATGCTTGGCAGTTTCTGTTGTTGCGCTATGATATAATAATTTATTTACCACCATGGCCTTTCTTAGCCGCACCATGTCCAAGTGTGTTTCAGACATTTTCAATTCTCAGAAAAAACCCCAGCAAATGCTGAAGTGTCTTGGAACCTTTTAAATATAACAAACTTAACAACCAGTACTGCTGCAGATGAAAACCTAAAAATATGTGTATGATACAGTTACAGACGGGAATCCAGATAGCTCAGTTAGTTGAGCACTAGCTTTGCATGCAAGAGGACTGAGATCAATCCCGGGCGAAGTCTAGATTTTTTCAGACCTGTTCACCCAACATTGAATGGGAGCTGGATATGTTAGATCTGGCAGAAAGTGCTTTGTGATGACTAGTGTTCTATCCAAAGAGCAGCAAACAATTGTTCTTGTCCATTTGGTGCTCCAGAATCTGGGATAAACTCTGGTTCAATGGATGTGAAGGACTACTACAGTTACAGTGTCAGACAAAACATTAAAAAAAAAAAGGTTTAAGACCAACGGCTAGAGGTGCCTAAATGAGCCAATAAGATAGATAGAAAAATAAAGATAGTAAATCTGACCCTGTATTGTCCCTTTTTATACGAGTCAGATTTACTCACTTTATTTTTCTCTCTAAAAAAGGATTTTCGTCCAAATAATTATCCTTACTCAACTTCAGTATAGATTTATTGTTTTCTTCAATGAAAATAAATCTGCTTTATCTGACATAATATTCATATCATGTATCATACACGCCTTTCCAGATACTTGAGTGTCATAAATTGGGTAGCTTTGATATTTTAATCATTTTTTACCCTTTATATGTTCGCTAAGGAATGATTGAGAGACCGTTGAATCAGGACATATGAAGAGTGTTTAAAAATATATTTTTTTTATGCCCACCATCAAGAATGGGTTTGCTTCGATATGTGCAAGATATAATTATGACATACTGATAATTACATTCCTCAATAATTTTGCCTCCATATCATGAAAACTCAGATCTGCCATTTTACCGACACAAAAAATCAGGACCAAAGTCTCAAAAAATCAGGACACAGGAAAATAAATCAGGACACTTGAAAATAAGGGACAAAACGTTACATTGGTATTTTTTTAAAACACTCACCTGAGGACACCAAACTCACAGGCGTAGTGTCGCTATTCTGTGCAGTTATTGTCGACCACATTTGGCCAGAAGACTTGGTGATGGCACAAAGCCATAACAAGACTGCCCACGACTAATAAGAGTCATCTTGATCAGAATTATATCACTCAGAAGCTGCCAAGTCATGCTTGCTCTAGCCTCCGTTTTGTTCTTGCGAACAAGCGAAAAAACCCTTTCTGAGTCTGCATTACTATGTGGTAAACAGCATAATCCCTTCATTACCCGCCCTAAGAGTTGGTATTTAAAAACCCCACAACTATCCTTCAATTCACTGATCTCCTGCCACAACCTGTCAACCCTCATCGTCACATCAAGTCCTTCCAGTCTATCAAAGTGAAACCTAACAAACTCCTTTTGAAGTTGTTCATGTTCACGGGATGTTTTTGGTTTAAGACATTTGAATCTATTGATCCAGTAACTTATGGACTCGAATTTGGTTGTGGTCCTGACACGGACGTCCAAGATTTTCGCATGTTTGAGAGCTTCATCTCTAAGGGGCAAGTTTTCGAAAATGTATTTTAATGAGGTGGAATAAAAGCTCCTGACATCTTCAAAAAATTCTGTCAACTGTGTCCCAGTCCCAGACATCTTTGTTTCCGCTTTCATGACATCAATAAAAAGTCGGGTATCATGGCCTATTAACAAATCCTCTCTATCCTTCTGTATGCTTCTCCTGTGGTGTTCTATTTTATAAATATCACTCTCCTTGGAAATGGCCTCTGGTTTAACAAAAGCCATTAATATGTCAGTCACAACATCATGAAGACGCTGCTGCAGTAAGTGACAAGTGTACTGTTGGCTCCTGTCCTTGGAGGAGAAGATTAGCATTAATGTAGATGGGAAGGGCAAACTTGAGGAATAGAGCATAAGCCTTTGACTTTGCGTTGGAAAAAAATAAATAAATTCTCTTCAACCTATCAGACGGTTTTTTTAAGGTCTTTAATTTCTGCCCTGAAAAAAACAGTCAAGGCATCCCATTGTTCCACAAGTCTTTCAATGCATTTGTGAAGTGACAACCACCTTGTTGGTCCATGTTTGATTATTTTTTTAACAACATGCCCTGTTTCTATTTGGAACTTTTGCAGGGATTTTTGTCTCTTTGTGCTATTGTCTAAGTAGTGATAAACGTCAATTAAAATTTCCTCAATGGGACACCTCAGTGTCTGACAGGCTCGCTTGGCTGCAATATGTAGTAAATGGCAGGGACAAACTTGAATGTGAATATCAGGATTTGTTTTTTTAATATGAGCAGCAACACCATTTTGGTTCCCTAACATAACAGCAGCATTGTCACTACCAAAACTAATACAATTCTTCCAAGAGAGTCCATGTTTATCTAACTCACTGCTCAGTGCAGTATAAATATTTTCTCCTGTTGAATTCCCAGTTGGAGTGGTGATACTCAAAACATCTGTCACAACTTGACTATTGTTATGGTACCTAAGCACAATCGGGTATATTTATTGCTCTGATCCTCGATAATTGCTTCCATCAGTTGACAGTGAAAATGGGGTATCCTTTACAGATTTAACAATAACACCTACGAATTAATTCCCGTCTGCCCATACTATAAAAAGAAATACTTATGACTGGGCAACATTACCGATATCATTATATCGATACCGTACAATGGGGTGGGGATTTGTTCTACACATCCGGTTCATACGGTCACCTCATCATTTGATTACCACTAAAAAAAAAATTCTACCAATTTTTTTCCGCCAATTTTTTTTTCTAACTAAAAAAATTCGGGTAAAAGAAAAATCGGGACGCGAGAGAGAAAAATCAGAAAATCGGGACAGCAGCAAATTTAGCATAAAAATCGTGACGGTCCCGATTAAATCGGTACAAATGACAGGTCTGAAAACTACATATACTTACTTAATTAGAATGTATTCTATGTAATTCTGTATTCACTGCATACTACGATGTGTAATCCATTTACTATTTTTTATCTTGATTTAAATAGTGCATTTCCATAGATTTCACATGGTCAATGTTTTGTATCCATTTATGATTGATGTCATAGTCATATCATTAAGTAGATTTATGTTAATTAACCCTATATTTTAATCAGATTTTGGAGCAAATGGGCCACCAATTATGACTGAAAAGTCTTGAGGCCTATCGGATATTTCCAAGTTTTTCTTTAGCCGCAATTTCTTCTTTTAAAAATAATCTTATTCGAAAGAGCTTCTATTTCAACATGTCAGTCAAACAGTGATTTTCTTACTGCAGAGAGATGTGCACCTGTAAACATTCATGAATGGCTAGAACATTCTTATGGTGACTTGTGTGTTGTCATTTGAACAGTTCAAAGCTGGGTTATTAAGTGTTTTACTGGTACTGGTACTGATGCTGTCTTTACCAACATTAACAACCAGGCGCGTAATGTTTGTCCACAAAATGCATTGGCGCAGCAAATAAACAAAAAAAAAATGACAACTTAATCAAGCTAATCGTTGATAATACAAGAATTCATAAGTAAGATTTGGATATATTGTTCAAAAAATTATCGAAACATTGAAAGAGGAAGTTTTCTTGATGTAGAATACCCTCCATACAGTTCTGATTTAGATCCAAATGACTTTCTTTTTCTTAAGACCTAAGAGACACCCCCAGGGGGCAAATTTTGGCAGTGATGACGAGGTGCATGCAGAGGTGATTTGATGGTGTTGACGTTTCGTATATATTTTGATTTTGAAAATACAAGAGCATCGGCAAGACTATCTAAACAATCTTTGTTTAACAAGGTGTGATATAGCCAGACAAAATTAGTAACCAAGTTCTTTACCCCCGTTGCACTGTGTGGGGATCCTGACCTCCCATAGTGGGCAGGGAGGTACATGCTGTGTCTTCTATCCCCCCATACCCGTTTTCCAATTGTTTCCTGTCATTGTCTTGGAATGAGATTACTTAGTTTTGTCTTGATCCTTGCCGGAGTTCCTTGACTGGGAGGGAAATAGTCGAATGTATAGTTATAGTTTTGGGAGATGATATTTTTTTCCTTGCAAATCATCTCTCTATTATACATTGTATTATGTTTAGTTTACATATTATATTATATGATTGGTAAACATTTGAGTGTATTCCTCTTAGTTGGGACCTATGCTTGTGTCTGGATGAGACTTTTAGGTGATCTCAAACTAAGTACTTTAACGGTGTGCTCTTGGAATCTACATCTGTTCCCTATTTGAACCAGTTCCCCTTTGTCCTACCTTTTCTTTTGTGCTTTAATTGTAATTCTAGAACTTTTAACTATCCCATTTTCTTCCTTTTTACTGGCGCTGATATGACCTTAATGTGTTGCAAGCGCCGTAAAACCCTTAAAAACAAAAACAAACATTACCCCCGTTGCAGAGTATGCCCTGTCAGTGATAGAATAAAACAACAAAGATGGAAACGTCTTGGCCACATACTCCGAAGAGACCATAACATTACATACCGGTCCAGACAGCAATGAAGAAATACTTCAATACCGGGAAGAAATACAGCGACCGAACACCAACATCTCTACCAACAACACTATATGCTGACCTGCAGACATACTATTTTATTTTCTGCTCCTATCAGCACCAGGAGAATTGCATCTTTACAGCTACAAAAACTTTTTTATCAAGCTAAGATGGAATATGATCTGCTTGCTCTTAAAACGTTGGGACAAGATAGGAATATAGGGAAAAACATATCAAAAGGAATCCAACAAGCAGAGGACATGGTGACAACCGCACAATTCATGGCAAGTCCTTGACACTGCATAGCCAAGATCATTTATTCATAATAATAATAGTAATAATAATAATAATAATAATAATAATAATAATAATAATAATAATAATAATGATAATAATAATAATAATATTAATAATAATAATGATAATAATAATAATGATAATAATAATTATAATAATAATAATTCTTCTTCTTCTTCTTCTTCTTCTTCTTCTTCTTCTTCTTCTTCTCTTCTTCTTCGTCTTCGTCTTCGTCTTCGTCTTCGTCTTCTTCTTCTTCTTCTTCTTCTTCTTCTTCTTCTTCTTCTTCTTCTTCTTCTTCTTCTTCTTCTTCTTCTTCTTCTTCTTCTTCTTCTTCTTCTTCTTCTTCTTCTTCTTCTTCTCCTCCTCCATTAATCATACATTCAGTCACAAGAATTCCATTTCATTGCCGATTGTGTAGTGAATAAATTATTGCCCAGGACAAATTAGGGAGTGTCGAGACTGTCTCGTTCGAGTTATCTTAATAGAATTGTTTTTAATATTTTGTTTCTCTTGCTATTAATACCATTTACATTGAAACATTGTCTATTTTACTATCCGGATATGGTATGTTGAGTAAAATAAAATAATATAATTCTATTCTGTTATGTCTTCTTTATTTTTAATCTCTTTTTTTGTTGTTGTTGTTATAACTTTCTACATTGTAAGGTCCCAAGTTGGGCAGGAGGTCACTTGCTGTGTCTTCTTCCGTCCTTCCGAGTTGCTTTCTGTCTTTGTCTTGGAATGGGATTACTTGGATTTGTCCTAGTCTTAGCCCTGGCCGGATTCTTTGGTTGGGAGGTGAACAGTGATATTTTTTCCCTTGTAAATCATCTGTCGTTATGTACTGTTACACTTTTTGATTTAAATATTTGCCAAGGTCAAAAGGTGCTTTACTGACACGCATGACTTTGAATCCAGATTTAAAACTAATGATTCAAATTCAGGTGTAAACAAGAGTATTTCTTCACAGTTATCAAGTCAGTATGTCTCTGGGTGGGGTTCCTGACCTCCCATAGTGGGCAGGGAGGTACTTGCTGTGTCTTCTACCCCCCTAAATCTGTTTTCCAACATGCTTTCTGTCTTTGTCTTGGAAAGAGACTACTTGGTTTTGTCCTGGCCCTGGTTGGATACCTTGGTTGGGAGGGAAACAATCAAATGTGTTAGTTTTGGGAGATGATATCTTTTTTCCTTGTAAATCATCTCTCTGTTATGCGCTGTGCTATTTTTCCTTTTACATATGATTTGTAAACAATTGAGTGTGTTCCTTTTGGCGGGGACCTGTGCTTGTGTCTGGATGAGACATTTAGTGATCTCAAACTAAGTACACCGATAGTATAGTGTGCTCTTGGAATCTACACCTATTCCCTATTTGAACCAATTTTCTTTTGTCCTGCGTATTATTGGGTGCTTTAACTATAATTCTATAACTTTTTACTATCCCATTTTCTTCCTTTTTACTGGCGCTGATATGACCTAAATATGTTGCAAGCGCCGTAAAACCCTTAAAAACAAACAAAACAAACAAGTCAGTATATCTAATATATGAAATCTGATGGCAAATTGTTTCTGTTTTGCTCATGGTTCTGAGTTTGGTTGTATCTTCACAAAAAAAAATATATGCCGCTTTTCTTGAGTGCATTTCAGCAGACATTAATGGTGATCATTGAGGAAGAAGCATCTACATTTACAATTATTTGTAATGTCATTATGTCTGTCACTTTCGATTTAAATATTATTTTGAACGAAATTTCAATCAAATTGGTTAAGAAATAGATAAATTATGTCCATTTATAAAAACAGGTGTCACTTGTGATGCTTGCCATCATTTCCTTTTAAGTTTAAAACACGTTTGTTTTTATGTATTGTGATATGTGTTTTGCTGTGCCTTTTGTGAGGTAAAGTAAAAATCTATAAACACTACTGTTCAATTTGTAAAAGGAAGCCATTGTAGTTGTAGAAGAAATAAATGTTCATCGTTTTGTTGTAATTTTTCAGAAGTGACACAACAGCCCCAATCAGATATTTCGTTCCACACAGCCATATTTCGGTTCAAAAGTTTTTGATGAGTTCATCAAAGTTCTTGTTCAGTTGCCAGATGGCGTTTATTGAAGGCGAAAGTTTAATATTGTTGTCATAACATTTATCTTTGTAAAGTGACACTTTTTTTGTGTAAATTTTCAGAAGAGACACCAACAGATACGAGAAAACATCTGTAAACTAATAATTAATTATAGAAATTATACTTTTAAAAAATATAACCTGATGAAAGTAGAGTTAGTTTATTCATTAATCTTGGTGCACTTAACTTTAAAAAAAGGAACCAAATTAAATTTATGACACGAAGATCATTGTCACATGGAGTAATCAACGCTAGATCAAAGCATATCAAAGCACAAGTACTTATTATGATGTAATTAATAATTCTCAATATTAAGAACTTAATGGAATATTAAAATATTTTATTTGGTTATGGTATTTGTCATTTTAATATTATTTTAGAAAAATTTAATGTAAGGTTCAAAATGTGTTTGTGTCATCAAAATTTTTTCAGAAGTAGCACCAACAATATCATCCAATGCAGATATAATATATGCTCAGTCTAAGTTGACATTGTCTTTATTACATACAGCATCAGTTGTTAACTCAAAACTTTACATTTCTTGTTGATTTGAAACCTTGTGTATAGCTAAAGTGTTGCTTCTGCCGATGACACGACTGGGTGTTTATTTTCTTTTATATGTATAAAACCATGTTTTAAGGTTCAAACATCTCTGATTGATTACTATGAGCCATCGAATACTGAACATAAAGTTATATGTAGTTGCGAAGTTTTTTTGAGTTGCTTTTCTAATATTTTTGTCGTCATCGATCAGAAGCGACCCGTGGACACTTGTCATGTTTGTGTCAAATTTTGGTAAATTATTGGTTCTCACCTTATTTTTAAAATATATTCTCCTACACCCTTGTTTCGTCCAGAGTTCCTGGAGTCATCAGAGAGGTTGATTTGAGGTGTCTGGGCATGACGTAACTATACTAGTCGGCCATGGTCTGGGGTGAATATTGTTGTGTCTTGTCAGGTGGCGCCAATCTTGATTTGTCGATCATTCTACGTGGTTCCCGCTAACTCTCCTTAATCATATATATATATATATATATATATATATATATATATATATATATATATATATATATATATATATATATATATATATATATATATTATATATATATATATAATTTATATAACAGCACAATAGCATTTTCAAAAAGAAAAATAAGGTCATATAGTTTAAAAAGTCAAAATATATCTAAATGTATTTTTAAAAAAAGAAAAAGACAATTAATGACGAACTCTATTCAACCCATAAGTCCAACAAGTGATTGACATTTAACTTTGCGAAATATGTTCCACCTGATATATACAATAAATGTCACAAAGCTCTCATGAATGAGAAGTCCATTATGAATGAAAAGAAACAAAGCATGTCGGTGTCATTCTGGACATAAATCTTTTGGTGACCAATGACGTAAATAGCATCAAAAGAAGATTATCTTGCGAGCTAAAAACGTCTTTGAAAAAAAATAATTACAATAATTACAGGTTCATTTGTCAACTCTGTAAAATTGTTGTATTGATTGAGTTGGATTACTATTGGTCTCTTTCATTGTTATTAACAAGTTAGCTGCCTTAGGTACTCTCGAAAGACTATGCCGAAGGTTTGAGAGTTTTTGTCAAGATGAGAGTCATTTAAATCCATCAATATTTGAAGCATGAGTTTCCTTGGCGAATTTTTAAAAACATGTCTTTCCAGAGGACAGCAGTTAACTGTTTAAACACAAGTGGGATGTAATAATGTCAGCCGAAATATGAAATAATTCTTTTTGTTTGGTTTATGGCTTTAGTTATAAGAAGGATGATGACGATAATGTTGATGATAATCCTTTTATGATGACGATGACGATAATGATACTAATAATGGAGGAGAAGAAGAAGAAGAAGATGATGATAATGATAATGATGATGATGATGATGATGATGATGATGATGATGATGATGATAATAATAATAACAATATGCGTTAACATGTGGGCATAACAAATCAATTCTAAATTTAAGCCATGAACATTTAAAAAAAAAACAATTTATAATTTCCGAACTATTTGTCGTTCCCTTTCGATGACCAAAGATCGAAAAGTCGTTTGGTTTGTTTCTCCCACGTATTCATTTCATTGTTTTCACCACTAATTTTATCTAGGAATATTTCAAATTTTATATTTGACTCCCTAAGGCTGGGGAAAATAGTTCATGTAAAAACTATTTGCCAAGGGTGCCTTGATGGCAGTTCTAATTCCTCATCTTTAATTCATAACGAACAAGATGCGTTATAACATCGAGATAGATGCCATATAAATATCCTCAACCAATGACATTGTATGAGATTGACTTCTATAGATTATGATAATTAAATAGCAAGTTTTTCTTTTAATGAAGAACAACTTTTACAAACAAGACATTGTAATTTAAAGTTTTTTTGGGGGGTTTTAACCCATTCCAGACGGATTTCAATTTTACTTTAAACTGATACCATACAAGACCATTTTTACCAAAAGAGCAGTCGGAGTGATACAACTTTGGCTTCAATGGAACTTGAGCCTCAGCATTTTATTTTCTAATGATACAAAACGGTAAGGACATTATGATAATTGAAATTATCATTGTAAAATCATTCAAGCTCGTCGTTAAAGGCTTAAAGCATGAACCAACTTTGGAAAGACCAATAATCCTAACGAATTCCCCGAATAAATTGCTGAAGCACGACTCGACTATTTATATTATTGTTCGTAGTGACGCAACTTTACCAAATAACAATTAATCTAAAAAGAAAATCAAATAAAGATTATTAAACGGATGGAAATCCACATGTACTGTTTGCGTGTTTGCAGCGGCGTGGCGTATTGACGGCATATGGTGGTGCCATGATTAGAAAAAAATTCTAATACAGTGAACACGGTTAAGAGGAGAGAGCACGACATATTAAAAACTCTCTTTTATGGAAGGGTGGGGGAGGGTCGATGGTTTCTACGAGTGGACAAAACTTACAAAAACAAATAATTCATGTAAACAATAAGCCACAACACTGAGATACAAGTCCCGTATGAAAAGGTCTTTGTAATTATTCTTTGTCCACCATTTAAAGGATTGGATTTGGTAGATAATGCAATCAATATGTCATAAATGTAAATCAAAAGAGAAAAAAAAACCTATGACAGAAATTACTTACTTTTAGTACTTGTAAAAAAAAATCTGCACTGCGATGTTTCATCTCTGCAAATCTTTTTATAATGTGTTTATTGAAATCTGGAATGGCATCTATTTCAGCTTTGTGTATTGACAGAATCATTAATGAATTTAACCGCTCCTGTTTCATTGAATTTCGCAACAAAAAAATTTCACTCTTTTAAGGGTGCTAAAACAACGTTCAGGAGGTTAAGAAATACGAAATAATCGAATACAAAGGGTCATTGTCAATGGTGTGGGGTCGGATTTTAAGAATGTAATTAGCGGTGTACTCCAAGGAAGCGTATTGGGACCACTTTTATTTCTTTTATATATAAATGATTTACCATGTGGCATAAATTCAGCCTGCAAACTGTTTGCAGACGATACAAAGATCTATAGTACAACTGAACATCATAACATTCTACAAAATGATATATTTTCACTTTTCAAATGGTCTACAACATGGCATTTGGATTTTAATGTTTCGAAATGTAAAGTATTACATATAGGAAAAAATAATCCATGTCATAATTATTTTACCGATACTTCTATGTCAAATCTACTTTCCGTTGTGCCTTATGAAAAGGATGTAGGAGTTACTTTTGATTCACATTTGAATTTTGATTTACATATTGATAATTGTGTAAGCCGTGCAAACAGAATGATGGGAATAATATATAGAACCTTTATAAGTCTTGATAAAACCACATTTTTATATTTGTATAAATCGCTCGTTCGACCAATTCTAGAATACGGAAATTGCATCTGGAGCCCATTATATAAAAGACAATCTATTAGTATTGAAAGTGTACAGAGGAGAGCTACCAAAAAATTTATACAATACACTATTTATCTTATAAGGAAAGGTTAGAATTTCTTGACTTACCCAGTTTGAAATATAGAAGAATTCGTGGGGATTTAATTCAGGTTTATAGATTGGTACATGGTCTGGATAGGATAGACTTTTCTGATTTTTTTTTCATATTCTAATATTACTTTTACTAGAGGGGACAAGTTTAAGATTTTTGTCTCTAGATGCAAAACAAACATAAGACAAAACTGGTTCGGTATTCGTATTGTTCAGAAATGGAACAGTTTGAAATTTGAAACAAAGAATGCAAAATCTATGGATTATTTCAAGGTGTTAGTAGACAGGGAATTATATGATGGGAGATTTATATATGACGAATAATACTTGTTTGCTCTGCTGTTGACATGGCTTTCAATCTTGTATGTATATATTATGCATTATTATATTATTATGGTTATCTTCTATACGCGTGTGTATGTGTGTGTGTGTGTGTGTGTGTGTGTGTGTGGTTGTGTGTGCGCTTTGCATGTCACGGTTAAAGATATATGTTTGTACACCATATGAGTACATTTAAGTTGAAATACTATCTTTACCACGTGTATCGTTATTGTAATATTTAATCAATAGATTTATGGCATTACTAATTAATATTAAGGGCATTCAAAGGATCTTATCCTATTTTGCCCTATACCACTTGTTATGTTATGTTATGTTATGGTTAAGGTCACTATAGCCTATAGATGTCCATGATTTGTCAGTGTTTGTTGTATCTGTAAAAAGTAGACAATAAAAACAAAAGACTAAACTAACTGTGAGCCATTCATGCCTGTCATACCATGTCACTGAAAAAGAGCGTTTTCGAGATTTCCACACCTGTGTTAATTCAAAATCAGTTGGTTGGTGAGGAACTAGTCTTTTTATTTCTAATTTGTCATCTAGTGTCAATCTCCCAAACGGTCGGTGAAGTAAAGAGTCAACTTGATTCATTGCAATTCATTGTTTAACAAAACAAAACTTCAAAGTATATCTCAAATAATGGAAATCAGTGGAATACGATTAATGATTGCACAAATAAAAGGTAGATTTAGATCTTAAAGCATCACAAAGAAAAAATCACTCCACTTAAGTACTTGAAAATCTAAAAACACACCAAAAGTACTGTTGACAGTCTTCGTTTTCTTTCTCTGACTGACGCAAATACTCACGCACAAACACACACACACACACACACACACACACACAAATAAACACTCATACACACGTAACCATCAACTCGGCACTACAAGCAAGAAAAATGTTGGTAAATTCGTCCACAATGCTTCGTTGCAAAGAATTACTTTATTCAATAATCGTGAAAAAGAGGTGGGGCGTTTGATATGTCATATTTTAAAGTTTTATGATATTTTTCTTTGCTGCTTACAAATAAACTTGACAATGATCAGTGTTTTTGACAGTTAATGTAATATTTTGGATGGCCGAAGTTACCCTACATTGGCAATTGCCTAAAATAAACGTTTTTGAACTTTGAACCTAATTTGGCGCATCCCCCCAGTCCAACGGTGGAGCTCTCAGATCCTGGCACAAGTCGAGGGGTTTTCCGCTATTTGAAGATAGTATAATTCGACCTAGTTTCTCACTCAATCAGCTGTCGCGATACTAATGGATATAGCATTAATTGGAGCTCGGATTGCTTTGCACCACGGTGTTTGATTTAGTCACTACTTCGCGGAGTGATGTCACCAACACACGAGTCGGCGAAGTGCGTGACTCGTAATCTTGAATAGAGTGGAGACTAAAAAGGCAGTATGTTGTTGGCGAGTTGGCGAAAGACAGTGGAGTTAAAATCTCTGTTTTATTTTTAATTAAATTATGCTGTTAATGATTTTTTAAAAGATTGGTACGGTGCCTGGCACCATTCGATCCAATGGCCCCACGCCACTGCGTCTTTGTATGTTTGCGTAGGTGGAAGTGAATCCTCTTTAATAAAAAGCACGTCTCAGCCAGTAATCAGGAACCCTGAGCTCTCTTTCTTTCACTTGCATATTATTTCCTTGTGACCTCATTGCTGAGATCGATTATTAACCCATTCTATTTACCTTTCTAGCTTAAATCAATTGTTACCAGAAAGATATTGACACACTACATAATATATCCATATTTCAACTTTCTAGGGTTATTTTTGAACGTATAAATCAAACAAAGCATCCTGGTAATTATAATAGCCTACTTAAAAAGATAGAAGTTGAACGTATATCAAGATGATTTAAATCTAATTTAGTCCGTCAGTATTTGTAAAAACAACCGAGGCTTACCTGTAAGATGATGATTGTTTGAGATTTTAACTCACTGTAGTCAGGAAAGAAGTCGTAATATGAAAATTACGTTCGCCACTGACCATTCAGACTTTAGCTAGTCACATTTGTGTATAACTCCTCTGTCGTCAGAATTCGATCATCACATTTAAATAATATGCACACCTACTTTTATACAATTAATTACAACCTAAGTTATATGGGAGTTGAGGGGGTGGGGAGGGGGCATATTATGACTAGATACGGTCCTGGTCCTACGACAGTGAGTTAAAATCTCTCTTTGTTTAAAACCACTTTTTTTTTTGAGTGGTGGATGGTGTCGACTGTATAGCGTCCCTCTCGCGGCCAGGCGAAGTTGTCGTAACAGTAAGGTCGTGGGTTCGAGCCCCCATCGCTGCGAAATTTTTATTCTCTATCGTCTTCTGGTACTTTTCTATTCACTTTATTTCCTGTTATTATCAACATAAGTGAATACTCCACCCAGTAATGTGTGAGGTGGACACCAGCGGGAGTGAACCAGAGACAATAGGAGCAGGGCACCAGTGGTGATTGAACTGGAAATTATGGGTGGTGGATACCAGTGGGGATTGAACCGGAGACTATGAGAGGTGGGCACAAGTTGAGAGCAAAGCGGAGACCATGGGAGGTGGCACCAGTGGAGATTGAACCAGAGACTATGGGAGGTGGGCGCCTTTGGGGAGTGAACCAGAGACTATGGGATGAGAGCACCGGTGGGGACTGAACCAGAGACTAAGGGAGGTAGACACAAGTGAGGACTTAACCTAGAACTGAGTGAGGTGGACACCAGTGGGCATTGAACAAGAGACTATGGGAGATAGGCACCAATAGGGAGTGAACTCAAAAATGTGTGAGGTGGGCACCAGTGGGGAGTGAACCAGAGACTATAGGAGGTGGGCACCATTGGAGAATAACCAGAGACTATGGGAGGTGGGCACTAGTGGGGAGTGAACCAGAGACTGTGGGAGGTGGGCACCAGTGGAGAGTAAGCCCAGAAGTGTTAGAGGTGGACATTATATGGGGAGGGAACCAGGAACACACACCGACTGGTGGGGAGCGAACCCGGGAATATAAAAGATAAACACCAAGAGAATATAAACAAATGACATATGGACACAAGTGAAAAGTAATAAATACCTAGACTCCTTGAGATGGGCACGAGTGGGGACCGAGCTCAGGACTATGGAGGTTGGATTGCCAAACTTACAGGAAATAGACATAATATTGTTCCAGGTTCACCTCTCACTGGTGTCCGCTCCAGATAGTCTCGGGTTCACTCTCCACTTGATGTCTTCTTCCGTATCCCCGGGTTCAGTTCCCAGCAGTGTCCACATTTCACAGTCCCAGGTTTATTCCCCTCTTGTGTCCACATCCCCAGCTACCGGGTTCACTCTCCACTGGTATCCACCTCAATGAGTCTCCACTGATGTGCATCTTCCATAGCCGAAGGTTTACTCCCCAGTTATTTCCATCTTCCAGTCTCATCCATAAATTAAACAGGCAGAAGCAACCCAAGCGCCGCCACCAGTCACAGCCAACCTCTACAAAACAGATACGGAACAAATAATAATAAATCGAGAACAGAACGGGAGGGGTTGAAAAAATTAACTTAACCATAGCCTAACTTTGATTAAATAAAAATGTACTATTATTCATTTGTTTAAGAATGTGTTAACGTGTTATTTTGTGTGACGCTATTCTGTTGATTTATATTAAAGTATTTCTGCTGTCATGGGTATCAATACTTATCTTCTGAACCTGCTCTATCCCTATATATAACGCGTCACAATCGACCACCACTTCTAGTACCTATTTCTTTAAATTGAATATTGTATTTTTATTTGTCGAGTTGTCAGGAATTTTAACCCAACTATAACAGAGTAAAAGAGACGCCAGACGACTTCTGTCTTTGGGGAAAACTATGTAACTTCAATGCGTCTCTACCTACTTGCCACTTCTCCTACATAGACACGACACATTCCACACTGATATCAACCTCCCATAGTTCCAGGTTCACTCCCCAATTGTGTCCACCTCCCATAGTCTTAGGGTTATTCCCCACTGTTAAGAAACTCCCATTGTCCCTGGTTCACTTCCCATTTGTGTCCATATCCTCATTCTCCCGGGTTCAATCACCAACTGTGCTCTCTTTCGATAGTCTCTGG
Source organism: Berghia stephanieae (assembly GCF_034508935.2). Taxonomy (NCBI): domain Eukaryota; kingdom Metazoa; phylum Mollusca; class Gastropoda; order Nudibranchia; family Aeolidiidae; genus Berghia; species Berghia stephanieae. The sequence goes on along the minus strand of NC_088361.1, from coordinate 57,480,809 downwards.
TTCAACCCTCACTTGTGCTCACCTCAAAAAGTCTCTGGCTCACTTGGTTCACTCCTCACTGGTACCCACCTCCCATAGTCTCTGGTTCACTCCCCAATGGTGCCCATATCCCATGGTCTCCGGTGCACTCTCAACTAGTGCCCACCTCCCATAGTCTCTAGTTCAATCCCCACTGGTGTCAACCTCCAATAGTCTATGGCTCAATCCCCACGGATACCACCTCACTTAGTTCTAGGTTCACTCCCCACGGGCACACACCTCCCATAGCCCCCAGTTCATTCCCCACTGGTGCTCTGCTCTTATAGTCTCTGGTTCAACTGGTGCCCACCTTTCTTTGTCTCTCGTTCAATCCCCACTGGTGTCTACCTGTCCGATATGACACACATTGTGATTGTGTAATTATTTATCAAAATGAGGCTATATGAATAAGAGACTACTTACCTGGTCAGTTTAAGCATAAATAGAAATGACAAAACAAAACAAGTGAATACCACCATTTCCATCTCCCTCTCCTCACGGCCCACAAATATGCAAATAATACTCACTCCCCTCTCACTCTCTCTCTATCTCAGTCACACACACACACACACACACACATACACACACACACGCACACACACACAGACATACATACATACATACATGCATACATACAATGATGGTATCAATTTTATAGGACATAATCATTTTTCACTGTTTATGATTGCATTTTTACACCTGGTCACCACAGTTTTTACCGTGTCAACTTGTTTTAACCACTCTATTTTATACCAAAAGGAAAGTGATTGTCAACATAAATCTATTTTGCACCTGCCAACCGTCCGGTCAGATTGATCATTTTTGTATCTCTCGAAGATTCAGAAGAAAATTCGAGGTGAATGTACTTGATTGGGGAAAAGAATGAGGAATTCAAACTACAATTGAGTAATAGATTCCAACCTCTTACTGAGCTCGAGGAGGACATAGATGTAGAGTCACATTGGGCAAAGATCAAGGACGTCTACATAACAACTTGCCACGAGGTATTGGGGGTAAAGAAATCGGAACATAAAGAATGGATAAGTCCAACCACCTTGGACCTTATTGAAAAGAGGAGAACAAGGAAGGAACAAGTGAATGCGAACCAAACAAGGGCTTCAAGACTGGATGCACAAGAGCAGTATCGAGCCATAGCTAAGGAAGTCAAAAATTCTGTGAAGAAAGACAAGGAAGCATTCATGAACAGACTTGCAGAGAAAGCAGAAGCAGCAGCGACAGGAGGACACATGAGGATCCTTTATCAAACTACCAAGACACTTGCTGGAAAATATGGGAAACCAGAGATACCAGTCAAAGACAAAGATGGGAAAACTATTCTTGGAAAAGAGGCTCAATCTGAACGATGGAGGGAACATTTCAACTGCCTTCTGAACAGACCACCACCATACAACCCTCCAGAAATTTTGCCTGCAAGGAATGAGCTACCAATTAGCTGTGATCCACCACCGATAGCAGAGATTGTGGGTGCCATTAACAAGATGAAAAGGGGGAAAGCTGCTGGACCAGACCAAATTCCACCGGAGGCTCTAAAAGTTGATGCGGAAAGAAATGCTGAGGCCCTGCACCCACTATTTGAGAGAATCTGGAATGACGGGATATTCCCAAAGGATTGGAAGGAAGGACATCTTATCAAGCTTCCAAAGAAAGGGGACCTCAGTAATTGTAATAATTATCGAGGCATCACTCTTCTTTCTATCCCAGGAAAGGGTTTCAACTGTATTATTTTAGAGAGAATTAAGAATGCAACAGATGCTAAACTGCGGGACGAACAGGCAGGTTTTCGGAAAAACCGTTCAACCACTGACCAGATTGCCTCTCTGCGAGTCATAGTGGAACAGTGTATAGAATGGAACTCTCCTCTTATTGTCAACTTTCTGGATTACGAGAAGGCTTTCGACAGTATTGACAGAGCAACATTGTGGAAAATTCTGGCACATTATGAACTCCCTGAAAAGATAGTAAACCCCATTAAGGAAATGTATGAAGGATCAAGTTGCAGGGTTGTACATGAAGATCAGTTTACTGACAGCTTTGAAATTAAGACTGTTGTCAAGCAGGGATGCTTGCTCTCACCATTCCTGTTCATCCTTGCCATTGATTGGCTAATGAAGGAAACCTCCAAAGGGAGAAGAAATGGGATACAATGGACCCCCTGGACACAGTTGGATGATCTGGATTTTGCAGATGATCTGGCTCTTTTGTCCCACACCCAGGACCAGATGCAAGCAAAAACCACAATTATAAACAGCCTCTCGGAATCAATTGGTCTAAGAATTCACCCTGCAAAGTCAAAGGTCTTGAGGATAGGTACGCGTCAAAGGGAGCAGATCAAAGTAAAAGATCAGGAACTCGAAGATATAGACACTTTCTGCTATCTCGGAATTGATAAGGATGGAGGCACGGAAGCAGAGGTGAAAGCACGAATAGGAAAGGCACAGGCTGCATTCACATCTTTGAACAGAGTTTGGAGAACTAAAGATATCTCCCTTCGACTAAAGCTAAGACTTTTCAACTCAAACTTGAAGTCTGTCCTACTGTATGGATGTGAAACTTGGAACGCATCACAGGCATGTTTAAGGAGGGTACAGATTTTCGTAAACAGGTGCATGCGTAAGCTACTCAGAATAAAATGGATGGATAGAATAAAAAATGAAGAAGTATGGAAAAGAACACAGCAGAAACCAGTGGCAGAGGAAATAGGAAGAAGACGATGGAGGTGGATTGGACACACGCTTAGAAAGAATGACTCAACTATAACAAAGAAAGTATTGGATTGGAACCCTCAGGGCAGAATATCAAGGGGAAGGCCACGAGGAACATGGAGAAGAATTAAAGAAGCTGATATACAGAGAAGTGGTAAGACCTGGAATGAGATAAAATAGTTAGCTCGGGATAGAGAAGGATGGAAACTGTTTGTCTGTGGCCTATACCCTGACCCAGGGTGAAAAAGGCAATGATGATGAACCGTCCCGTCCCTACCGCGGTGGATCTCGTAAACAGAAATCTATTAAGATCCAAATTGGTCATCGTCCACCTCCCAAACCCTACCGACAACTAAAAATATCATCTAATGTAATGTAATGAGACGTCACAACGATACCCACAAGAACAACCGCCTTCCTGAGAACATAACATAACATAACATAACATAATATATGGTATAGGGCAAAAAAGGATAAAATCCATTGAATGCCCTTAATATTAACAGTAATGCTATAAATCTATTGATTAAAGATTACAATAATGATACACGTGGTAAAGATAGTATTTCAACTTAAATGTACTCATGTATATGTGGTGCACAAACATAAATCTTTAACCGTGACATTCAAAGCACACACACACACACACACACACACACACTCACACACACGCATATAGATGATAACCATAATAATATAACAATTTCACCAACTGTCAACACCCCCCCCCCCCCCCCCCATCCAAGTAAATCTTTACAAATTATATCTCATACCACTTCTACCCGTCCCAAAAAGTGTTTATTTCGTATTGGATCCCTCAACACTCAGTCATCAAGAAACAAAACTGAGGAATTAAGTGACTTAATTTTGGAAAACGATTACGACGTGTTTTTATCACTGAAACATGGCTGTCACAAACTGGAGACGAAACGACCATCGCCGATCTCACCTCACCTTCTTAGCCTACAACATAAGATCATATCCCCGTATTGGAAGAAGAGGTGGTGTGGTATAGCCGTTCTATATAAAAAATCTCATGAAAGAATTGAAATCAACTCTAAACAACATAACGTCTTACTCTTATCGTGTTCATGCTGTCTTGGTAAAAAAGGGGGTATGTGTTCTAACCTCATAATTAATGTGAGAAATCATTATTGAAAATAAATTCGGTCACACTTGTTTATAACGGGTTAAACGTCTGTGTTGGAGAAGAATATAAGACTGAGGACAACGTGTGATGCATTAGTTTTTATCGACACGGTATCTGAGGGAAAATATCTATACTTCCTCGTATTGTTTCAGTTTTATATCAGAAAAGTATTCCCACCAAATTGCAGAAGACTAATGTCCTTTTTTTGCGATAGCCTTTTAAGAGTTCCATTCATTTAACTATCACTGGAAGAATATCCTCATTCATTCTACAGAACATTTCATGAAACTGCCCCGCGGGGGCAAAGATACATCCACTGGCAAAACGCCTTTTGTCATTTTAGATTAGAAATCGTTTAGGTTAAATATCGGCGAATTAAAATGATCATATACTTGTCAAACATCATTCAAATTGAGATGCCTATGATGCAGGTTTAATATTGCTTTCTACAAGTTGAGGACCATCATTGGTCATTGATGTTTGGAATTTTTAAAACTTATGACCAAAATTTAAAAAAATACGTTTGTCAGTGCACACCACATATGGATAGTGTGTTTTGATTACTTATCGTTAAGATGGATTTCGGACATAACATTATCACTGTAAGTATCTCCATTATTGAGAAATATTTCGTCCCATCTGACCAATATATCATGCAAAATTTGGTTTGTCAGAATGGATTTTACTATTATGCCTAATTGGGTCACAAACAATTAATTAGACCAATTCTTTGACAGACATTCAATATGTATTATATACAAAATAATTTTAAAATATACGTTTCTAGGAAAGTGTTGATAGCATTTTGAAATATATGATTCAAAACAACAACACACACATGCTCGTGCGTGAGAAAAAAAAAACAAACAAACAAAAAACAAAAAAAACACACACACACACAGAGTGAGAGACTGACACAGAGAGATAGAAAGAGAGACCGACAGAGAGAGAGAGAGAGAGAGAGCGAGAGAGAGAGAGAGAGAGAGAGAAAGAGAGGGGGGGGGGAAGAGAGACAGAAACACCGACAGATATATATATATATATATATATATACATATATATATATATATATATATATATATATATATATATATATATATATAGAGAGAGAGAGAGAGAGAGAGAGAGAGAGAGAGAGAGAGAGAGAGAGAGAGAGAGCGTATATCACGGATTTTGGCATGCATCTTTGTAATGGGATTTCCGTGGGACAACGCAACCATGAAGAAGAAAACACCCCCGTATTGGTCCATATTTTGCAAGGCCTCCAAACACAATCATTCAGATCCTCTTAGCCAATCATCATTATATCTTTGCAGCAAATCCAGCAGCTAATATTTGCATTAAATCTTATAAGAAGTCAAAGAAAGTAATAAATCTGAACAACATTGCCATAAATATTGGCCAAGAGACTTGCAAATTCCTTTCATTGCTTCATGCATTTACGGGTTCTGTCAGCACATCTACTTTCATGTTTAAAGGGAAGCGGCCATTTCAGTTGTCTTGGTTTAGTCATGTTTCTCGTCATGGGATATAAGGCAAAACCATGATGCAATGAATTGGGGGAGGCAGAAGGAGAGGACGGCAAACAATGAGCTGGATGGATAGTGTAAAGGAATGGACAAGGATGGAGATCCCAACACTAATCAGGAAATCTGAGGACACATCTTGACTTGATGCAGGGCCCATTCTGTTGTCATCTGTCATGTCTCATCTACGACCACTCCTCACAGGTGAGGTGAGGTGTGGCTCACGTTAAAACATCCTTACCGAAGCCCCACTGCCTCTTGTTATTCATGATCTGCCAGAGATCGTGGATGCTCCATCTCAAAGTCTCTATGTGACTCTTTGTATGCCAACTATGCAAAGATGAACACAATATTCATCTTAAGCATAAACATGGAAACGTTGACAAAATCCCTCCAACAAGTCATGTTCTGTTTCAGCACTTTGAAAAGAGCGTCTTTCAAGCGAGCATTTGCGCCACAGTCAATGAATGAGTCATTGATGTCTTACCAAATCAAAATAATGCGAATGGAAGGATTCATGTTTTGACCACGCTGCTTGAAGCCAAAGCTGTCTTCCATATTAATAATTATAGTATGGGTAGATATGGTTACGGCATTTAACAAATAAATATAAATCAAGGGACTTCTCCTCAAAATAAAAAAGGCAAACATCTCTCACAGAATGTTACTCAGGGTCATGAACTCCCTGACAAATTAAAAGGCTCGAGTAGGAACGGGAAGTAGAAGGAGTAACAAGCCGTGATTTACAAATCATGTCAATCTCTTTAGTAGCTTACATTTATTGTCTTCTAATATTTTGTTTTGTTAACAGTTTTCGAGGCATTTCACAAGAAGAGTCTTGCTACAGTAAAAATCTGAAAAAGTACAATAACTCTTTTTATTTAAGACAAGATACCTAAGATTTTTAAATTCCGGTTCATAACATAACAATATATATTGTTATTTGGCTGATATTGATTTCCCAAAAGGCTACGAGTATTATAATTAGTTACAAGCTTTAATTGGCGATAACTCTATTTAATATCATCTGATTTAGTTGTGATCTACCAAATAATTTTAACTTATTCAATTGCTCATATTTTTTGTTGTTGAAAAATATTGTTTTATCAACAATTTTCTAGATGTTTCACAAATACACACTTGATTTTTTTTCCAATGTAAAAAAGGGTGATATTGAATTTTGATATAGAGCTAAGATTTTTTTTTGTATAGAGCCTAAGGACACATGATCAAAGTTTTTGTTTGTTTTTGTTTTGTTTTTAGAGTGCTATAGATTTCCTATTACCTGTTGAGTTATCTGTTTAGTAACAGAATTCAATGGACGATAACTCCTCCATTAACCATGATCCGATTTATTTGCAATTTGGAAATAATGTTATTTTCTGTATGAGCTGTTATTTGTTCTCTTTACGTTATAATTTTCTTAATAGGTTTATTGACATTCCGGAAAATCGTGCTTTTTTCAGAAAGGGCAATGATTTGTTGAAATGATATATGATATATTTAAATCCTATTAAAGTTGCAAGTTATCAAATTCTCGACATTATGGAAGTTCTGAATTTAACCATAATTTCACCTTGTTTGACCTCTATGTGACCCCCGAAAGGTCAGATCCATGTTCCAATCTGCTTATTTGGCTTAACACGAATCCGAAATAACAATGATCTCTGGGACCCTACTACTACTATAATGATCAGCAATTACAAGTCTATCGTGAAAAATTATGAATGCACAAACTTGATCTTTTGGATGTCCTCTATGCGATTTTGTAAAATACAGTTTATGCATCAATTTGATCTTTCTTTTTTTTTTTCTTTTCAAAAATAATATTAATATTTGTAAAATAATTCACGGTATTTAAAGGTCTTTAGACCTATGTAACCCTTAATGATTATGATATGAAAAACAAAAATGATTAAAACCATGAACGGTGAATGCAATTCACAACAAATCAGTGTAATTTAATATAGCTCGCTTAATTAACAAGAAAATCAGAATGGCTTAAAATGTGTAACAAATTTGTGATCATTAGTATATAAATTTCTATGATATTTTTATCCCTTAGAAAGGAACTTTTTTGGTTTATTTCAAAACTAATTTTATGGTTAACCCGATACACTCAAGAAGACCTGGCAAGGTAAGTCATCAACAAAAGGTCCACGGAATTAATGTAGTAGACGTCACTAAGCTTTTTGTTATTGATTTAAGACCGTCAGTTGGGTGATTGGTTCTCACAGAAAGATATGAATCAGACAATAGATAGTATGCGCTTGGCTAAGAAGCTCGTAACATTGCCATCCGGAAGTATAACGGACCAACACACAAAACTGTGTGTATCCATGAACGTTTATAGTCACGTTAATATAGTTTTTTGAACATTACTCATAAACGCGGATGGCAAAAAACAATAACAAAGACCGGAGTGACGTCATCTTCGAACTATCTATAAGCGTGTCAGGTTATGCATAGTTTTTTTCTTGCTGTAGGAGGAACGAAATTGACGTCACTCAGCTCTTTGTAATTATTTTTAGGCAGCAATTCTCATGAGTAGTTCTCACTACATTCTATCAATTAGACTTTAAACATTCAAGGATACACGGCGTTTTGTGTGTTGTTACATTATATTGGCTGGCGGATGTTGTAATTCTTTTGGCTAAAAGCATAGCATCCATTTTAATTTAACGCGTAATACCTGTTGGTTATGTTATATTTGATCTTATTGAGGTCTAATTCTCGCATTCAGGTTATATGGTACATGCCCCCATTAAAAACAAATAATATCAAAAAACAAAAACAAAAAAAAACCCAACAAAAAACGAAACAAAACAACCGAAAACAAACAACCAAACAAATAAAAAAACAAAACAAAAGACGATACAAGGCACAATATGTTACATACATAATGTGTATGTTGGTTCAATGTTGGTTCTTTTTGGTTCTTGATACGAATTAACACAGTTATTTCGCAACTGCTTTCGCTACATTTCAAGTACTTACCGTACAAATAGAAATAGCAAAAGCTGTTAGTAAAATTGAGACTAGCAGTTGCTACTTTAAAGAATACAAGTGTTTTTACTTAAAAGATAAGAATTCCAATCACAATGCTTCTAATTTAAAAAAAAAATCTTTATCATTGTGTTAAATTACGCTAAGTATTTTCACATTCAATTTTTCAGTAAACATAAACCTCTTTGCACAAAAAAACAGAACTCAAATGAATTTAATGGCCATGAATGGTTAAAAGCTTTATGTAAAAAAACAGGCAGCAAATTGTTCGTCGAGCTGAATAATGTAAATATTATGTGAGTAAAATGAACATCCCCAGGGAGATTACAGTATTTTCGGTCACGATGGTTGGATTATAATGTGATGGGGACAATGAAGTGAATCGTTAATGCTCTTATGTTTGTTGTGTGGATATATTATGCGATTTGTTAATTCCACAAATATTCGATGACAATCATGACAATGTAATTATGATATAATAACATAAACCTACTGTGAAAAAGGATTTGGAAAATTTCTTTTAATTGATGGGATTTAAGCAGTTCTTGTAAATATTCGAGCCATAAGCTGGGAAGAGACATTGTTCTTCCGAAGTAAAAGTGTTTGCTTATCTTTCCACTCCCTCAACCCTAAGGGGCTGTTTGACATTAATGAAATTTAAGTTCAAGTTGTGGCGCTGCGCTGCGGCTGACGCCTTGGTTATTCCAGTCTTCCATTGGAATAGACCCTAGAGACAAATTTCCCCTATGGGATGAATAAAGGGATTCTTTTTTCAAAATTACTTTTGACAATCATTACACCAATAAAAATAGAATAAGTGTCCTAACATTGTCGACCTTTCGATCCATGAAATCCATCTTGATTCATTTAGCTTTGAATTGACAGTAACTATCGCATCTTGTCCTTTGGAATGAGACGCTGTTCTGTCGCATGATTTAATACTTTGGAAGCAAAATCAATGTAGATTATGACACATCCAATTTATAAATAATTGATATCACATTTTTAACGAAAACAATATATGAGTGGATTACACTTACGTCCTTTTAGACGGTATTGCTCTTTTAGACACAGACAACGCGGTTTTACATCAGGGGAGAGGGATTGGTATCGAGAGGGACATAATCTTAGGATCAAAACAAGCTGCACAGGCAGAAAAACAAACAAACAACCACACGCAAACACACACAAACATACACAGACACCCACACGCAGACCCACACACACACATGTGTCCACCCTGATCGTAAATATAGATTAAGATTAAACAGAAAAAAATCTGTCAACCATCTTCTCTTTATAATATTGTAGCAGAAGTCGTCTTGCCTAACATTGCGATCAATGTCTCATACTTATTGTTGCAGTATCAGAAGACCGAAGCTGGTTATTTGCAGCATAACATTTTAATATACCGTAGACGAAAATCACATTTCGTTGAAAACCAATGAATGCGAGAATTAACAGTAGATTTTTGACCAATCAAAACATGGAGTTTTAGAAACACCTTCAAATGTGCTTGGACAAACATGGTTGTTTATAAACAATAGCATGAATGAAATCGACCGCTCTCGAATCGTTGTTATTGTTGTTGTTTTTATACCACCAAATAGGTGACTAGCTATAACATGTTTTCATATTATAAACGTTTAAGTTTACACGTAGTTTACCGACTTAGTTCTTTTAAGCAAGCGGTTTTATACAACAGTGGATATTTTACTAAAACACATAGACCGTCGAAAGCAAAACCTGCGTAGTTCACCATTTTTACCAATCACTGCCATTGTTAACATTGTAACGACTGTCCGAGAGGCGTGGTCATGTTCTCTTCCACAAGATGTCTATTGCATTAAGGTTAATGAAAATTGAACGAACACATCTACCTGTATCAACAGAAATAAAGCTTATCAACAAGCACACAAAACAAAGTCCGAGGGGAAAGACTAATCATTTCCCTAATTTATTTGCCTCGAAATTGAATGTCAAGGAAGTCTTGAAATCACAACAATAAGATGTTGATGACGATAAGAACAACCAATGGAACACAATCGGGCCCAATCGGACCCAAACGGACCGTCTGTAAGAACACCCAACCGGACCAAATCGAACCAAATCGGGCTCAATCGGGCTCAATCGGACCCACTCCCTGTTTTTTTTCCTATCGTCTGTCATCTGGCATTTTTCAATTTTAATTTTAATTTTATATTTATAAAGATAGAAAGTATTGTTTTGATGTAGATATATCAAGTCATTTAATTCAAATCATCAACAGTGCAACACAATTGTTTAAGTAAATGATTAAAAGTGACATGTATATTACAAAACAAATTAAGTAAAAATAGTAGACATACATACATATTATTATTATTATTATTATTATTATTATTATTATTATTATTATTATTATTATTATTATTATTATTTATTATTATTATTATTATTATTATTATTATTATTATTATTATTATTATTTCTCTCTTTTTTAAAATCTGGGTGCATTTTTAGTATGAAAAATGGCTGTCTTTGTTCTTGTGACTCTTTTTCGCTGTCGTTGACCTGGGTTCTTTCCACGGAATTGGGTTACAATGACTGTTGTTATACCATCGGCTGAGATCATCGTGCCCTTCATGTTGGGCCTAACTTGGTCAAGCAATTTTGAATTAAAGTTTCTTTTTGTGCTTGGATCCAGTTGTATCCATGAAGAAACTGGTGTCTGTAGATACATGAACAACGGTGACAGCACGAATTCTCCACAATCAACAAAAGCCCGTTCCCGGTCTATATACATTCTCACAAAGCTGTGATGTTTTTCAGGGCAGGCAGTGAATGTGGACTCAATGACACCATTTGCTTTAATACTAACAGACATTCTCTCAGCATCTGGTGTTAACTACAACCTTTACGCCGATGACACGCAAATTTATGTTCCCGTTTTACATACTTCCAGAGAGGCTGTCTTAGACACCATTGGACACTGCACACAACTGGCCAAACTATGGATGAATACAAACAAGCTCAAATTAAATGAAGAAAAAATCAGAGGGCATAATTTTCAAGAATAAAAGCTCGCCAACGATTGTTGAAAGCATCAATGTCCTTGAAAACAACAATGACAACTCACCATCGGCCAGAAACCATCGGCTTCTACTTTCATGAAAATATTGACATAACTACGCATATCACTAAAGTCTGTCAGTACCTACAACCCGAGAAACATAAATCGACTGAGAGAACTTCTCGATACTGAAACGGCTAAAATAATCACCCATGCTCTCGTGACAAGTCGTATCGACTATTGCAATGGCCTCTGATTTGGTTTACCCGCTAAAACAACTAGGGATTTGCAAGTGGCTCAAAAAACAACGCCGCTAGAGTTATATTCAGGACCAGGAGATATGAGAGAATAACTCCGGTTCTGAAATCACTACATTGGCTTCCAATTGCCCAACATGGACAAGTTGCTGACTATATCAAATCTCTCTTAAACGTCAATATACGATCAGGAAATCGTCGATCCTCCATCTCCATTCAACTCGAAACTAGAAGGTCTACACCGAGAACAAATTTTTCCAACAGATCTTTCTCTAATGTAGCTCCAAAAATCTGGAATTCCCTGCCCCACAACCAGAAACTCTCAAACTTTTAACTCTTTCAAGTCCAATTTAAAGACTGAACTGTTTAAAATAGCCTTTACTTAATTTGTTTTTTTGTTCTTCAAACCAAGCTTTCAGTGCTGTAGCTAGTTTTTATTTTATTTTCCCTTTGTGAATTCGTGTTTTATTGCCTTAGAATTTGCGCGCTATACAAAAATGATTTATTATTATTATTTTTATTATTATTATTATTATTATCATCATCATAATCATTATCATCATCATCATCATCAGTATTATTATTATTATTATTATTATTATTATTATTATTATTATTATTATTATTATTATTATTATTATTATTATTATTATTATTATTATTATTATTATTATTATTATTATTATCATTATTATTATCATCATCATCATCATCATCATCATCATCATTATTATTATCATTATTATTATTATTATTATTATTATTATTATTATTATTATAATAATTATTATACGAGTACATGGTCTCTTGGATGAATTATTGTTCATCCAATTTTCTAATAGAAAGCATTTTAATCTTAACTCAATGACATAGTGGAGGATCTAGTCTGTGATCCTGATGAAATACAAGGTGTGTTACAGATTTAAGTTTTTTTCCTCTATAACTTCGCTAATAAGTAACCTAGAACTATCAAACTATCAAAGTTATTTAAGACAATATGACGTCAAATCTAAGAAATCTGGATGCTAAATATTCTTTGCCGTGTCATAGATCTGTGACGTGGCAAGTTTGTTGTACGTTTGCTCCTTGTACAAGGCAAGTCATAGGAAAATGGCAGAGCAAAACATTGATGCAACATTCTCATGCTATGATGTTCGGGTTGTCATAACATTTTCAACTATTCTCGAAAAGTCTGCTGTCGAAATACACGGTGACCTTTGAAAAGTTTTGGGGCACAATTTTCGTTTAATTCACACTGGTGGGTCAGGGAAGTTGAAGATGGGAGATCTGACATGCAGGATGAGGAACACACTGGAAGACCTTCTGTTGTCACTTTGGCGATAGTGTTATAAAAACGAGACTGTTGTGAAAGAAGACTCAAGGAGAAGTTGTAGGGAGATAGTGAACTTGTTGATGTGTCCATTACAACCGTTTACAGAATATTGGCCAACAAACTTAGCAAGAAAAAGGTGTTTGCTGAGTGGTTGCCCCATTTAATTTGATGACAGAGAAGAACCGTGTTGACGAAGATGGTGTTGAATTTTTGAAAAAAATTGTCACCAGTGATGAAACGTGGGTGTATTCATTTGATCATGAATTGAAAAGACAAACAGCTCAATGGCTTGATTCGGATGCACCAAGACCACAGAAATCTCACTGAAAACAATGAGAGAAGAAAGTGATGCACTTCGTTTTTCCGACTCACGTGGCATTATACTGAACTGGCCTGTCCCACCTGTTTAACGTGAACTATGACAGATTAGTTTTTAAAGACGAACTGAGACCAGCGATACGTAAAATAAGACACAGGTTGCTTGAACAAGGTGTAGCCTTAACATGCACCTGTTCACCTGATCTAGCCCCATGCGACTTCCGTCTCTTTCCTAAGGTAAAAGAAATGCTGCAAGGTCAATAATTTGAAGACGAGGGCCAGATTCAAGAGGCGATGAGGAATGCAATCATGGCCTTGGAAAAATATACACTGGTCACCATCTTTGACCGTTGGGACACATAATGCAGAAGTATGTGGAACTTAATGGTTCTTACATTGAAAAGGTAATAATTGAATAACGTTTCATTTGATACCGATTAAAAGTTTATTCATAATTATTATGTGAGTACAGCGTGACAGGGAAACTTAATTCTGAAACATTCGTACCTCATGTTGTTTGCTGGCCATTGTTCTCGCAGAGAATGTTGTTTTTCCTTCAGTTTGTCCATGGATGCGATTAGTCTTTCTGGGCCAAAAGTGGCATCAGCTAGTGTTGCTTGTCTCCAGTCCCCAATCCAACCATGTCCCGCAGTGTTCTGCTTGACGTGACTGATGCATAGAGACTGAGGGCTTTCTAGAAAAGCGACTGTCTCGTCCGTCTATAATATGGTCTTGTGGTATGACACTCGCCTTCGGATCGAAAGTCTTGGGTTTGAGTCCCACTCTGAGCGGCGCAGAGTTCAGTCATTGGAAAAGGCTCTTTAAAAAGATTGAGCTTTTATATAGCGCAATATCCACTAAACGTGCTCAAAGCGCTTTACACTGGGTCCCTGGCCAACAGCAACACTTAACATGTAGGACGGACATGACGCCTGTTAGGCGATATTACATTTTTTTCGGACAGAGACAACGCTGTTAACGGTCAGGTATTCATTTTACACCTGAGCACGGTGAGAGAATGTGAGTAAAGAGTCTTTTCCAAGGAATCAACTATGCGCGGAGCGAGGCTCGAACCCAGGACCTTCTGATCCGAAATCGAGTGTCATACCACTAGACCCCAAAGTCGCATCCACTCTTTCTTTACACACATTCTCTCATTTTACTCAGTTGTAAAATGAGTACCTGGCCGTTAACAGCTTTGACTCTGTCAGAAAAATTGCAATATTGCCTAACAAGCGTCATGTCTCGTCCTACGTATTAAGTGTTGCTGTTGGCTAGGGACCCCTTATAAAGCGCTTTGAGCACAATTAGTAAGTGGATATTGCTGTTTTTTTATAAGGGCTTTCTCATCGTCAGAACCAATTACCATGTGTGTCATTGGAACATTAACTTACTATCCAGCAATGTAATCAAGGAACTGATGAAGTGATTCAAAGTTTGGACTCCGATGCACGAAGAGACGAAAAGAGGCGCAACGAAAATAGGGGGGGGGGGGGGGCTCTCTGGAACTTTGTTTTTCTAAAGCTGGGTGCTTGAATACCATCGGAGTGACATGTAGCTCCCCAATATTATATGTCTTGTCAAAAACAAGAACAATTCTTCCTTTGCAGCAGAACCGCTTCATCTGTTCTTGCATATATAGAAGATGATAGAGGGTTAGATAGACATGCCTGTAGATTTGAGATTGATGTCTCACATGCCTGTAGATTTGAGATTGATGTCCCACATGCCTGTAGATTTGAGATTGATGTCCCACATGCCTGTAGATTTGAGATTGATGTCCCACATGCCTGTAGATTTGAGATTGATGTCCCACATGCCTGTAGATTTGAGATTGATGTCCCACATGCCTGTAGATTTGAGATTGATGTCCCACATGCCTGTAGATTTGAGATTGATGTCCCACATGCCTGTAGATTTGAGATTGATGTCCCACATGCCTGTAGATTTGAGATTGATGTCCCACATGCCTGTAGATTTGAGATTGATGTCCCACATGCCTGTAGATTTGAGATTGATGTCCCACATGCCTGTAGATTTGAGATTGATGTCCCACATGCCTGTAGATTTGAGATTGATGTCCCACATGCCTGTAGATTTGAGATTGATGTCCCACATGCCTGTAGATTTGAGATTGATGTCCCACATGCCTGTAGATTTGAGATTGATGTCCCTCACAAAGTCACTGTGCATTGACACCATTGCATTCACTTCACGCATCTGATATGGCATATTTTTGGACCTTCAAAAAAGTCCATCAGCACCTTGCTGTTCCTCCTTCTAATAATGTCGTTTATTTTTGATTTGGTGTTTATGTCTTGGTAGCTCTTTGGGATCCATGCGTCTGATGCCTCAACAAGAAGTTTGTTGTATACTGCTATAGGTGTTTCTGATGACCGTGTCCCACAATATTTTCTCTGCTTTCCATTATTGCTGTGTTCTGTGTTGTCAAGTCATGAGAGGAGTGCATATCAGTGTCCGTCCGTCCGTCCCAGCTGATCTGAATAAATAATTAAAAGTGTTAAATTGTGTTCGCATCACTTATTTGTTGTTGGTTTGTTGATACTTGGACTTGGCGTGGTCAGAGTCAGAGTCACAGTTTTGACTGTACTCCCTATTTACGGCAATCACTCACTTTGTGATAGTGCCTAAATGAGCCAATTCAATCACTTTATTTATCTCTCTATGAACGAAATTAACCATTAGTTTCGCGCGTAATACCATTGATGTTATGCGTTAAGTTAAACACTGACAAGTTCACGGATAACTATGTGTAATGTTTTTTATGTTTATTTTCTGTTCAAGCGAGTCTAGTGAGAACTAATCACATAACTAGCTGTCAAAAAACGATAACAAAGATCAGAATGATGTCAATATCCTTCATTCTATTGTTTGCAACAACCAACAATTTTTGTCCTAGCGGCTTTGGGTGTGTCACAATTCCCGCGTTTTGATCAGTTAATCTACTTCCTAATTAATAGCAGGACAAGAATAGTGTCGGAACTGGACGAGACTAGCTCTAAATCAAACTTATAAAGTGTTTGATTGGGTCCGATTGATGATACAATGCAACCTCAGTTGGTTGTTCAAAAATTGACTAGTCTGAATTTAAACAAGTATATAATTGCTTGGGTGCTCGAATTTCTTACGGAGAGAGCACAATATGTTCAATTAGGACAAAACAAATCTTCCTGTATAACTACAAATACTGGTGCTCCTCAAGGTTGTGTATTGTCCCCTGTATTATTCACAATATACACGAATAACTGTAGAAGTCAAAACCTGAGTGTACCTTTAATAAAGTTTGCAGATGACAACGCTCTTCAAGGCCTCATAACAAATGGCAACGAAGTGGCTTATAGGCAAGAGATTGATAGATTTGGGTCTTGGTGTGATGCCCACCACCTAGAGCTTAACATAAGCAAGACAAAGGAGCTAGTGATTGACTTTAGGAGAGTGAAGGAACCGATAGAACCGTTAAAATTAAAGGACCAATTCGTCCAGCGAGTTCCTCACTACAAATACCTTGGTGTAACGATTGATGACAGGCTCAAGTGGGATGAACACTTGAAAATAATTAGGCATAAGATGTGCAGACGTACATATTTTTTATCAAAACTCTCTCAGTTTAGAATAGATAAAACCCTCTGCACATTATTTTATAGAGCAGTAATTGAAAGTGTTTTGTCATTTTGTATAACAGCTTGGGGAGGCAATTGCTTAGCAGTGGAAAGGAACAAAATAAATTCAAATATTTAAAAATCCATTAAACGCTATATAAATGATGTTGACGATGTAGATCTTTTATACGAGAAATTTTGTATAAATAAAATAACTAAAATATTAAATGACCTGTATCATCCACTAAGACCATCAATTATTATGTCAGAAAGAAGTGGTCGCCCTTTCTCTATTTCAACGAAAACAGAGAGACACCGAAAATATTTTCTGCCGTCCAGTATTAGGCTTTATAACAACAAGCAATAATCATTTTATATAATAATTTCTCATTTTTACTTTTAAAAATATAAATATTAATTTATTAATTTATTTGTTTTGCGATCTTTTCAATTTATAGTGACAGTTTTAACTATTATACAGTGTTGAAATTATTCATATTATAAAGTGCAGCTCTGGTTATAGAGCTGCTCCTTTTAAAAAAAATATATACATCCTATTTCCATTGTATTTTTATCTTATTGTGTAAATTATAACACGTCTGTACAAAAAGTTTCCTTTTTGGGATGCAATAAAGTATTATTATTATTATTATTATTATTATTGGGCCGATTGGGTGTTCTTTCCGACCGAAACATTCTCCCTGAAAATTTGCTTTTTCAAAAGCTTTTTCAAGAGTTACAGATGATGCGGTAAAAATAACAACAAACATGTTGGTAAACCGCCAGATTAGGACCTCAACTTCTCTCTCCTCTGTGTGAAATTGTTTTTAATATTCTGGATAAAAAGATGATAAAAAATTGTACTAAAGAACAGTTGTCCAAAACTGCTGAGGGGTTTGAAAGCTTATCAAAGAACGTTTGCAAAACGATGAAAGAAACTCGAATGTCATCAATTTCCCTTCGGCATATAGAACAAATTAGATATCGATGCTGAGTAAAACAGGGTACAAATTAGACTTCAATGCTAACTGGTGGTAGATGAGGTGGATAAAGAGGCCGGAGGCAGAAACTCAACTTTTTTGTGAAGTAAGCTATATAAGATGATGACTGAAATTGCCTAACAGAAATGTATATCAAAAGATTATATTTTCAATACACTTTAGCTATCTCTACATCTAAGACATCAGACATAATGGCTTATCAATAAGATAAAATAAATCAGAGGGCCTTTTAAGAATCTTCAAAATAATTCTGCCATATCTTTTGCAAGCATATCTATTACATTTACGAAAAATAAAATAATGACGCGACGGACTGAATCCAGTTAAATTATGATGCCAAAGTGATTATTATATCTCAGGAACAATTTTTTACATCCAAATTTACGATAATATTCAATTCTGTTCTCGAACGGTATAAATAATTTATTTGGCATACGACTGATAATAAATCCTTTGATCAGATTCAAAAAAAAAAAAAGTAAATGAATAAAAAAAAAAAATGAAAATAGAAGCATCAATCTAAGATTGTCAAAAAGAGACGCTCTTGGGGTCATCTATTTTATCTATATCTAAGGTACAGCTCTAACACATCAATTAACGTTCAGTAATGACAATGTTACTTTTCAATTACAAATTATTTGTAGATTGTATCGTTTGTTTCATATTAAGCCCTTTCAATGTTCAAAACAAGGAAGATTTCATAAAGGTGACAGTGAGATTTGAAATATCACCTTTATCTGGGTTGTTCCCAGTACAGAACAAAGCAAAACAAACTTTGATATCCAGATACAAGGGTGACATTGCTATTTTAAAAGAATTTTTGGTTATTGATCTCTCACCTATGTAAGGTGGGGGAGAAAAAGGAGGTGAAGCCGAATCCCTGATATAGATGGAACGAAATTGACGTAACACAGCTCATAGTTATTGTTTTTAGACAGCCAGTTTAATGCTTAGTTTTCACGAAGTTCTATCAATTAGACTATAAACGTTTAAGGTTACAAACAGTTTTGTGTGTTGATACATTATATCCGGTTGTTGTGAGTATTTTACCTAAACTCATAACACCAGTGACCGGGTGCCTTTGAGTGCCGTACTCCAAATTAAAAAAACCCCAGAGAACTCGTCCTTCAAATATCAAAGATTTAATCGATTATTCCAAGAAGTTAAGACGAGTTTGGCCGATTTGAGAAGCATTAATTATTTCCCTGTAACCAAGAATTTAACGCATATTTCGACAAGAAGATCCTAACCAGTGAACTTCCGTACTCTGGAAAAGACTTTATATAAAAATTTGGCCAGAAAACTCGTCCTTCAAATATCGATCTATTTAAATGACCCTCATCTCGCAATGTCTCAGGTTTGAGAGTTTTTGCCTAAATGAGGATCATTTAAATCGATCGATATTTGAAGGATTCTGGCCATTTTAAAATACGTCTTTTTCCAGAGTGCGACAGTTAACTAGTTAATGGGAATCGTCTTCTGGTTATTACTGAATATTATCATTCCGTCCGTTTTTGCAATATGACCAAACTTGTTAAAAACGAGTGTTTACTAAGAGAGGCATGAAACTTTCATACCTCACTCAGCAAATATGTAAATAAATGAATAAATAGATAGCAGCTGAGAATGTCGAGTTCAAACAATAATATATTCGATATTTAAATCAGAAAATTGATGTATGATATAGTGCAAGGGCTGAAGTTTGTTTCCAAGTAGAGATTCGCAGTTTTTGATATTTTGCCTTTTGTATCTAGTTCTTTGTCAAGAAAAGGGCCATATGCCTGTTATGATGTTTTAAGAAAATTATAGTGTGCTTCTCTCAAAGCTTTCCTATTTAAATTGCATTACTTAGGCCTTTGAATTTTAACTTATTTTAGCAAAATGTCCACTACTGACTTTGGTCTCATTAATCATTTATGTAATGCAATCATTATTTTATTTTGACAATCATATGAAGAAGGTAGGCATTCAGTAGGACAGAGATGACGATTGTACATTCCTCTCAGCGGAATTTCAGTAATGAGCCGATGGCATGCAGGTTGGCAAGATAATAGTTCCTTTGAGTAAAGAGCAAATTCCAAACAAGAGATAATGGTTTTCTTTATTATATAATATAGAGAATATCTAAACAGTCAAAATAATAAACTACGAACCATACTTTTACCACTTGCATATATTACAGATAACGTTATCTAATAAAACAGACGTGAGAAGACCATAGGAAAAATATTTAAAAGCGGTTTTTAAATTACGTGTGGAAAGTATCTAAAGACTTCTCACCAAAAAAAAAAAATAGTTCCAAAAATCAAAAGCAGTTTCGAATACAAGTATGATTTTGGCACAATATTAATTGATGAGTTGAGACGCTGTTATAATGTTATTTCAAGATTAGACAAGAGTGCACAGCCACACATTGTACATGTTTGGTAGAGTGAGTAAGAGGCCTTTATTCAGAGACCGCAAATTGGGGGAGTGAGTGGGATCGCAAGATAAACGAGTGAAGAAAACAAAATGGGGCTTGATTGATTAAAGGTACAGTGGGCCATGACAATCGAGGGAAGAGACAATTAAGGCAAAGATGGATGCATTTGGGATTTTGGAAGTTTGCACTGTCGGAAGCTGACGTCAGGAACACGATGAAGTCTTGTGGTTAGGTAAATACCAATTTGGCGTTGCCGGTGAAAAGGTGTCACGAGGATTGATTGATGTTTAACAAGATGAGTACAAAACATGCATCATATCACACCGACGCCTGCAAGTTGGAAAGATTTTTGACCCAATTTTCATTTCCTCCTGATCATGGAATAATAATGAGATTATTGTCTGTTTCATAATTCATATCCAAGTTTATTGATTTTTCTATAAAACTATCTGTCGCATGCTTATTCCATATAACCACGTCATTTTTTCCATTTGAAAACAGCACTAATTTAAGAATTTTCTCATTTGCGCCACAACAAACATTTTTGCAGTTATTGATTTCAAGTATCAGATGCTTTACAGTACAATATAATAATCTAAAACGGTCATCATATCAAAATTAGTGAAGTCAAGATTTATTTTAACTCCAACCCATTGCATGATATCAATGTATTCTTAATGCGATAATCTTACTAGTTTGCAGGCTTGAGACTACCTTTGACCCATTAAAGGGATTGATGGTAATGTTGAGGATTTTTCTATACTTTGAAATTACTTCATAACTCCTAGAATTTTATGCGGAAGAACAACAAAATAATTGCGACGCATTTCATTCTGATTTTATCATAGGTGGTCGTATGGCAAGAAAACCGTCATTATTCAAATATTCGTCTTCCAGTATGGGCCAACATAATCCTGCCACCTTTACTTGATAAAATATCTCTTACACATGCTATGCGCTTGGCTAAGAAATTCACAACATTGCCATCTGGGAATATAACAGACAACACACAAAACTATGTGTAACCTTGAATGTTTATAGTCTTGGTTATTTTATTTTGCCATCCACTTTTATGAGTGATTATCACGAAACTGTATTAACCAGACTATAAACGACCAAGATTACACATAGCTTTGTGTGTTGGTCCGTTATATTTCCGGATGGCAATGTGAGTTTCTCAGCCAAGCCCACACTATCTATAAACGGCCAAGGTAACACACGTCTGTGTGTGTTTTGGTACGTTATATCCGGCTGGCAGAATGTTGTGAGTAAATTACCTCAGCGCACAGTATCAATAATGCTATTGTTTTAACTACAAAACAAAGAATGGAATAATTCCGGCAAAACTGCTCTTAAGATCGATTCTCGTTTTCTTTTTCACAACCGAATTTGCATAAAAGATATAATAATATTAATAATAAACAAACAACAAACAAACAAAAATCTAATTTTAAAACAAACAAACAAACAAGTACAAAAAACTCTAAAAGAAAAAATCAAACTCGTAAATTAAAACCAAAGGATGACGGAAGAAATGAAATTGAATATAAATATCAATAATAAAATAGAAACTATCTCTGAATTCTATTTTCAATGCCAGTTGTTGAATGGTCAAGACTGGAGTATTGGGTTGATATGTTAGATTTTACTTCTGTGAAACATTTTCTTTGTTTTCACCATTTTTAGGCGAATGATGTCTCATCGGCTTATGATCTTAAGCATTCTTTCAAGCGCCTATGATCTTTCCAATCTTATTGTCAGCACTGAAGTCTAAATCTATATATTTACACCAATAAACTGAATATTTGTACTGGCATCCAATGGACCAGGTTTGAGATCCGCTATTTAGCATTTCATTCTTCACCTTCAGCAAAACACATAACTCTTATTGCCCATTCTGCGATGCTGCACTGCGGCTGACGGCCAGAAAGACACCAGAGATAAATATCCTCTGAGAACCACATGTGTTGTGTACCGCCTTCTCTCCCTGTGCCTAAGGAGGAGCAAAGGGAGAGAGAGAGAGAGAGAGAGAGAGAGAGAGAGAGAGAGAGAGAGAGAGAGAGAGAGAGAGAGAAAACAAAAAAATAAGAAAGAGAGAAAACAAAAAAATAAGAAAGATCGACATTAAGAAAAGCCGATTGTTGGGTAGAGAAAATCACCCCAGACATAAACATAGATTGTAGTTAGATAAATTTGATAGATATATAGTGCGAAAGATAGAAATAGAAAGAAAGAAAGAGAGAAAGAAAGAGAGAGAGAGAGAGAGAGAGAGTGGGAGAGATAGAGAGAGAGACAGAGATAGATAGATAGAGAGATAGATAGAGAGAGAGAGAGAGAGAGAGAGAGAGAGAGAGAGAGAGAGAGAGCGGTCTGATTTTTCTGTCTTATATCATGTCGAATGTTGTCTTCTATCTTAATTAAGCCAAACAGGTCTAGAGCCATCAATCGACTGATTGCTACTAAGTATTATACATACCAATTTATCACAATTTTAGGCAAGAAAGCATTCATTGTATTGTGAAAAATGTGACGATAAATCTATATCTATCTAGATAGTGCATGCCTTTTGTAACGTTTTGAAAAACTCAGGTGTCATATCAAATACGTCTAATGATGTCAGTTTTAAGAAAATCAATACCTGTGAACGGTTCTGCTTTGGCTCATACTACAAGAAATTGTAAATCAAAAACAGCTTCCCAATAGAGATGAGAAATTAAATATTTTTGCTCTTATATCCACCAAATCAACCACTGGAATTTGCTATGGGCATGCATATCGTGTCAAGGTACGTGTAGTGTGACTTTGATTAATCATTGTGGTGATTTATAAAAAAACTATAATTTGTTACGTTAAGGTCTACCGGAAATTGTCAACCATAGTTAACACGTGACTTTGTATGTCAATCATCTTTTCAGCAAAGGTAAAACTAGAAATGAAATGAAGTCATTTCTTATTTGTTAAAGTACTGAAGTAATTCAAGTAATATACTTGGTCCACGTCCTTTTGCATAACATCTCACAAAAATCAAAATTCGCTGATGGCAGTCAATCATTTAAAGATTTAAAAACCCAAATGAAAACACAAGACTTAAAAAAGGCCAGGATTCTCTGGTGACCTGGACAAAAGACGTGGCATATGTAATTTTATCCAGCCAAATGTTATGGTATGCCACTTTTAAGAAGAAAAGCATGCTTTCAGAACTAACCTGAAAATACTAAGCCATTCATTTAAAACATGTGGAGGACATTCCTTACCTAGGTGTACACCTCAAAGTCATGAAAAAAACCAATGGGCATTCCTGAGGCTTAATCTGCATGCCAACTCCGAATACACATGTACTATACCTGGGACTCATGTCGTATAACTCAAAATTTAAAAGAATAGAGAAAACCCGGTGACAAGCTGCATGATTCAATTTTTATTGTAAATCCAGAGACAAAGGATGATTCACACAAGCTTCGGAACAACTAAGCTGACAACAATTAAGAGATGCAGAAAGCCAGCCAATTTAGTCCTTTCTTTAAGATCGTCGTATAACTTTGGATATCCCTGGGGAATAAGCATTTTAGAGAAACTAAACTTCCAGACGCGTCAAAGCATATCAATTCATTGACACCTACACATACAGTTTTTATCCCAGAAAGAAACGGAACGTGCTAACACAAAAGAGAGTAGACAATACAAGTTTTAGCAGGTTCAAACGTCATTGGACAAATTCATTTTTTCTTTTTCTAGAAATACGTGTGTCAGAAAGTGTGTATTAGAACTCGTGAGTCGGAATATGCGCGCTTAATGATAGTGCCCATTTGTTAAGCGCAGCTTATCCCGCTATATTATGCAGGCTCAAGGCGCGTTACAATGACATGTTTTCTATTTTTATTGCACAATTGCAATAATCGGTACAAAGATGTGCAACTCACCATCCAGATCCAAACCTCCATTAACAAAAGGGGTTGTGGGTAAATTAGTGAATGAGTAGATTCACAACTATTCAAGATAAAATAAGATAATATATAGTACTTTGTTCATCCCATTAAAAGGAAATTTGTTTACACACGTTCCTATAACAAGTATCTAAGTTAGATATATTGTTCAACATACACATTTTTTTAGTCAACATGATCATTTTAAATCAATTTGGGAGAATCATTCTCTATTCATATCTAATTTTTTTTAAAAATTCATCAAAATGAATTTTGAAAAGACAATTATTTGATACCCATGATCTATCGGTAATTTGAAATGCAAGGTTTCGTGGTTTTTTGAAAGACCAGAAAAATAACCTGATGTTAACATCGTCGGATATAATCTCAACATCCAGCATCAACAACCTATTCTTTTTTATTATTAATCTTTGGATTTGTTGACGATTGGTTTGTGACTGAAACAATAGCTTTTTGTATAACATTATTTTTCTAGGACTTATCACTTCAACTTTTTGGTTTCCGTTTCCCAAACGTATTGAAATTATTTGAAAATTTAGCGAAAGAACATCTGTAACCGTGCTTTTAAATTCAATTGAAGTCAAAGAAAAACATCCACATATTTATTCCAGCTCGTTTTTGTTCCAGTTAAGATGTCAATTATCAAAAAATGGGATTGTTTGCATTATCCAATACCAACACACCATTAACTGTGAGACGCCATCTGTTTCGTTTAATTGTCACTTGTCACTGACAATATTGCCTTATTGCAAGATTGAAAAAGAACAGAAGCCTAATCTAATAATTTTTGTAGAACGAAAACGAAGCAGAAATTGAGTAAACATGCAGCTAGAAATATTAAAAGATAATTAATTTACAACTGTTAACCCTAACGTTTACAAACGGTAGGAAAGCCGTTCGTTATGATACAATGGTTTTGTTATTGTTTAGACTTATCTTCATCATCCATTGTTGTGCTCTTGAGCACGTTGCCGGTCAGCTGTCTGTGTTGCTTTTTAAGTCACATTTGGCCATTCTTAGGTTATTTAGGTAAGTCATTCTTTGTCTTCCTCTAGCTCTCTTTCCTTCGATCATCCCAGATGTTACCAACTTTTCTATTCCGTCTCTTCTCCACACATGTCTCAGAAAGCTTAACTGCCTCTTTCTGATGTTATCGATCAGCATTCTTCCCTTTCACACCTTCTCCAACACTTCCTCGTTCGTACACCCGTCTCTCCATGATACCCTCAACATTCTTCTTTACACCCACATCTCAAATGCCTCTAACCTCCTCGTACATTCTTTGTCAAGCGTCCACGTTTCACAACCGTATAAAAGGGTACTTGTAACATGTTTCCTTTACTTTCATTTTTCGACACAACTGGTCGCATTTTATGGAACACGTTTTTTGCTATTGCTATTCTTTGTTTTATATCCTCTATGTCACGTGCATCATTGGTGATGATAGTGCCTAAATATATAAATTTCTTTACTTGTTTGATGGTGTCTCCTTTGCTTGACAAGTGGAAGGTCGCGTTTTTGTCATTCTTTAGTTTAAAAAAATCTAATTATGTGATGATTAGGTATAAGATTTTCAGGAAAATTCCTGAAAATGTCCGGTAAGGAGAGAGTTTACAGACTGTATGGTCTGTGAGTGTAGGCTCCTCCTGTGTTAAAATCGTACATTTTATAGTGACTAATATAATGAACATTTCAATGGTTCTATTTTTGACTCCATTAAAAAAAAAAGTATTTTTACCCGTGTTATCGGTCGATCGATAACCGTGAACCGACAATCCATAGCCATCTTAAGTACTTGCTTGTCACCTAAAGCAATCGGCCCCATGGATCCTAAACATCACTCACAATTTTCACGCAGGCTATTGAAAAAAGACATATAATAATGTTGTCAGGTGTCGCGATGCAATTTTTTCATTTTTACTGTGATAAATATTCACAGACTGTGGAGCTGTCCGATTCGGCTGCTTGGCATGTACTAAAGCTAGCTCTGGGTCGACCGCATGTTTGTCAGCCTTTTTAAGTTTACAGCAAATAAACATTCAAGGGGACGAAACGGACTCAAAGGTGGTGAATATTCTGATTGGTTAATGCTTAGTAACATTCTAATCATTACTACTTTTTGTAATGTTTCTATATGGAATACGATGACGTACTTCACAGGCTATGTGTGGTCTCTTTGTCTACCCAGCTACTGTTGGATCCTGTTGCGTGGTGTAATTATTTCAATTCAATCATTGTGCAATCGTGCGCGAGGTGTAATGTAATTAATACAATAGATTCACACAAATTGGCTCTAAAAACACGGACCTTTCTTTTATGCTCTGAAAAGTCTAAACAATCTAACGTTGAGATCACTCCTCGAATTTCGATACATTCAATTTTGAGGCTAATTAAAAGTTAACATCTGTTCAAGTCCGATTTTAATAGGACGTCATTGCGGCATGCTTTTTACCCCCCCCCCCCCCCCCCCACCCCCTTGACTTTATATACAAAAATCGATCGATTAAAATGATCCCTAACTTGTCAAACATCCTTACACTCGGGTCTCATGTTAATGGATTTTTGACAAATCGGCGTCCATTTTAATTGACGGATATATGAAGATAATGAAAGAAAATTGAGAAAGATTTCCGTCTTCTTTTTACATATTTTTTGTTGACCATCATTATTGATATTATGAATGAAATGCGTTTCAGACGGCAGTCGTAATGTGTCGAGAATACAGCAGACAACGCTCGAAAATGCGAAAGAACTTCCGAGAATTCGACATTTTAAATACTTGAATTGAGATGTCACCTGATTTTTAATATAGTCACTTTCGTAAAGACAACAATTACTTTTAAAAAAAAATGAGCTCGAGTCTCTCCCCTAGCTTTATCTATCTACATGGATATTATAATTATCCTGGAGCTTTAAACAGAAACTAACCACTGAGTAGGATTAGAAGTGAAAGAGTAAAAAGAAAAAATAAAGTATATTGAGAGAGAGAGAGAGAGAGAGAGAGAGAGAGAGAGAGAGAGAGAGAGAGAGAGAGAGAGAGAGAGAGAGAGAGAGAGAGAGAGAGAGACTGTCATCAAAATGACATCCTGTCATGCACCTAACACCAGATTTCCATCTCAGATTCGACTTTCTTCTTACTGAAAATCCTCCAACTTATCACCTAAATGGCCTGATAACGACTAAACATCGTTTTGTTACCAACACACATGACAATCACACCCTTCAATAGTTTCACCTTAAAATCAAATCGTGGCAGGTTGGCAATTGATCACTTGATATAAATGAGGCCCACAGTAATAGGCACAGGTGATCGATTTATCCATAGCACACCGTTTGTGGCGAATTGCTACACCTTACAAATAAGAACACTATATTTTGAAAGGAAAAAGGGTGTAAGGCATGTTCATAATATCTGTGCGAAGCGCTTGACTTACTTGACTTATTGCCTATCGCCTCCTAATCTTCAGACTGAGACCCTTTGTAGCGTCTCTGATCTGTTGAGTCAGTTCTTTCCACTGATGACGGTCTGCTGCAATGGATCTCATGTATTCTAAATCCGTTTCGCATCTCAGTTTCTTGTGTGTCATCGAGGCGCTTGAGGTCTTTATTTATCGTAGTGGATATGCTTGTTGAGGGTCTACCTTTGTGTTTGTTATGTCCGCTTGGTGTAAAGAATAACGCCATTGCCTTATTTTTGAAATATTTATGTCTCTCCTTAAATTGTGTCCAGTAATCTCCATCTGTTTCCTAAATTTGATTCTATGTGATTCTTGAAATTATATGTACATCGACTTTTTACTTATTTTGGTTGGGTAGTGGATGTTTAAAATTCTCCTGAGCTGTTTCCGATGGAAGCATCTAGTTTATCTTCTTCACTTTACGGTTGTGCCCATATTCCACAGTTGTAAATAAGGCTCTTGTATAACTTTATTTTTGTTTTTCTTTTCAGCCTTACGTGTGTCAGCTAATTTAGAGCGGCTGTCGACAGATGTTTTCATCTTTCTTACGTCTTAGGACAGCTTAGTAATTTTAAAGTAACAAATTAGAGAGCTGGCATTGGTGTAAGTTAAAGATCTGAAAAACTGTGCATGAAATAGTGTAGGACAAAGCAGAAAGAAATTAAAAATTAGTCTGCCTCGATCTCAGACCTCCTGGTTACCGGTCAGACGTGCTACCAATACACCCCCATTACATTTTACCTCTGTGGTGTAATGGTAGCACGTCTGACCGGTAATCAAGACTTCTCAAGTTCGATTCCCATTCGAGCCAGGCTGATATTTGGGGTGGTATTTTTCTTGTATTTTTTCTTTCTGCCATATCTGGTACCTTTTCATGCACACTTTTTACGGTTTAAAAAAAGTAATTCTGAAGAAAGATTAAGGATTTTCAATCTTACACACCAAAGTTATGTAGCCATTACTAGGAGAAAAATCCTTGTGAGGTGGTGATTTTAGTTTGATATCGACTAAACATCATGTTTGAATGACATCAATATTCATTGTTGTAAGCACAGAATATTGAAGCAGAATCATTTGCACATTGCAGTGATTGCAAAAATGTTTTGCAGAAAATCTGAGGGTCTTAGTAGAAATTTGAATAGAATGGAAAGCACTTTATCTCTCACAGCGTAAGAAACCATTAGTTGTTTTTCATCAGAACCCTCTAATCAGAATGGCAAAGCAGTTAATAAAAAATATGATTATAAAATATTAAAAAAGTATTAATAAGAATTCATCGGGATATAGTAATCATGGTTTCAAAGACTGAATCGGCTCATTAACCAGCCAGACAAAGAACGACATTCATCATGAATAATTATGAGGACAAAGAAAAGAGCAAAGAATGATGGCGTTTGTACTTCTTCACCCAACGCAATTTCTACAATTACAGTGGATGACCAACATGATAATCAGGTATACGACCAAAAAAACCTAGAGTAAATTATAGACGAAACGAGAAAAGTGAAGAGAGAGAGAGAGAGAGAGAGAGAGAGAGAGAGAGAGAGAGAGAGAGAGAGAGAGAGTGTATGTGTAGCTGATAGATAGATAGATATATAGATTGATAGTGAGAGAGAGCAAAAAGAGATGTCTTTGTAATATTATTTTTCTTGACATAATGAATGTTTTTGAAAAGCCTGTTTGGAGAGGATAATATATCTGTTTGGTTTGTTGAGACATATATTTAAGTGTGTTGTCAATGGGGAGTTTTTAAATTGATCAGAGTACTAATGGTCGTTTGGTGATTGTGAATTGGGTTAGATGTAACTATAGTAATCAGTTGTAGATGAAGAAGACACCGGGGTGGTAGCCTTAATTCTCCGTTGTTAATATGTGACATTATGCACGGAGGGAACTACATAAATAATTTCTAAAAACATTTGAGACAATAGATTTACGAAGTAAATGGTGCCGCGATAAGGATAGACAAAGAATCATAATAGTAAAAAAATAACTCACAAGACAAGTTGATATAAAAGGGTTAAAATGGCTTGAATACTATGTCTGTGTGATTTGTATTAAAAGAAATTATAAATTTATAATCCCATCTTGATCACTCAGACTGTATCTAGTATTTCTTGTTTGCAAAATGGTTTTGTAATGATGTTGTTTGATAGTTTAAATAAAGTAACACAATCCTGAAGTTTGTCGTGAGTTTCAGTTATTTTCTAATACCTTCAATCCTACCGACAGATCAACGATGCAGCGTTTTATATGACAAATGCTTACCATTTAATAATGCATAAACATAAACAAAGCATCGATAGGTCTTCCTTTCTTAATCAAAACGGTTCAATCACTTTACTATTTAACGGCTGTATGTTTGTATTAAATGGAAACTAAGAATTCTCGAAGTAGAATTTTAAAAATTCATCTGCTAGAGATCTATGGAAAGTGGACAGTGCTCACTCTGTTGCATCGGCCAAAATGGTTCAACAATATCCATGTTTACTGGTAGGTAGCATAATGATGAGTATGTACTAGTTCCTTCGACAAATGGGACTCTACATACTTCAACAAATGGGGCTCTTCATCGGTCCCGTGCACACATTACGGACAGTTGCACCAGTACAATGAAAGAAGTGGGCATCTGCATCAGGTCCTCCAAACAGAGGACGTTTGCACCAGTCCTGTGAAAAACAAAAACCAAAAACAAAAACCAACCCCCCCCCAAAAAAAAAAAACGGGTATCATAACCATTATGATTTAGCGGGAAATAAGTTCTACACCAGTCCCTGGGTAAGACAAACGAGCTTTTGACTAAACTAATGCGATAAGCGGAGATTTGCACCGCGTTTGTGAAGAAACTGGGTTCTGTCTGTGAACTTTCATTTCCACGCAAGGAACTAGCAAGGAACTGCTGCGCCACTACCTTTAATGAATGGTCATCCCCACAAGTCGTCCTCAAAACGGACCTTTGCACCGCTCTCCTTCAACTTTGCGCCAATAATTCTCACTCCCCCCTTGAGAAGAACGGACCTCTGTAACAGAAACTGTAAATGCTTTTTTTTCCGGCTTTGAAATGATGCTGGAGATACGCGATTAGTCAAATGCTATTTATTTTCCTCTCTAGAAAACGTACAAACTTACTTAATCCCTTTCGGGTCTTGAGGCACATAGGGCTTCCACCAGACATCTCCATTTTTTTTTCGGTCGGCTGCGTTTGCGGTGGCTGTAGTCCAGGACCGGCCTGTTTCCTTTATTTATTTTTCCATGGTCCTTCGCCAGGTTTCTTTGGGTCTCCCCTTGCTTTCTCTTCCCATCTGCTGTCCAGTACAGGGCTGTCTTGAGAAGCGACCATTTTTCCATTCTGGCCACATGACCCAGCCAACATTATCTTCTTTTTATGTGGCTTTCAATGTTAGTACAGTCAGCTTTCTTTAATAGATCCACTGTCTTTATTTTTGTAGACCAAAAACTAACAAAATGACGTTCAAATTGGTATCTAGATCTAGATATTATAAAAGTTGAATTAATTCTCTGTGGCAAAAATTACCAGTATTTCAAGAGTTCTCTAACGTCACTATGAGATAAAAGATATTATTAGAACACCTCTTTCATTTTTGTTCCTGTTAAAATATGGGTCAGGTGTAAAGTGATATCTGATCTATGATGATGTAGTGCACAAAATATGATTTATGGTTTTATATTCCATTTTCGTTTACCATTTCGTATTTTTAAATTTCAAAGATATGAGAATATGGTGTTATAATATCGAAGTCGTTAACATAATATGCCTATTGACCTCCAGGAAAGACCTCGTAGACATTGTCTTTCGGCCTTCGGGTCTATGTAATTCCCGATATCCATCACAATTGTATAATATAAAGCCTTCTAAATATAGAAAATGAACATAAGTGAAATTTTAAGAATCTCATTAAGGCACCCTTAACCAAACGGCGAAATAGAACACCATGTTGCTATAAGAACTATCCACTAACCTTAAAAAGTTGTCTATCCTTCCGACTTCTCTATAGGATTTCAGTGCAATGAGCACATACTTTTAGACATCGTTAAAATCCATACATATGTGCTCATGGAAGCGCATTCCAATTTATGAAACACGCTGACATGTAAAGATAAAAATGGCCAAGGACATTTTTTGCCTTTTCTTTCTTTTTTCCAACACTTTTCTCTGCCACACATTCTTCATAAAGTTCGATACAAACTTTTGCTCGATCTTCTCTTATCTTTGGACATAACGCACCAGGGAACAAAATCACAGCAGACTATAAATCAATTAACAGTATTATTTCTTTTTAAATACTTCTCCTTTAGAATACGGAAATCCCATCTTTATGTACTTAGAGGATTAAGGAAATCTCTGCAACGATTGGATGGACAACCATTTTAGCTTGTATGTAAAATGACGTCCTTCTTTGTGCTGGTGCGACATTTCATGGCATTAACCAGTTAACTGCCGTACTCTGGAAAGACTTCGCGATGTCCCAGGTTTGAGAGTTTTTGCCAAGATGAGGGTCATTTGCATCGATCGATATTTGAAGGACATGTTTTCTGGTCAAATGTTTATATAGTGCCTTTACCGAGTACGCAGTAAACTGGTAAATTGTCGAAATGATAAGACCGTGGTCAAGGGACGAAACCTCCCCCTCGCTCCTTGGGGGACTTATCTCTTTCCTACTGGGTAGAAGTATATTATTTGACCTGTGATCAATGGACTCGTTTGTTTAATCAACATATACAAGTCAATTACGTACTGATAGTTCCCTCGCTCTTGGACCGAAAGGTTGAGGATTCAAACAACACACACAGCTGAACCGTCACTATAGTTTTAAAAGGCCGTATGTTATTTTTTGTGCTAGCAGGTTTCATTCCCTTTATTTCATTTTAGCATGCATCCATGCCATAATAAGAAGACTAACGAACACTGACCTGCAGATGTGCTTCTATTATGTCTGCCTTTACTGCTTGATTGATGATGAAACGTTTTATTCCGGAAAGTTCATTTTTGCGTTGTTTCTCATTGTACATTGCCATTTTATTCCTCGCTACACTGAAAATAAAATTATCTTTTGGTTTATGAGATGTCTCAGATTTGATTTGAGATTTTATAAAAACTCAGGAGTATTAGCCTAGAAATTCATCGATTCTTAAATTACAAGGGTTCAGGCCTAAATGAGAAAAAAAAAACAACTTTTGTTGTTTAACTGCAGTCCAGTTTTTACTGACATACCAAACTGAAAATGTCAAATTAACCAATAGCTTGGATTTCATAAAAATTCCTTCTGTCCTCACAACCTCAAAGCAGACACGTACACACGATATCTATAAATCAATTATAAACATAAGACGCATACACAAAAACCCCGACAAAACAAACAAAACAAAACTGCTGATCTATAAAATTGAAACATAATCCGAATTTTATTAAACTTTCAAATATCAACCTTTATGTATTCGTATGTCAGAATCTTGCGTGCTTTTCAATTTTTAAGCGCTCTTATGTAACAAAATTTAGTGCATGGTCCTTGTCAACTGACACTAATAAAATCACATTGTTACCAAACCCAGTGTTTTGGCCTGACGATACTAACCCTTGATAGACATGATTCGATTATTATCTAACTTGGCACAGTATTGCTTTCAACAAGGGAGCAGCAACAGAGAAGTATCATGAACATCAACAAGTTCGCTTCGCCGATTTAAAATATGCTGTTAATGTTCTCATCATGATTGAATGTTTCCCTCCTCCTTTAGACTTCCTTGTGTTTCTTACATTTAGGTTGAAAGTGGAGTTGCGTTGCATTTTTAAATAGTGATTTGTTTGGAAATTGTGTAGGATAGTGGATATCAACATGATTCTTAGTTATTTTCTATGGAATTTGTCGTTTTTCTTATTTGTTCCAATTAAGAACAGCCGATTTATCAATTGTTGGTTTATTCTCGTATTGCAAATTCTATAACCAAGCGTTGTAAAATAGTGTGGAGTTTTGTTAACTGAAATAATATGAGCACACACACACACACACACACACACACACACACACACACACACGCATATATATATATATATATATATATATATATATATATATATATATATATATATATACATATATATATATGAGAGCGAATGCTCGAAACAATATTGTAGAAATTGATTATAATTATTCTTGAAATATTTATAGTCTAGGTCGTGTTTCTATGAAAGTAGATTTGCGTTGCATTTTTAAAGAGTGATTTGTTTGCAAATTGTGTAGGATATAGGATATTAAACATGATTCTTAGTTATTTTCTATGGAATTTGTCAATTTTTTCTTCTTTGTTCCAGTTAAGAACAACCGATTTATCAATTGTTGGTTTATTCTCGTTTTGCAAATTCTATAACCAAGCGAATGCTCAAAACAATATTTTAGAAGTTGATTAAATGTATACTTGAAATATATATATATATATATATATATATAAATATATATGTATATATATATAAGTATATATATATATATATATATATATATATATATATATATATATATATATATATATATATGAGTGTTGGTGGGTACTCGAAGGTACGAAAGTGCTCGATAATGATTGTTAGAGCTAATATAAAATATAAATTGTATCACTTACTTATATGTGGTCAAGACATACGTTTCTGTGGCTTTTGTCCACGTCTTCAGTTGGCACTTTTAGGTCGAATTAGTCGAATTCGAAAGCATTTAGGTCTTTGTGGGGAGGTGGATAGTTTGCTGTTTTAAATCCGAAATTTTCTTTTGTTGTTGGGTCATCATTTTCCTCGGTTTTTTTTTTCGAAGTGGAACACCTTCCATCTCAGGCCAACTGAAGATGTGGACGAAAGCCACAGAAACGTATGTCTTGGCCACATATATGTGAGTGATACAATTTATATTATATTATATATATATATATATATATATATATATATATATCTAATATATATATATATATAATATATATATATATATATATATATATATATATATATTGCATTTCCGTCGATTACCCATACCCAATGCTTTCACAATGTTTTCATTTATTCCTCTCTCTCTCTCTCTCTCTCTCTCTCTCTCTCTCTCTCTCTCTCTCTCTCTCCCCCTCCCGCCTCCGCAGGCCATATGGAACCATATTTCCATTTCCTACAGATCTAGTCGCCTAATCGGGCCTTTTTTCTCTCTTACAATATCCAACACTGCTTATAGCCAGGCGCTCATACACACCTTAGCCGAGTAGAGTAATGTTTGTTAAGTGCCTTACCAGAAGACCAGAATTTCCCCCCGATCACTGTCTCGCATCCGGCTATTGAACACGCTTTAAATTGCTTGACTTTTGTGACAAGACCAGAGACGCGACGTCGTAAGCTGACTATCGAGCCATAGGTAATTATTGCGGTATAATAATAGTAACGCGTCCTACCGGTAATACGCTTCAATAGTCGTAACGTCACTTCCCTCGTAATGACGCATGGTCACTTAGTAACTGGCTCTAAACTATCGGAACAATGGCGGACGTCCTTATGAAATATTTCTCCGACGAGTATAAAAGCGTATCCAGAGGAGAAAAAAATACCCATTAAAAATCTGATCATGTTTTGACTTTTGCACATTCTGATCACAAGACATATGAAAAGTTCTAGCCAGCATGAAGAATAAAAAGTACCGATTTTTTCTTGTTTAGAACCACGATGGCCGCCGTTGCTGGGTGACGTGACATCAGACTTTTGAATCCAATTATGAGCTTCGACCCCCATTCGTTCAGGGTTTATATTTTTTCTTCTATCGTTTTTTAAAGTTTTGTGTAGGATTGTATGAATTACACGTTTCCAGATTTTTGTTTTGAACCACAGGCTGGTCCCATTTCTTCAATTTTGCTCAATGAAATAATGAAAAAGCACGAGGTCTCCACATCCTCCTGCCGATGTAATGTAATCAGATGATTGTTTATTTGTTTGTTTTTAGGGTTTGGCGGCACTTGCACAACATTCTTTTTTGGAAATTTAACACCAGTAGAAAGGGAGATAATAGCTTTGTCATAAGATATAGCTATCTAGCATCGAAGTAAAAAGCGAGACAAATTGGATGAGTTCCAGAAATCAGAAGTATTCTTTTTGTTATAGCCAAATGCAATATATCCTTGAATCTATTCTGAAACCACATAGAGTGCCCACACTGACACTGAAACAGGATCTCCGACAAGAGGAATGCGATCAAATGGTAACAAAACAAGCATCATATTCAACACCTAACAATGATAATATAATGAATATATAAATGGAGAGATGAAATTATCATTTCTTACAAAGAAGATGAATCTATCTTGTCGTTTTCTTCTGAGCAACGACTCTGTATAAATTACAAGTAAAACCATTTGGTCTAATTCCAGAATAAGGATAAAAAGCGACACGGAAAGTACAAATGGCAGAAGGGGTAAAAGAGATAGCAGCAAGTCTGTGGATGTGGAATACGCCTTTAGAGGCGGCAAACGATTCCCCACCTTAAGGGTAATTCCACCCGTCGCACACTCATTATTTTGAGCACTTACACAAATCTGCCGTCGTAAGACAAAGAGTCCCATATAGGAAAAAAACAACAAAACAACAAAGTTTACAAGAGAGCCAAAAAACAAAAAAAAAAAAAAACAAAAACAAAACAAAAACAAACCGTTTGCGTCTGAATATTCAAGTCTATCAAGTCGTTATATCTTTTTTGTGTGTACTAAAACATTTATTTATTGAGTCTTGAAACCCACTTAGAAAAGTTGCGTTAAGCTCAAGAATATGACAGTGTCAATTACTCAATTTTACCCAATTACCGATATGCGACCATTTGTCTTACGACGGCAAAAAGAGGGACAAGATTCATAACAAAAGAAAAAGAGCATTCAATAACAACATCATCATCAACAACAACAACAACAACAACAAAAAGAGAACAAAACAAAACAAAACAAACAGAAAACAATAACAACAACAAAACTAAAAACCTCCGTCACAAATAATTTCTTGACACAGAGTGAAGAATCCGAGACATGGCTTGGGCTAAAAGGACTAGAAACCCCGAATCGGGACAAGTGGCTAGGGTCCATAAATCAAGGCCAAACACACAAATAAAATGTGATAATGGACTAGTATTTTATCTAAAAGGAATGGTGTTTGCAACAAATGCAACAGTTAATTTCACAAATACTCTCGGCGTGCGGTCAATAGAAGTCATTGAGTAGAGTAAAGCGATTGTTGTTGTTTTTTTTTTTTTTTTGGGAGAGAGGGGGGGGGGGGGGGGGTGGTGGTCCGAATTGGAACACCCCACCCTAATTAGGGATGTTAAATGTGACCCTTTGTTGCCAAACGGTATTAAGTCGGGATGAACTAGATACTCAGAATTGAGTTGATTGCCTCAAAAATGCAACATGACGTTAATTTCTCTTCTTTATTATAGAAAAAAATTATTATTTTTTTAGTGAAAAAAATCTATGGTTCTATTTCCCATCTTTTTATTTCTAAATTCATATTTCAGGGCTCTATTCATTCCGACTTAACGCCGTTTTGAGATTGTGGGCTACAATTAACAAGCAAACAAACCAAATCAAACCAAACCAAAACAAAACACTTAAACTCTCACGCCAAAACATACCGAAACTAGAGTATCAAATTGTATGGAAAACGAGATTTATTTACATATTACATAATGCAATGGCTAAAACAGGAAAACAAACAAGTTGCACTCACGTTAAAATATTTTGAAATCTCCTTCAGCGATTTGACTATTACATTAAAAAAAAAAACAACAAAAAGAAAAAGAAAACAACAACCCAAAAACCCCCCCTAATGATCTTAACAACAATGACAAAGTGGTGGAAAAGGAGCCGATGATAAAGATGATAGGAATTGAAAACGATAATGTTGATGGTAATCATTGTAATTATCAACAAATTTATACTATTTTGCGTAAATGGACAAAACACCTTTTCACATTTTGGTTACCGTAGAAAACTTTTACTCACTCCATTAAAGTGATCCCCGACTTGTTGAAATGTCGTAAACCCAACACATTGGGAATCATTTAAATTGATCGATAATGATGATGATGATGATGATGATGATAATAATAATAATAATAATAATAATGATAATAATAATAACAATAATAATAATAACAACAACAACAACAACAACAACAACAATAATAATAATAATAATAATAATAATAATAATAATAATAATAATAATAATAATGATGATGATGATACTACTACTACTACCACTACTACTACTACTACTACTACTACTACTACTACTACTACTACTACTACTACTACTACTACTACTACTACTACTACTACTACTAATAATAATAATAATAATAATAATAATAATAATAATAATGATAATATAGGAAGTAATTTCCTTAAACCTAAAAAGTAAAAAGGCATTTTGTCAATGAACTGTTGGATAATCATTGATTTGTCATTGATGATTATGATAATAACAATAATGGTAAATTGATAACAATGTCTGAATCCATATTTCCAATAATAAGATTGATCAATACATTAACTGTTGAAATGATTATTCTTGGTATGAAACTGAAATGCCAATAACGATGACGATGATCGTGATAGTGATAAAGAATGTTTCCTTGTAACAATCTTGTTCTTCATAATTCTTAAACTAAGAGAGATCATTTATAAGGGAAAAAATATCATCTCCAAAAATTAAAACTATACATTTGACTGTTTCCCTCCTAGTCAAGGACTCCGGCCAGGGCTAGGACAAAACTAAGTAATCCCATTCCAAGACAGAGACAGAAAGCAACTCGGAAAACAGATTCACGGGGATAGAAGCCACAGCGTGACCTCCTGCCCACCATGGGAGGTCAATGACCCCACCCAGGTTGAACAAATAGCAAACACTTTGCTCCATTGTTACGAAACAATCATTTACAACGGTTGACACATGATTTGTCAAGCTCAGGTTATTGCAATTCAATATTTTATATTGAGAAATCTTTTTTGTTATGTTAACTGCCGTATTATGGAAAAAAAAACGTATTAAAAAATTTGGCCAAAAAACTTGTCCTTCAGATATTAATCGATTTAAATTACCCTCATCTTGGCAAAAACTCTCAAACCTGGGACTTCGCGCAATCCCAGGATTGAGAGTTTTTGCCAACATGAGGATAATCTAAATCGATCGATATTTCAAGGACGAGTTCTCTGGCCAAATTTTTAAATACGAGTATTTTTCCAGAGTACGGCAGTTAACGGGTTGAATATAATTTAGCATGTCAATTATATATTATTATATTTACTCACTTCCACTGTGACTTTTATATGATAATATACAGAAAGGGAAAAGAAAATCGAAACTAAAACACACCAGCGTGCATTTGCTGCATCTGTTACTGTATACTGTGTGACTATGTAGTCTTGTAGTATGACACTCGCCTTCGGATCGGAAGGTCCTGGGTTCGAATCCGCTCTGAGCAACGCATATTGAGTCCTTGGAAAAGGCTCTTTACTCTGTTGTAAAGCGCTTTGTGTACGTTAAATGGAATTGCGCTCTATAAATGCTATATTTTTTGTCTTCGTCTTACTTGATTACTTGTTTTCATCGAATGCAAATGATTTTATTCTTTATATTGTTCTATCCGAGAAAGATCATAATGATCTAATATTTATATTGTGTAATTACTCCTATGTACTCTGAGTAACATGCAGCATTTTTGTGACAATAAAGAATCATATTTTAGAATTTGAATTTGAATAGAATATCTAGACTTAAAAACACATTGGGTAATGCTTACTGTACAGTACACATATTGTCATCATTATTTATAAACTTATAATTATCATAGTAGTAGATTAATGTGTAATCCCAGCAACACATAACATTGGTAAATAAATTGTTTACAGGGGCTTATACAATCTGTCGTACAATAACAAAAACACCTTGTCTATTTGGTTAGAAAGCCCTTACTGTCATATATTGTTATTTCAACATGTCAACGAAAAGCGTTAAGTCCGGGAGTTCTTTTATCAGTTTTAGTTTTGAGGCTTTTTTTGGTAAGTTGAGAGTCATTCAATAATTATAATGCCAAAGTCCCCCCCCCCCCCCCCCCCCACCTTGAAAATAATTGTTTTCTTATGCAGCCGTGCTCAAAAACAAAAACAAAAAACAAACACGCATTTAACATAAACCAGTCGTACTCTAGAAAAATCGTATTTAAATATTTGGCCAAAAAACTCGTCCTTCAAATATCTGAACAAGTGTGTATGAAAGAAGCCAGAGTAAGACAGAAAGAAAAAATACAATAAAAAATAACCATCCCAAAAGATAAGTCGATCTCGATTGGGGATTCAACCTTCTGAGTATGAGTCAGACGTGCTAACGTTTTTTGGGATGGTTTCTTTCTTGTGTTTTTCTTTCTTGCTTTGTCTGGCACCTTTCATACACACTTGTTTAGATCTTTATCTTACACCGGTGCCTGCTCCTTAATTTGTTAATTTTATACCTTCCAATATCGATCGATTTAACCCTCTCCTTACCACCTACAGCAAAATCGTCACATTTGTTACGACACAATATATACATTTTTCTTATTCATATTTATTTTGTACATCACAAATTTTGAATAATGATCTTTGTTAAATTAATAAGAACATAAAATTGTTTTATAGAGAGCTTGTCTGAGTTGTAAAAATCCACTTTTCTGCCTGGTAAGCCTGCTATTTTGGGGAAATACTGAAAATGGTTGGTAAGGAGAGAGTTAAATGACTCTCATCTCGGCAAAAACTCTCGAACCTAGAACTTCGCTAAATTCGAGTTATTTTCCAGAGCATGGCTGCTAACCGGTTAAATTTTGCGCCAGAAAACTCGTCTTTCAAATAACGATCGCGAAGAGCCAGGTTTGAAAGTTTTTTGTGAAAGTGAGGGTAATTTTAATCGATCAATAATTTGAAGGACGAGTTTTCTGGTCATATATTAAATGTGTGAATTTTTTCACATTATGTCGGCAGTTCAGTATGGGACACCAAATCCTCTTAGCAGTCAGTTCCATGCCAAGGCAACACATGGTTGTCTCGATTTTTATGTTTTGATTTGTTTATACATGACCATTTTTTATAGCAATTATATATATATATATATATATATATATATATATATATATATATATATATATATATATATATATATATAGAACGGCAGCAAAGTATTCTAATGTATAGTCAAGAATAGCCAAAAGCTCAATGCTCACCTTGACGTAAGCAGAGGACTGGATAAAGTGGATATACTACAATGATTTAACTTTTCATTGCAAACTATAGCACACAACTGACGAGATTTAATTTTATATTAAAAATACACATCCTCTACTTACTACATATAAAAACATTCATTTAACTCTTCCCCCTTCTGAGAAAAATCCACGCTTGTATAAGGCCAAAACCAAGTCGTCACAGTTCAATGACAAGATTAAATCAAATGTGTATGGATTATAGAAGAGACAGGAAGAGTTAATTGAAATAGAATGACGCAGTATATTTAAAACTTGAGCACTTAAATAGCGCAATATTCACAAGGACTCCCTATTCAACAGTACTGCTGAACATGTTGGAGATTATTACACTTTTTTTTTACAAAGACAGCGCTGTTATGGCTAGATATTCCTTTTACACTTGGGTTCGATGAGAGATTGTATTGAAAAGAGCCCATTCCTAGGACTCAACTTTGCACCACTCTGAGCAGGACTCAAACCCGGGACCC
Organism: Berghia stephanieae; assembly: GCF_034508935.2. Lineage (NCBI taxonomy): Eukaryota > Metazoa > Mollusca > Gastropoda > Nudibranchia > Aeolidiidae > Berghia > Berghia stephanieae. The sequence goes on along the minus strand of NC_088361.1, from coordinate 57,439,198 downwards.
ACCGTTCAGATATCGAGTGTTATGCCACGTTCACAAAGCCGCCGTATGCGTATAACGTGACTAAAAATGCTGCTCATAACAATAACCGTATAACTAGATGTTAAATAAGGAATAGCAATAATAATGGATGTGTTCGCGTTATGCACAAGGTTAACACTGTTTTACGGACTTTTTATTGTAACAATTGGATCGACTTTCTCAGCACATGATGCTCATATTTTTACTGTATCATTCCTGGGCGAAGTATATGGAAAAGAAAAATTACGCCTCCGCCACGGAATCATTAGATACCACCGCCGAGGCTTTCCATGAAGGAATATAGATAATCTATCAATCAAGATGTCCGATGTCGACAGGAATAATCGATGTTGACCAAATTACGAAGAAAAAAGATGAGGGTTCACTTAGGCTATTCAACAATTTTGATTTGTCAATTTTTTATATTAAAAAAAAAGTCTCCATGTAAACAATTAGCTCTTTGGAACATTGACCACCCGTTATAATAGGTGCAAAGACATTTCTACCCTGCATTGAAAAGAAAAAAAACCCAAGAAACAAAAAAAAACAAAATAAAACAAAACAAACCAACCAACAAACAAACAAACAAAAAAGAATAAAAATAAAATAAAACAAACAAAACAAATTAAAATAACAACTCAACAAAACACGATTTTCACAATTTGAACAGAAAACTCGTCCTTCAAATATCAATCGATTAAAATGAACATCATCTGGTCAAAACTCTCAAACCCGGGACTCGATTCGAGTTGGCCA
>NC_088361.1:57385924-57435924 GCF_034508935.2 Berghia stephanieae | reverse complement strand
AAATGACCCTCATCTTGACAAAAATTCTTAAACCTGGAAACCAGGTTTGAGTTTTTGCCAAGATGAGAGTCATTTTGATGGGCGAGTGTTCTTATCAATTTTTTAAATACGTGTCTTTTTGGAAAATGGCAGTTACCTGATTAACCCGACTCCTGCCTTTGGTGGGTAGAAATGTCCTTAGACCAGGGAACGTTGACCGTCATAGGCCGTGCTTTCTACTGTATTCCTCATCTTTACTATCTATTCAATACCTTTCCCGTCGAGAGTATTTTTCCGGAAGTCGGATGGTTTTGCTGTTGTTGTTGTTGTTGTTGTTGTTGTTATGAGAAATGATTTTCACTATAGATTCTCTGCTAATATTAAGTTAGTTTTTAAAAATAAAACATTACATACGATCTTTTACGGATATTGAGAATTGTATTGACTGATTTCGCTTAACAATCGCATTATATTAGGTACCTTATTCTAATATTGTAAGATTTATAATAATACAAAATGGTAACGTTGAATGGAAATACTATAAATTATTTGTTTGCACACCATATTCTCAATCGGTTAGATATCAATATTTACATGTTATAATAGATAGTAATTCTGTATATAATTGAGTGTATCTCTGGCCGTATCGGTGAAATCAAAATTGGTTTCAAACAAGGCGTAGGGATAAATTGCTCTTGGATATAATTTTTTTAATACTTATCACTAACTCGTCGCATTTGGATTATTTTTTTTAATTAATCGCTTAAAAGCAAAATAGAACTCTTTTGGTAATTCCATAATCTTTCGTTTTACTCCCGTTGAAATGAAATCAAAGTCTCCAGAAAGCTTGTGAAAAGCCATAAACAAACAAAAACACAGAATGTTAATGTTAATAAGGGTTTCCAGCATCTCGTCATGACAAAACTTAAAGGTTGTCAGTGATATTGATAAGCAAACGCAGAAGTGGTTACTTATATTCTAGTGCTGTTGACAACCAATTGCGTGCCCATATTAGCGGGTTTACGTAGGGTCTACGCGCTTGATTTAATAATACTATCTATTATCATTGACAATATCATTGCGTTAGTTTTAGAGTATTTCCATTCTAATAATGAGCTCGTATCAATTTGGGCTATCAGACCTGCAAATAAGTGTGCGTCAGTGTAAAGAAATACCGCCGTTCTCTTGCAAAAATATTTCTTTTTCATTTTGGTCTGAATTTTTTGACTTCAACAAATATCTTTATGAATTTTTGAGATGACACTTAAGCTATCATACGTTCTTAGACATGCAATTAAAGAGAAGTTTCAAGTTTAAGAATTTTTGACTTGCTGAAGGTTGGTTTGTTAGATTGAAACCAGTTACTATTTAATAGTTTTTCTTCTCTTTGTTTGAATGTATTATGGTTTTTGTATTATATGTAATAGGGTTCAACAGTCGTGACGTCACTTGCCTCATAATGACGCATAGTAACTTAGTTATAACTGGTTCTAAACTATCAGGAAAATGGCGGACGCCCTTATGAAATACTTCTCCAACGAGCATAAACGTGTATCCAGAGGAGAAAACATTAAAAATCTGATCATGTTTTGACTTTTATACATTCTGATCACATGGCATGAAGAATAAAAAGTGCCGATTTTCTTTTTTTTTTAGAACGAAGCTGCTGTTGCTGGGCGGACGTGACATCAGGCTATTGAATCCTATTGTAGCATTGATTATTGTATTGAAAATGCGCCTGGAGCTGTCAGTATATGAAATAGCCGCGGAAAAACAATAATAATAATAATAATAATAATAATAATAATAATAATAATAATAATAATAATAATAATAATAATAATAATTATTATTATTATTATTATTATTATTATTATTATCATTATTATTATTATTATTATTATTATTATTATTATTATTATTATTATTATTATTATTATTATTATCATTATTATTATTATTATTATTACTATTACTATTATTATTAATTATTATTATTTATTATTATTATTATTATTATTATTATATTATTATTATTATTATTATTATTATTATTATTATTATTATTATTATTATTATTATTATTATTATTATTATTATTATTATTATTATTATTATTATTATATTATTATTATTATTATTATTATTATTATTTATTATTATTATTATTATTATTATTATTATTATTATTATTATTAACATAATTCATTGATAGTTGAAGCAATTGATTTCTGGTCAAATAAAATAAAGGCATTTTGTCAGTGTATGGGAAAAGAAAGAAAGAAAGAAACGAAATTCAGAAATTTGCAATGTAATGTAGCAAAACATGATCAAAACGTAATCTATATAACAGGGATTGTTTCTGAAAAGTGTCAAACAAACGTAGAACTGAAAATAATTATTCCGAAACTAATTAGGAGATTAAACAAAAACATGGCGGGTGAATCGTCAGAACGTTGATTACGAAGGAATGTAATTTTCACGATTTCAGTTCATCGGTTTAATACCCGGCAAAACAGTCACTTGGTGTTCTAGATCAAGGAAATGACGCAGGAAATAAACCCGGAACGCTATGAATCAGGTGATGATCTTGTGTATTAGCCGAGCCAAAGGCCTTTAAACCCCTCTAATGAGTACAGCTTAATGACGTCAACTTATTAAACCTATAACACCAATGAGACAGAATTAAATTTAAATCTTGGCTCCATCCATTATTTATCTGGTTATAATTTCAACCACAGGAGATTATGGGACTGTAACCAAAGATCGGTTTTAATCAGTTGTGTTCACAGCACTTGTTGGCCATACTATCCAAGCCAAGACAAAATTTGACCATGTGGCCCACTGCCTAGAACGTTATTATTTCGGAGCGGGTTTAAATGTAAAACAATTGAGATTGAGTTTATTGTAAAAAATATGTCATTAGAGTTAATCTTATTTGTAATTGGGGACAATGCATATTGCTTCTAAAAGAGGCCCCCCCCCCCCCCCCAAAAAAAAAAAAAAAACCCCAAAAAATCAACCAAAGCAATACAAACAACCCACCGCCACCCCCCCCAAAAAAAAAACAAACAAAAAAAACAAACAAACAAAACAAACAAAAACAAAAACAAAAAAACCCAACAAAAACCAAAACCGAAAAAAAACAAAAACAACAACAATAAACAGACAAAATAAAACAACACCCCCCCCCCTTTTTTCCAAAATAAAAAACAAAACAAAAAAAAAAAAAAAACAAAAAACAAAAACAAAGAAAAGTAAACCAACTAAAATCTCACATTCCTGGTCATTTTGATTTTAACCAGATAACTGTCGTACTCTAGAAAAAAAAGCAATTTACACATTTGGCCAGAAAACTTGTCCTTCAAATATCGATCGATTTGAATGACCTTCATCTTGGTAAAAACTATCAGACATGGGACTGGACGATGTCCCAGGTTTGAGAGTTTTTGCCAAGATGAAGGTCATTCAAATCGATCGGAATTTGAAGGACGAGTTTTCTGGCCAGATTTTCAAATACGAGTTTTTCCAGAGTAAGGCAGTTAACCAGTTCCTATAAGGTTGTTTGGCATCTGGTTGACTGTGCCATGATACCGTTTTGAAACGGCAGGTTACATATATGGTATGTTGAGTCAAAACAGATTATAGGAGATAGAGAATATATCGAATTAAACGTTCGTGAATAATGAAGACGAAAGGGAATAGTATAGACGATACTAGCTAAACGTGTCTGTGTGTTCAGTCTGTTTTTTAACATTATTTTTGTACGATTCTTAGCACGTATATTATCCTATAGTCTTTTTCACTTAACTCTTTGACAGTTTAAAGAAAACAACCATCTAGATTAGTTAAGAGATATTTGACCAATCAAGCAGTATTAATGTTTGATGATGAAATATGTTTCTATAATAAATATAATGTATGATTTATCAGAATCATAAAATTGTCAGTAATAGATAAAACATCTAAAAATGAGTGGCATATTTACAAGGACTTTGCAATGTAATAGAACCTTTAAAGAAGAAGGTATTAGTCATGAATCAATTTATATGGTAACATATCATTACTGTCAAATCATTTTCAATTTTGTAGGCATCATTAAGATAGTCTTGCATCATCAATTACCGTCATTTGTGTTGAATTATTGCTTACAATGATTTAGAATAAAGGCGTTAATAAATAATCATTATGATGAACATTCTTCTCCAAATTTTTGTCAGAGAAAGTTTTGAGATCCTACAACCCATTTTTATTGAATGGCTTTTTAATGGTACATAATTAATAGCAAACCTGATAAATATTCAATGTTGAAGTTGTGTGTCATAAAGCACCGCTCTAAAATGGAAATGATGCTTCTTGAATCAAAAAAATAACAATAATGAAATGGAAGGTTCAGTTTAATTTACGAGGAATACGATGTGGACGTTTCGGGTTTCCCCTTTGTCAGCAAAACACGATGAATGAAATAATAAGGACGAAAATCGTCTTTAAAGTTTAATTCATCGTGTCGTACAAAATGTAATTGAAACTCCCATTTTATTATTGTTATTTACAACTATAAAAGAATGTTGTATTCTCCTTGCTGTATTAACACTTGTTTTGGAGTATCTATTATGCATAATCAATATTTCAGGATAGTCGTATCTGATGTTTTTTATTTCGGCTCGGCATCCACAACTGCGGGCGTGCTTTTGTAAAAAACAAAACCTTAATCAAAAGGCATTTTACGATGTAACATCTAATAATTATTGGAATTCCTAACGGAAAGCGTGGTCAAATTATATGATACGTTTATATTTGCCACACATTTCTGGTTTGTAACAGAATTCTGCCTCTCCCTTGATGTTTTGTTTTTTACACTATCCATTTCTCCAACCGAGTATCCGGTCCGTATTATTTGTCGATCATGAATATTTATACCACAAGTTCGTGAACGACGGCCGTTTGTTTTAGTTGCATAATCTTTCTATTATGCCATGTTTATACAATATGAAAAACATATCTTGATATTTCAATGTTTCCAGAATGATCAAATATTATTATGCTAATCACAGATACGTCATCGGACAACTCGTCTGTATTTTCCAAATAAGATTTTATGAAAAGCACTTCGGAACTCGGGACTGAATATTGTGTAAATGATTGGATTTAGCAGTGAATTGAAATACCCTAACCATAGAATGAAGCTGCGAGCAAAGCTGGGAATTTCAGTGTCTTCATCCTCTACGAACGGGCCGATCAGAGCCACAATAAAGAACGGGAGCCAGCATATTATGAATGCTCCAGTAATAATAGCAAGAGTTCGAGCAGCTTTTCGCTCTCGTTTAAGTTCCAGCCTCTCTTTATTCCTCTGGAAATTGTAGTTATCAAGACTTTGAGGATGATGAGAAGGCGTGCTGTTTGTGTGCTTGTCTAACATGGCCAGTTTTGCTTCGTCGTTATGACCAGACGTGAAAGCATCAGGCTCTATAACTGTAAGATGCTGAAGGCGATCCGTAGTATTCCCATTTACTCCATTGTGGTTGTTTCCTTCATTTCCTGGCTTATTATTTCCCCGTTTCTTTCTTTCAGGTCGAGGTGAGCAACCATAACTCTTAAACGGAGCTCTCCTTTTCTTTTTCCCATTTTCAGAGGCAGGTGAGTTCTCTACACATCCGTTACAGTCGCTTACGATACTGTATTCCGTTTTTGGAGAGGATACAAGAGTAGTCTCCTCAGTTTTCCTCTTCTGAAGAGGCTTGTGGAATTTATCTTTCCTGATTCTGGACCGAGCAACAACATAGATTTTGGCGTAGATAACCATCATGAGAATCATAGGAAGATAGAAAGCACCCACGGTCGAGAAAATTGTGTAGCCTTTGTCTTGAGAAATGATACACTTTCCAGTTATATCCGGGTCGTTTTTGGGGTCCCTCCATCCAAATAGTGGAGGTATAGAAATGAATAAAGCGACAATCCACACAGTGAAGATCATTAGAAGGATTCTCCTTGCACTTCTCTTGCGTATGTAGTCAATTCCAGTGACAGCCCAATATCGGTCTAAGGAGATTGCCACGAGATGCAGGATGGAGGCGGTACAACACAGGACGTCCACAGAGATCCACATGTCACACACTTCTTGATGGAGAAACCACACCTGTTAGAAGAAAAAAAAGGTCAGAAATTATATTAAAGGAGAAAGCACTCAGCTTGGGTGCACACATTAGAAGGTCTGATAACCGAAATGAATTAAAGGCCTGATTTAAATCGTTGTATTGGACGTTGTTTTGAGTTGGTTTGAGTGTATTTTCATTACAACAATGAGACCATCATTAGTTGGGTTATCAGTCCTGTAAATAAGTATATTGTCATGTAACAGCACTTATGGCTTTTGTCTAAAAATCATAAAAGTGAAAATGTGAATGCAGATAACGTTTTGATGGGGTGACATCCGACGTGTACATATAAGCAGGTCTGACATCCGAACTCAATAATGGGCCTAGTTTAACGTTGTTGTAATGGAAAATATTTTGCGTAATTTTTTGAGATTTCTATTTCAGAAATGAGCCCATAATGAATTGGATAATCAGGCCTGCAATTATGTGCACATTGGTGACATCTATTTAGAAAGCAAATCGAATTCAATTGTTTTAAGATTTAAGAGTTTGTAATTTATTATTTTTTATGCCTATAGAGCAGTAAAGTTAGGTGCCCCAAACGTAAACAATAACAAGTTGCTAGTGATTTCCGTTAGGGACCGGAATAATTTACGCACAATATAGGTCTCCCAATTTTGTAGTTTGAGTTGTAGGCAATACACTTTCAGTATTGAAAATATGTTTACATAAAATCTAACAGTTGCAGAAATAATAATATAAGGCTAAATTATTATGAAAATCAGGCTCCGAATAATTCTCGTTTTGTTCACACCAGCGCAATAATTTGCTCTGGTCTAAAAATAGATAGACTGTAACTTTTGATAAATTTTAGAAAATTTTACCTTTTGTTCCATAAAATATCCATATCTAGACATTATTTGATGCATGATCGAGTATTTATGAATATGTGTTTCTTTTGCCACCTAACAGCCAAATTTTAAAGGTTATTTTTTTCTATTATTTACATTGGAACGTGAGCTGTCAAGACAGGAACATGTGGTTTGCCACGTGCTTCTCGACCTTTGTTTACGTTTGGGGCACCTAACTTTACTGCTCTATAATTTAAAAATGCCACTGCCATTTGCACAACAATTCATGAATATATAAAAAAAGATATTTTGTAACGCCGCAAAACAAAAGCAACAATATGCAATGACGTCATAATACTATTTAATTTCTTTATGGAGAAACTCTCTCTCGTGTTCGCAGAGTAAAAATAAATAGACACGGCTTTAATACGGATGGATAGAAATGACTGATAAAGAACGTTTCCGGCTTAGATCCTTCTCCTTCTTAATCTAAAAACGCAATTAAAATCGAAATCTGCAATTCCATTGAGTGAATGCCGAACGGTTTACACTTTTATTGTTTTAAAGGAAAGGAAGACGATTATTCTTTGACAACTAACATGTAAATCATAAACTAGAAGAACTGAACAATATTATAACTTAAGATTGTAGAAAACATCTTATAGATGTCTATGAAGACCAATAATAATTAGCTATAAAATAAAGAGAAAAAATAATTTAATTTACATTGAGCTTTTTGAACAATCTCACCGACAGCAGACTGAACTTAACTTTAATTTCAATTTTTTAAAGTATGGAAATGAAAAATAAAAGAGCAATCTCACAATGCAACTGATAAAGTCTTACGAGAGGAGAGAGAGATAGATAGACAGATATATAGATAGATAGATAGATAGATAGATAGATAGAGAGAGAGAGAGAGAGAGAGAGAGAGAGAGAGAGAGAGAGAGAGAGAGAGAGACATTGTTAAATGATTCAAATTTTTACAACAAAAATTCCGTCTGCAACGCCTATTTTAAACGCTGACAATTTTCTGCCCTCCGATGAATGACAAATCTGCACTCTTTATTTTGACCAAGAAGATTAAAATTTATATATCGAGATTAAGATGACTACCAAGTTACCAACAGGTATTAAACCTAAGACTTCGAAGACATTTTACATTTAACTTAAGACCATTTTGTATAGTTGGAGGTAATTTTTATCTATCGGTATTTATGAGATTAAAATGTTTTAGTTGAAAAAAAAGAAAGGCATTTTCTCATTGCACACCCGTCTTGGAGACCACTTAAACACTTCCTCACCAGACATTGTCGAACTAATCCGATTCTAAGTCTAATTCAAAGAATGTCCAAGTTCTATTCACCCAAATATTTGTTTCTCAATTTACTCTGTTATTCTGTCCTCCCCTCTCCAAAGATTACCAGTTTACTTCTGTAGTTGTAAAGAGAAAGACTGATTACTTTGCTCTAATGCAATTCGTGGTGTGAATACTAGTTTGGCAGTTAGTGTTATTTGTATTATTGTTCGATGGGCATTCAAGCATCTCAACTCTGCCGTCCGATTTTTTCACAGGGGTTGAATTTGTGGGCGTAATCTTAAACTACGGAACGTGCTCCCGTCTGGTATTCCGTGAATAACGGTTCTTTCAATCAATCGCCGACCTTAAACAGACAGAATCTAACTACAGATCATTTATCCCAGCTTCGGCTTGTAGATTCGTATTTGTATATGTAGAGCGCTTTGATGTCTTAACGTAAAGCGCGATACAAATATGATTTGTCATCAATCATAGATACAATAAGACAGGTTATTTTCTAACAACAAACAAAAATAAACCCCTTGTAGATTCTGTCTTCTGAAGCCGGTATCTGATTGAAAACACCATTATCATATCAAACATCATATCATATCACATCATATCATATCATATCATATCATATCATATCATATCATATCATATCATATCATATCATATTATATCATATCATATCATAATAATATCATACCATATCAATAAATGGGCGTTAAAATGGACCCCTTGTATGATATTCACAAATAATCACAATACTTTATTTACTTTCTTAGTAATATAAATCAAACTCTGAAGAAAAAGAGGTCTCCTTTGAGCAAAGATGTAATCACCAATAAACAAATAGCTTTATGAATGGTCAAAACACCGTTTTCGCCTTTGATATATTGATATTTTTACATTTTGTACATTACGGGGATCTATGAAATATAAAATGCTGAAATTTCAAGAAATGATAATTATTCGAAATGTCTAAAATATCGCCGATAATTAAGATTTATCATTTATCTACAAAACGGCAGCTACCGAGAAAGCTATCATTTTTTCTGCTTAATCATGCCCGAATTCAGTCACACATTTTTCTATTTCTATATTTCTTTTTGGTTAGTAATGGAAGGATGTTATTGCCGACGAGATGAAATGGGAAATAAATTAAGCTAAGCTAAACAGAGCTAAAAGCATAATATTAAGAAATCAAAAGGACAGAATCAAGCAGATAAAATAAATAAAGAACAAGTAAAGTGTCTATGGTGGCATTCATACGACTGGCTGAACTCTCTCTAAAGTCTGGAATTACGAAGAGGAAAAGTGTGAAATATTGCTGGACATCGATGTGCGAGGAGTAAATAAAGGGTCTGAAACACCCATCTGTTTGAATTAAGCCTGATAAATGGCCTCAGATTATAGAGTTCAAAGCAATCTTTCTCCTCCACCCCCATCCCACTTCTTTCTTTCCGTCTATGTCTCAAAATCGTGATCGAATACAAGTACTCAGCCCACCCCTTCCTCACTCCATTCTCACTAATAACACTCGATATTTTTCCAGTCCTCCCCAACTCTCTTTCTCTCATTCTCACCCGCCTCCTTGGGGACAAGATTATATAGTTCAAAACATGTAATATTCTCAAATTACTATGACATTTTCCTTTAACTCTTCTCTCCTTGTTTAACTTCGATTCACACTCCTCTCTTACCCTCTGACCATTCTGCCATGTGGTGACAGAATGACGTTAGTTTTCATCTGGTCAGACATTTTTTAACTTCATATAATGCATCGACAGATTGGAATACTATTGACTTGGCAAACACGAGAACTCAGAGGTCCTAGGTTTAAGACATGGATTATACAGGTTAGGGCTAATTTTAATCTATTGATTAATGAAGCAAAAGTTTTGTTCTGGCGAATATGAAAAAGCGTTTTATTATTGTACGGTACAATTATTCAGTTTATCATCGTATAGTCCTGAGTTTGTAGAAAATGATGATGATGTATTTAGAAAGTCAGACAAATAAAAGGTTGTGTGGTCGCAAAATGTCTAATGTGTTGATTTATTATTTTAAAATTCTTTTTTTTTTTCCCAGTCAAAGCCACTTATTAGTTTAATATTGTAAAAAGAAATACTGTACTGAGGGCCGAGTTTTCATTTTGGAATGGGCTGGTCCGGAACACTGATCATAGTTCTAAACATAAGTTTTTTTCATAGAATACAGCGACATGTTGTTCATTCTTTGACTTGCATCCAGAAATGGCGCTGCTCTGCGGCTGACGCCTGGGTTATTCCAGACTTCCCTTGGAATAGACCCTAAAGACAAATTTCCCCTTGGGGATGAATAAAGGGACTTTTTTAATGCGTTCTCTCCAGCAAAAGTAACTTGACATTTTTTTTGAGACAATTCATTTGAGTTAGAAGAGATATAATTGCACAAAAATTACATCGCGGACATGAGTAATATCCTACATAAAAATGAACCTAATTTAATCAATATGCATGCATAATCTTAAAAAGTATTGACGCCTCAAAGAACACAAGTCGATTTGTTTTGCTCGGCGGAAATATGAAAAAACTAGACGCAACAATGCGTATGCTTTTTCAGTAATGCATAAGGGCACCACAATTCCCAATCACATCTCGGATTATGTCATTTTCTGTGATATCATTCACCACTACTTCAACCATGTTTCAAAGCATTCCTTGATTGGCGATGTTATTCGCTTTTTCGTCATTTAAGGAGATCGCACAAGTATTCAATGAGAATGAGGTGTAGATTTACAGCTGGTTACTCGGGCACTTTGATTGTTGTAACCTCCTTTAAATCTCTTGTTGCCTGTGCCCCTTAAAGGAGGCGCGTTATCTCACACGTGGTTTGTAATGTCTGCGCAAAATTTGATCACCATTAATATCGGCATCAACACGCCCGGTTATTTACAGTCAGGGCGTTTCCCGTCCGTAAACAATTGTTCCTAACTCACTGTGCCATAAGCCCTGTTTCTTATTTAAATAATGTTGACGACAGCAGACCTATTGCCTTACAGTATTCTTCTATTCGACCATCCCCAAGGAAAGCTGATATAACACTGAATAAAACCATAACCCTGTCATTGCATATTTTTGTAAGACAACTTGACGTTTCGACTTCGGAAATGACAGCAAAGAAAAAAAAAAAGGAACGATAAAAGACTGTTACGTGGACAATGAATGAAATGACAATGAAAACGTATCTAAGTTCTTAAATTCTTGAAACAGAACGCTTTCGAACCAACATTCCCTAAATGAACATCGCCATTCTGCCTTCTACTGTTTTGTTATCTGCTATTTAAATCAAAAATCTTTATGTAATCATTTTGTAATTAATCTGATTTCGATTCTGTTACTCTTGAAAACATTCCAAAAAACTGAGTCTAGAAGATAGAGATAGATAGAGATTGATAGATAGAGAGAATGAGTGAGTGAATGAGAGAGAGAGAGAGAGAGAGAGAGAGAGAGAGAGAGAGAGAGAGAGAGAGAGAGAGAGAGAGAGAGAGACCGTCTACTTGACTTTATTCATGCTAAACGGCCAGTGGCTGAGGTAATTTAACACTTTTCAATCGTTTGAATCTTAGTTTGTTTTCTCAATCCAATCTCATCTTTGTCGGTCTTCTTTTCAATAATATAATGTATTTCCTGTCTATCTATCTATCTATCTATCTATCTATCTATCTATCTATCTATCTATCTATCTATCTATCTATCTATCTATCTATCTATCTATCTATCTATCTATCTATCTATCTATCAAATCTATCTATCTATCAATGTATTCATATATATATATATATATATATATATATATATATATATATATATATATATATATACATATATATATATATATATATATATATATATATATATATATATATATATATATATATATATATAATTTATTATTCTATAGAATCAATCTACAAATCTATCCTTCCACACACCTATACTCACACCCCTGCTAATTAGCCTAAGACCTTTGTGTAACCGTTGGTTATTATTCGATATCAACCCTTTAATGGCCATCCCCCTCCATCTTAATAATATAGATTTATCGATATGTGACGTGTTTGCCAAAGCAGAAGATTTCGTGTCACGAGACAAAGCAACAAAAAGATTGGGAGAAGAGACAGATATCATACCCAATGAATAATGGAAATCATAATGGCAATCATAAAAAAGACTGAAACATTGATCGTAAATACCCAACAATCAATAATCGCCTACAAACACAACCCCACAACATTAATAAGCAAACAATACAAATAACCATTAATTAAACGAAAAATTATAATAGAGGACAGACTATTGTATCGTCTCCAACACCGCCACAATCGCCATAATAATCATCATGATCATCATCAACACCTCAACACTATCATTTCGTCATTGTTTTTCATTGTATTATTTTAGTCATAAAATCACGCAACTCACAACCTGTTAGAATTAAACGGGGCTTCTTATTCATTAAACATATTCGAACTTTACCACTGTCAACTGATCGAAACCGTATGTTGTTTTCCTACTAGAAGCATGTTTATGTGCTCAATGGAAGCCTTTTGCTCTCTTGTGATTCTTTGATACATTATGGTGTCGTTCAAGCTGCTCATGATATACTGCTGTATACTGTTGTATACTTAGTCTTACAAATCCTTAGAGACGTTGACCTACAATAATATACAAAGGGGTGAGTTACTCACTAACACAAACATTATCTTGTTTCACTAAATGCAGCAAGCGCAGACGTTTATCTTAGAATCGTGCTATTCGTTTGCAGGTTACAATCTTTGACTAAACGGTACCCCTAACAAACTCTTTAGGGCGCTACGCCTGCAAATGTCGAATAATTTTTTCCGATTGATTTTCGTAAGCAAATGCTTCTAACGATACCAAGTTAATTAAACGATACCAAGAACTTTAAGTAGTTCGAGAGAGAAAATGATTTGAAAGATATTGTAATCGCATTTTATATTTAATTCTCGATCTTAAGTCTATCCTCAACGCCAACCAACAAGTCTAAAATAATAGAAAAATACGCTCAGATTCAAACAACATTAGTGCTTTTTAAAGAGAGCAAGCAAGTCTTTTATTCACCGCTGATGACTGCTTTATGACGTCACTGTTTGGGATTCATTTTCGGCTGAGATTTGACGCAAACACCATTAAAATAATTTGAGCCATTCATCCTTTCTACCACTTCCCTATCAAAGCTTAAGCCACCATGAGCTCTCATCGAGTTTTCAGTGGATCCGTCATGACGGAGTGGTTATCGTTACTTTTCTTGTTACAAAGTGACTTAGAGCGTGGTCAGTGATTAGATGGGTGACAATTAGATCCATGTAGTCTAACGTTCTTGAATCAGGTACCCAATGCGTATGCTAGTCTTTCAAGTGTGTATAAACAACTGTACCATAATATCTTTGATCGTTTTTATTTTAGATTTAGACTTTTTGTGACTCGTTCACACCGGCGCAATGAAATATTGATGCCACATCAGATCAAATTGAAAAAAGAAAAATTGTTTAAGGTTTGGTTTGAATTGAAATTCTTTCAACTTTTTTGAAAAGTTATTGGTGCTATGCGTTTAGGTAAAATATTCACAATATCCGCCATCCAGATATAATGTACCAATACACAAAACTGTGTGTAATAATGAATGTTTATAATCTGAGTGATGCAATTTAGTTAGAAGTAATCACCAAAATGACTTTCTAAAAACAATAACAATAAACAATAATATGCGGCTATGTGGTCAAGTGGTATGACATCCGCTTTCGGATCGGAAGGTCCTGGGTTCAAGCCTCGCTCGGCGCATAGTTGAGTCCTTGAAAAAGGCTCTTTACTCACATTTTCTCATGGTACTCAGGTGTAAAATGAGTACATGGCCGTTAATAGCTTTGTCAGACGGAAAAAATGGATATCGCCTAACAGGCGTCGTGTCTCGTTCTACATGTTTTGTGTTGCTGTTGGTCGACGCTTTGTAAAACGCTTTGAGCACGTTTAGTGGATATTGCGCACTATAAAAGCTCAAGTTTTTAAAAACAAAGAGCTCAGTGACGTCAATGTTGTTCCTTGTACAAGATCAGGAATTCTGTTTTATTTATAAAAGCGGTGATGTATTGTTTTGCTCACAGAAGATACAAATAGATGACACCATTGATACTACATTGCACCCAATACAGAAATCAGGGAGCGGCCGTTAATAATATCACGCATAATAAATTTCATTGAGATAACTTCATTTTGAGCGGAAATGTTCCCTAATACAATACATATTATATATTTTGAACCCAGCTATTTGTACCTTATCGCCCCTTTAATCTAATAATCATCAGCTCCCGCTAAGCATTGTTCTAACGTGCTACACAATAGCCTCAACCGATGTACATTAATTTTTATATTGGTTTTATTGATTCCAAAAGTTGTGGTTTGTTGACTCAATCATTTTGGCTGATTACACATGAATCAAAGATGTCGGTTTAAAGCGATTATTTTGTAATACAGCTGTTCTCTTATTGCCCAAGGTTGTATGTATTGTATGTTGTATGTCGCCTTATGCCGACAATTACATAATTTGGCTTGGAAACTTTTATACATAGGACATCCTGAAAAGATGTCGACACGTCAAAGTAGTCGGTCCTTTAGATTTTAAACTGGTTCCTGTCATCATTTGACTTAAACTGTTTACAAAGACGTGACGGGTAAAATTCAACCAATTAACTGCCGCACTATGGAAAAACTCGTATTTAAAGATTTGGCCAGAAAACTCGTCCTTCGAATATAGATCGATTTATATTTATAATGATCGATATATGAAAACGTGTTTTCTGGCCAAAGTTTTAAATACGAGTTTTATCAAAGTGCGCTCGGTAAAACATTATGACGAATGCTCATTAACGAAAGGCCAGCTGATTGGGCTGTAGTACTGAAGATGCCTTTGTATTTACCTCTTAATTCGATTAATTAAAATTATCCATGTTTTGTCGTCAAATATTTTCTTCAAGCTATCAGAGATTTTAAGAATTTTTATGTCATTTTAATCAATTGATACATGAAGTAACTATTTCCTGACACTCCACTCTTAATATCACATTTGTATCATAACACGACTGAACAGATAAACAGACAGATTGACATATACATGGAGAGAGAGAGAGAGAGAGAGAGAGAGAGAGAGAGAGAGAGAGAGAGAGAGAGAGAGAGAGAGAGAGAGAGAGAGAGAGAGGGAGGGTTTGGGATATTGGTTGTCTAGAAAAAGCCACAATATTATAACAGCCTCACATCACTTTTACTACAAGAAATAACGTTGAAAGAAATTTAATAAAAACTCCGTAGACACAAGGGCTTCCCATTAAATGAAGCATGCTATTCTTTGACAAGACTGACCAAGAACTAAATCAGTTGTTACTGGAATGCAGTCTCCCATAATGATATAATCAGGGTAATGGTGATGGTAAAGATCGATATATTCTTATAAAGAAAAGTAAAATGATGCTCATAATTATTAATTTAAAAACAAAATCTTACCCCTGTGAAAGGCCATTGCTTGTGCTACTCTTAAAAACCGGAGATTATTATCTAAACAAATCAAACATATCATTCGAGAGTGCATGCTTGCGCTCATCCACTCACTTACAATCCTAACCTCTTCCACATACAGAGAAGCAAATCGCATGCACCCTACATTTTGCCCTTGCATTATCAAGACATCCTAATCAATCTCAACTGCCACAAATTTATTTGGGACATTTTTATTTTAAGATTCTCTCTTTCTGCTCGCTCCTATATCCTACATCTTTTTTTAAAACTCTCACGCTCTCTCTCTCTCTCTCTCTCTCTCTCTCTCTCTCTATATATATATATATATATATATATATATATATATATATATATATATATATATATATATATATATACATATATATTAGTATCCTCGTCCCAATCCTTCTTTTCCTCCACCCAATTCTCCTCCTCTTCTCCCTCCTCCTCCTCCTCCTCCTCCTCCTCCTCCTCCTCCTCCTTCTTCTTCTTCTTCTTCTTCTTCTTCTTCTTCTTCTTCTTCTTCTTCTTCTTCTTCTTTTTCTTCCTTTTCTCCCCCCCTCCTCCTTCTCCGCTGTTTCCTCCTCCTCCTCCTCCTCCTCCTCCTCCTCCTCCTCCTCCTCCTCCGCTGTCTCCTCCTCCTCCTCCGCTGTCTCCTCCTCCTCCTTATTTTTTTCTCTCGCGCTTTACCCACTCACGCACCTCTCATCAACTTGTTTTCTTTATGTTACCCTATCCGCTATGCGCAATAGTTATAACCCATTTATCATATCTATTAAATTCGATACCTATGTCACAACCCCGTATCATTCAGCATTATATCTTCTTTGCAAGCGTGACAGCTCAGAAAGAAGATGTATCACACATTACTAGGTCAACAGGCTGCATATTTGTAAACAACTTGGCTAATATTTGCTTTAGTAACCTGATCTCGGAGTTCACCTTATTAAGTAGGGGGTGTGATGGGGAGGGGGGGGGGGGGGGGCAACGCTTTATTAAAGTAGATGATTCCCAAACCAACAACAACACTCAACAAGCTGGATGAAACATGACGTCTGTGAGACAAAATTCGATTTTTAAATTTTCGACAAAGAGAACTGTTTAGGTACATCCTGCGCGAGAGGGAATGCCAGTGAAAATCCTTTTCCAAGGACTCGAGCCAGTGAACTAATGGCCTGAAGACCGCAAAGACCACAGGACATGATTGCTAAAACCCTATACATGTGAGGATTTATTTTACCCAACGTGGACTTATTTGTATACTCTACTCCTCGAAGCATTTGATTGGGTGCAAAAACACAAAATTGAAAATCCCGACTTAATACCGTTTCGAGCGAAGGATCATTGTAACGGTCTTATGGTTGTAATGGAAATACTCTCAAAACAACGCAAAGTATTCTCCGTTACAACAATATTAAAACGAGCCGAAAATTGCGTCCGGTTATCAGACCTACAGATGTGTTCATGTCTATTTTACCCAAACCTCACAAGGTATCTTACTATGTTCAACAAGAGAGCAGTGATAGCGATAGTCTCACGGTATCACGGTATTATATTAAACGATATCAGTTTCACGATTGAGAACCCATGGATTAAGGCTTAAATTTTTAAACCTTGTTCTAAGAAATCTCCAAGATCCGGCCTTGCTCCGTAAAGCGGTCATACAGAAGGAGATAAAGAAATAGAAGATAAGAAAATAATATCTGTCCCAGATTCCAGGATCAAAAGTTCAACTTGCTTCTTTAACCCATAAATCAATTTCTAATCCATCTTTGCAACACCATGGGAAGAAAAAAAACCCAGTCTAAATTGACGAATCTTTGCTGCTTTGTCGACAATCAGGTTTATTTCTGTATTACGGTATTACAAGTGTTTCCGGGTAATTTAAGTGTTCAAAATTGAACTAATAACCAGAACTATGAGACAAGGGTTAAATTATTTGTTTTTATTAAGGAGAAAATAAACTATTCTTAAAAAAGCGAAAAACAAATATACTATATTTGTGATCAGTTATGACCTTCGAACTCGAAGGCTTAAACTTCTCATTTCGCAACCTTTTTCATACTGGTTTTGGACGATGGGTCATTTTCTTTCGCTCTTACGCCACTATTTTATTCCCGTCAGCCGTCATATCCGACTAAAATCTTTTAATTTCTTCTTCCTCTTCTTGTTCTTGTTCTTCTTGTTCTTGTTCTTCTTGTTCTTGTTCTTCTTCTTCTTGTTCTTCTTCTTCTTCTTCTTCTTCTTCTTCTTCTTCTTCTTCTTCTTCTTCTTCTTCTTCTTCTTGTTCTTCTTCTTCTTCTTCTTCTTCTTCTTCTTCTTCTTCTTCTTCTTCTTCTTCTTCTTCTTCTTCTTTTTGGATATAAACAGAATCAAAAATAATATTGCAAGATTATGTTAGATACACATATTATTAGTAATGATGTCTTAGATACAAGTTCAAAGGGCAATGCCAAAGACGGATCTGAGCTGTCAGAGTAAGATTGACAATGCTATAGATTCGATATTTGAATAAAGGAGGATCTTGCTGTATTTATCAACTAATAGTATGATATAAAACGATGGATATAGTCACAACACCTATCAATTATATAGAACGATGTTAATTTATGAGTATGGTTCTCATTCATGACAATATTTCCAATAGTATTAAGTACTTTGAAGCAGTTCTTTTAATAATAATGATATCAATACTAGCAATGATGATGATGATACAACAACAACAACAACAACAACAACAACAACTACTACTACTACTACTACTACTACTACTACTACTACTACTACTACTACTACTACTACTACTACTACTACTACTCCTACTAATACTACGACTACTACTACCACCACCACCACAACCACCACCACTACTACTACTACTACTACTACTGCTACTACAACTACTACTACTACTACTACTACTACTACTACTACTACTACTACTACTACTAATAATAATAATAATAATAATAATAATAATAATAATAATAATGGTAATAATAAAGGCAATAATAACAATGTTTGAGAGATGAATGTCATTTTAATCGATCGGTATTTGAAGGGCGAGTACCATAAGTACCAGGGTGAGGCAACACGCTACAATTCTTACAATTTTGACTTTTTATGCTCCCGGTTAAGCAGGGAATAGCATTAGAATATATAGTGGATTGGGTGACAATTAGTTTTGCAATCTGAATTTCAAAAAATAATCAATATCACGTCGTGTGTCCATTATTCCCATTTGTATGGGTTTTCCTGTCAACAAATATCATGCCAAATTGTAATAGTTGCTTAAGGCACTAAAGTAGATACCCGGAAAATCCGAACTCATTCCGACATTTAATTTTCGACTTCCGATTGTGGGGAAATTAAATTTGAGCATCTCCAAAGCTTATCTATTATGACAACGTATCTGATACTGGAATATATTCCTGTATTACTACCGTAAATGTAATTCCAATGTTATTTTTGTGCGAGTTTGTGGTCAAGTGGTATGAAATAGGACTTGTAATCTAATGGTCGTAGGTTTTGAGTCTCGTTGTGGGTGACGCAAAATTAAGTTCTGTCTCTAGATGCAAAACAAACATAAGACAAAACTGGTTCGGTATTCGTATTGTTCAGAAATGGAACAGTTTGAAATTTGAAACAAAGAATGCAAAATCTATGGATTATTTCAAGGTGATAGTAGACAGGGAATTATATGATGGGAGATTTATATATGACGAATAATACTTGTTTGCTCTGCTGTTGACCTGGCTTTCAATCTTGTATGTATATATTATGCATTATTATATTATTATGGTTATCTTCTATACGCGTGTGTATGTGTGTGTGCGTGTGTGTGTGTGTGTGTGTGGTTGTGTGTGCGCTTTGCATGTCACGGTTAAAGATATATGTTTGTACACCACATGAGTACATTTAAGTTGAAATACTATCTTTACCACGTGTATCGTTATTGTAATCTTTAATCAATAGATTTATGGCATTACTAATTAATATTAAGGGCATTCAAAGGATCTTATCCTATTTTGCCCTATACCACATGTTATGTTATGTTAAGACTCTTTAATGTCATGTTGTTTTTTTTTACCATACTAGGGTACAAAAATGAGTAGGTACCTTGACTCTTTTGAAAAAGAAATTAATTTTGATAACGTCTTAACCACTTTATGCCGCACTCGGGGAAAAACACTTATCTTTAAAAATTGGCCAGAAAACTAGTCGTTCAAGTAATGAACAATTTGAATGACCCTAATCTTGGCAAAAACTCTCAAACTGATTCTATTACTGAATATTATTACTGAATTCAGAAGCGAGTACGTCATGCCCTCAGCAAGCACGACAGCTGGATCTGCATCAGTCACCTCGTGTCTGTCAGTAACATGGCTGACACTAACCAAAAAATGACATCAAAATGCCAGTCTTTTGCCACAAAAGAAAACAAATTGTGAGTTGTATTCAATAGTTCAACCAATGAAATGACTTGTTTCCTTGAGCTCTACTAACGACAACTCACTAGGCGGTGCAAAAACCAAATAATGACGTCAAACTGCCAGTCCTTTTGGATTTCAGTGTCAGGGTGTAACATAACGATGGCTACGGTCTGTCCCGCACATAGAGTCCAACCCAATTTCATTGCCGCTAGATCCAGTGACATTAATTTTTATTTTCAAGAATAGAACCCCCAGGAGTTCGTTAAATTTTTTTTTCAAAATCAATAATTGTCAATATTTGTACTTGAACTCTCAAATTGTACCCATGCAAGCGCGTATAACCAAACGATTATCCTGTATTAAAATTATTTTTTATTTTACATTTCAGCTACACAGGTATATTAAGGGTTCTTTACGTGAAACTTGTAATTTTTTTACACAAATAAACTACAAGTACTACTACTACTACCATCACCACCACCACCACTTCTACTACTACTACTACTACTACTACTACTACTACTACTACTACTACTACTACTACTACTACTACTACTCACCCCACACTACACACTACACTACTCACCAATAATACAAAAACACCACAAACCACCACAACCACCACCACCACTACTACTACTACTACTACTACTACTACTACTACTACTACTACTACTACTACTACTACTACTACTACTACGACTACTACTACCACCACCACCACAACCACCACCACCACTACTACTACTACTACTACTACTACTACTACTACTACTACTACTACTACTACTACTACTACGACTACTACTACCACCACCACCACAATCACTACTACTACTACTACTACTACTACTACTACTACTACTACTACTAACTACTACTAATACTATACTACTACTACTACTACTACTACTACTACTACTACTACTACTACTACTACTACTAATACAACAACAACAATTACTACTACTACTACTACTAATAATAATAACAATAATGCTAATACTCATCATCGTCATCCTCCTCACCATCATCATCCTCATCATCCTCATCATCATCATCATCATCATCATCATCATCATCATCATCATCATCATCATCGTCATCCCATCATTATCACAACCATCAAAATCATAATCATCAAAATCACCAATATCATCACAGATCACCATTAACATGCCAAGCATCATAATCAGCATTGTCCTTATCTTTACCAAATCTAATAAAAACCAAAACACCACCACTGATATTACAATTCAATCGTCATTTTAAACCAACATTATTAAAATTCCATGGCTGGAGAAGATATTAAAGAATTTGAAATAAAGATCTATGCAGGTTGCTGCCAGTGAAGTAGACAAACAGCTGTCATCATGGAATTTAGAACCCAATAACATGAAGACACATGATTTACAATTCGTTTTCCGAGAGAGATGTTCAACAAAACTCATACAACAAAATACAAACAAAACAACAACAACAACAACAACAGAAAAATAACCACAAGAACCAGAAAAAGAAGGGGGGGGGGGGGGAATGACGATATATTTTAATTGATTACCCCTACAAATGTTTAAGGGGATCTAAGGAAATTTGACGGTGGTGGTGGTTGGGGGGGGGGGGGGGGGGGGGGGGGGGGGGGTGGCTTGATAAGCACCAGTGCATTGTTTTTGCAACAGGACTTTCTTTCTTTGTAGATTGAAGTCTAATTTTTAAGACAAAATGTTTGAAAATGGATTTCTCGTGAGCGGAATCTTAGAAAAAAAAAAGAAAAAAAGGCGAGAAACTACCCCAAGAAATAAACAACAAAGGAACCCCCCACCCGAATAAGAGCAAAAAACCCCAAAAAGAACAAACAAAAAAGGAAAAAAAAAACCAAACAAACCAAAACAGCCCAACACACAAACAAAGAAAAATAAACAAAAAAGGAGGCAAAAACAAACCAAAAACAACAGCAACAACAAAACCGCAACAAAAACAAACAAACAAAAAAAGCAAATACAAAACAAAGCAAAGCAAAGCATTTGCCATTTATTGACCTGCTGTGAATATATCTAGTCCAACAGAGGAAAAACACACCCACAAAACAAAAGAAAGAACAAAAGTAAAATAAATCCCACTAAAATTACAGAAAATTATTCGTACGATCTTATATTTCAAACAAAGTACTCTAGTTGTATTCAAACTCTTGTTGACTCGTACAATATAAGAAAAATATGATGAAGCAAAATTACCTCATCTCCAATTAAAATGTCATAAAGAAAATAGAATATATATATATATATATATATATATATATATATATATATATATATATATATATATAAATATTTCAATTAGTCTTGGTTTTTAATCTGTAGGAACCGTTAGATATTGAAAAATAACTAGATGGCTCAATGAGCCTTTATAGAAATTGAAATTTCTCTCTCGTATTTCGATCGGTATGGTATGACGGTTTTATTACCAATCAGAGAGAGATTGAATTACTAAATCGCCATGGTATGTTTAAAATTTTTAAATGATGAAGCCGCTATCTACTTAAATAACCTGTTACATCCTTATACACCTTCCATTGCTCGACTTTGATTTTAAAAGAGAAGTAAGTACATCAATAGAATATTCAAAAGGTAATTATTCACTCCAACAATATCTGTTTCTTGTTATATATAATTATTATTACATGGCAACAATAATAACAACAAAACTACACCTCCCGAAGATTGCTTAAATAAGCACGAAACAGATCTTAAGAGTGAATAATTATCATGTAAATATTCTATATAAATCTAAATACCAAATTGTCATATACATAAATATTAATAGATCTTTACAGGGAATCTTGTCAGAAAGAAGACTGTGAATGCCTCAAAATATCGGAACATTTTAATATAAACATTTAAAACGAAACATAAAACGGTAAGTGAACTAGAAAGCCTCGAATTGATTAACTTGTGCAAGGCTGAGTCAAACGGCATCCCGCAGAGTTACAAGCATGCAGGAAATTCGAAATAAGCTCAGTTGAAAATGTCTGCCAGTTATTTTACTCACTTCATTAAAATTTCTTTTATTATTTTTTTTTCTTCGGATGTAGCAAAACACTCGCTTGACTTCCTGTTTTCTATCAAGAAAATGCGATATGATAATGAAAGAAAAAAAAGGAATATTTGATTCGATATCTCTTTTAATATGCAATATATAAGAACCGTATTTTAACATCTATTTCTTAAATATGTTTATTCACCATAACTACCGACACACTGATATATATATATATATATATATATATATATATATATATATATATATATTATAAACACAAACACGCGGACACACATACACATACACATCATATTGGTAAGGTTTACTCACACCTTTGTAATTTATGGCGGAAAAACGTTGTTACGAGAACGAATGATATATGGGCAGTTACCCCAGACGAGCAAGACAAAATCAGAAAATATAATCTCATTGTTCCTTTATTTCTACTAAAGCTATACAAAGTTGAGATTTGTTCAAGGGTATCATGCCGTGTTAAAATTACTGACCAGATCATTTATAACGCAACGAAACATCATCCGTCTGATCATTCCTAAGAGTGATTTATCATCTTGAGGCACAAATCGCCTGACCTGCAAAACATCTTCTTTCATTTAGGGCAGAAAACTTTGACTTCAATGACAAATCAATTAAAATGACGGTCAACCAGTCAAAAGGTTTTTAAACCTAAGACCATTAAAGACTTCTCAGATTTCCTGGCCAAACTTTAGAAAATGTGTTTTGTCTTATTACGACAGGGATTCTAATCACGTTTTTCTAGGCTTTATTTATGACCTGTCGAGGAAGGGACGAGACTCTTATAGACAGTCCTAAATAATAACTATGGACATGGCCAGGTAGATTAATGAGACAAAGCCTAATTATGTTTTGTCATATTATGTGTGAATAGTTCTACTAGATTGCATATAGTATTTTTATTAGGATTTCAGCTCAGACAGGGCTAATAATAATAATAAAAAAAAAGAACAAAACGAGAAAAGTCCTATTATAAAGAATGCTGAACTTAATGAAAAATAGGAAAAGTCCCCGTAAATACACATTACAAAATCACATAACATACATAATCGCAAACACCTAAACAGTGTTTGTATCAGTGTGCGTATGTGCGAGTGTGTGTTTGTGTGTGTGTGTGAGTGAGAGAGATAAAGAAAGAAAGAAAGAAAGAGAGAGAGAGAGAGAGAGAGAGAGAGAGAGAGAGAGAGAGAGAGAGAGAGAGAGAGAGAGAGAGAATAACTAATAAACTAATATCTTAAAACATATCAAGGAGAGTAATGCCGCAATGCAGCACCGCAAAATGAAACATTGTGTACTAAGTATCTTGCTCAAGGAAAATAACACGAAAATATGTTCGTGCAATATTGTTCCCATTTATAAATGGTTATATAAAAAAATCCAGAATAGACAATACAATTACCGTTTAGACCTACTACACATATTTGCAGGTCTGATAATCGAGCGAATTTATGAGCCTGTTTTAACGTTGCTGCAATAACAATATATGTTACTCCAATGAAACCATACAATTTGGGCTGTTGTAAATAAGTACTCGTACTTGTCAATTCAGACCAATTTGCGATATATGAATATAAAGTGATAGTAGCAATTTTGTATATACATCTCCAGTCTTGGTTGGCAAAACAAACGGAAGTTACCACCACATGAGCATTTCTCAATATAATCCGCTCTTAAAATATGTGGTAGAACTTGAAAAGAAACGGTAACGTGACTGGCAGGCAAACCACCATAAAACAACACAAAATAAATACAATAAATCTGGGAAAAAAACAAAACAAAACAAAACAAAACAAAACAAATCAACACGAACGCGAGGAACCAGGTTTGAAAGGGTTTTTTTTTCAAGATGAGGGTCATTTAAATCAATCGATATTTGAAGGACGGGGTTTCTACCAACATTTCATTACGTGTATTTCCAGAGTATAGGCAGTAAACTAGTTAAATATAGTGGTATGACGTCAATCGTAATAGTCTATCAAAACACAGAAAAAATAAATCCAAGATTGTTTTGGCAGCAGGTTGAGATAATAGGTTATATAACTCCAAATCCAGGCTTTTAAAACCCCATTTAATGGCTCTCCCTTGACATTTGGATGAAAGCTAGGGTAACGGGTCTTTGCTCTGACATGTAATGTACATAAGCCTCGCAGTGAAAATAATTGATTTTCAATCGTATGAGAGACAGAATATTATGGACTCATTATTAAGATAAAGAAAAACAAGACACAATCAAATTACAATACTTTGGAAAGATACGACCTTGACCTCTGAAATGAATGAAAAGCACCACATTGTTATTATTTATAGAACTCCTCCATCCAAATAAAACAAACTTAAGCACAACTAATTGTATGATGAAATCGACAAGCTCGCGTTAGAATCTAGCACAACCAGTGGAGAAATTCTCATACTATGCGGTTTCAACGTTCATAAGGACAATATAGCGGACGGAAATCGATTAAAATTCTGCCGTGATATGAGAAAAAGACGCATAACGGGAAAACCTACTTTTTCAGGAAACGCAAAAAACTGTTTTACTTAATAACATTGTAACTATTGGCTCGAATCTAAAAGAATTAATAGATAATTAGAGATAATTTTTTTTTGTTATTTTATTCATGGAACTTGAAAACCAAAATATTTGTATCAACTGTGTAATTCACCAAAAGACCTTTTGCCAAATCCATGATTGAAAATTGATTGACACATGTCTTTGACAGATAGACGCAAAAATATTATACGTCCATCGCACTTTCGGATGTGTATCCAGTGTGTGACAAACGGACGCATATTGTTTTTGCGTCTATTTGTCATAGACATGGGCTAATTTAGCGGTAATGTGCATATTGATATACAGTGTCATGTGAGGACGCATATCGCCCAATGTTAAGTTATAATAAGCAAAAACATCATAATCACAGGTCCCTAGAATAATCAGAAGAAACCAACCAAAAACATATAGGATATCAGGCTGAACATGCTTTATTGTTTCAGAACAATCGCACCAGTCATGTAAATTTTCATAATATTTTCATTTGCCGTGATTTGATTAGCATTATTTGTATAACTAGTACTAACTCTCTTTCTCTCCCTCTTTCGTTATAGTTCACTAACATGGAGTTTGCTTTTGTAATCATTGCTAATATTATCACATACATATCATATTCCATCTCTTCTCTTTAGATAATGAATTGAATCATTACTTTGATGTTAAAATTGCATGCTCGTACACATTGTTTGGAAGAGCAACGTTTCCAACTAGTCAGTGAATGATGAAGGGACATTCACTTGTAGGATTTGCAAAGATTTTTACTCGTGGAGCTGGTTGGTAGGTCTATCCAGTACTTTCGTCTATTGGGGGGGGGGGGGGGGGGGGACGTCAAACCCACAAGTTGTTTCACGATCTCATCCTACTTGTAAATCCTACACCCCTGGGTGTTTTGTACGAAACTTTGGCGTACAAACAAATCCGCGTGTTTCAGAATGTCACATTCGTTGAAGTTATTTTGAAGAAGAGTGTCTTTGGTGACCCTCGCCTGAATTCAGCACAAACAACCTTAGCTAGGTGGTAGGGACGATTGTCAGCTTTGCTCAACAGATAACTACTGACTCCAGAATCCCAGTTGGCAAACCTCAACGGCATTGTCTGGCAGTCTGCTTCTACGACACATTGTTCAAATTCATTGAGATCAAAGATTTTGCCGTCTTTCTGCCTCGGAACTCTTTGGATTCCGGCATGGGTGGAGTCAGCTGCCATAAAAGTATGACCAGGCTCGAAATAGTTGATTGTGATGTGGTTGCTTTTGTAGTAGTCTAATCATTTACAAGATGAAGTAACATAGTATAAAGGGTACAATTTATATTTTGGGCGCTACAGTTATCCAGTGAGAGTGTCACAGATTCGGCATCACGCTTATATATTAGGTAAGAAGCTGATGCAAGGTCTTCATCTTTTCGTCCTAAAATTGATTCATTCCATATCACGGCAATGTCCTTTTCACTTTTTTTGAAGCCCACTGGTGCAAATGTCTCATTGAATAAGACCAATCTTCTTGTGAAAATGATTCTGTTAAACTGATTCATTCTCGGCAGCAAAATTACTTTTTGCAGATCAGCGGCAAACACTGGCGTTTTCGTTCTTATCTGCATTCCATTGATACCTCTTTCTAGCATTTCTGTATCGTGTCCGATGGATGATTTTTTCGGCACACGGTTCACTGTTGATCTGAGCTAGCTGTTTCAATGGAATGTCAATATCTGAATCACAGGAGTCTGATTGTCATGATTTATTTAATCTGGGTTGGCTGAGGTGGAGGTACCGGTGGTTCTTTTAGGGGTTCGATCATATCTGATGAAAGAGATATAAATATGGATATTCAAAAATTGAACGGGAGTGGACTTATTCATTAAAATAATCTTTATCATAAAGTAACGTTGTTATGATATGATATTGAGTTACAGTTGCTTGCCTTTCCCAAAAAAATATTGAAACAGGTTATTGAGGGCTAATTGGATGCATAGCTACTTATTGTCTCAGTCGTTAAGGTTTTCACTTTGATTCAGAAGGTACCGAGTCCGACACAGTCCTAGGTTGGTTTTCAGGCCCGATTGTTTTTTAAAAATATTTTTCCCACTGTCCTGATCCCAAGCAAGGGGGGTGCGCAGTTTGGTCAAATTTCAATGGAAAGGTGGGGGTGCGCACTTTAGTAGAAAGCCGGGGGAGATGGGGGGGGGGGGGTGTTCATTTTCACCAAAGAAGGGGGTTTGACCGAATAATTCAACCACAGCAAATTACAGGGACAGTATTTTGTCTATTTAAGAATGAATTTTAAGTTTAATAAGATCAAAAGCAGGGAGGGGAGGTTCGCGAAAATTCCGAAAATTAATGGATGGGGGGGGGGGGGGGTGGGCGTCTATTTGATACACTAGAATACTACTACTACTACTACTACTACTACTACTACTACTCCTCCTCCTACTACTACTACTACTACTACTACTACTACTACTACTACTACTCCTCCTCCTCCTACTACTACTACTACTACTACTATTACTACGACTACTACTGATACTACTACTACTACTACTACTACTACTACTACTACTACTACTACTACTACTACTACTACTAATACTACTACTACTACTACTACTACTAATGTACATACAAATGCTTTAACTGCTACTACTAATACGACTACTACTTATTCTACAACTTATACTTTCATAGTGATATAACGATGATGACTATAATAATAACATTAATATTAATAATTGTCATCATAATGATAATCATAAATATAGTACATGTAATAACAATAACAGTAGTTCTATTAGCATGTAAATCAACATTTGTCTAAGTTAAATATCGCAAACACAGATAAACCGTCAATAGCAAATAATTATTAAACATCCTCACTAATATATGACAAGTAATTATATGATTATATACATAAAATCTTTCATCACTTGAATAGGAAAAGGATAAAACTCACCCAAGGAAATGAAGAATTCACACCAAAACAACAAGTTACTCGTACGTCTTTGATGATTGACTATTTGATGAAAATTGGAGAATAATGATATGTTCTTTCCACCGTCACCAGTCGTAATAAAAACGGCCGCATATATCTTAATTTTTGGAGAGTGTCTTGGCAGAAAGTCGCATATCCGAAATGCGTCTTTTTGTGAAAGACAAATTATGTCCTTCGGTGGACGAATAAGAGAAAAAGACGCATATTACAAAATGCGACCTTCTGTCATATCCACATTCAATATGCGTCAATCTGTCATTCCTCGAAACGAATTTAAACCAAATTAGGTCAAGTCGCATATTTTCAAAATGAAACAGATTTTTTATTTTCAACGATTGAGCTACCAAACCCAGATAGAAAAATGCGCCTTTCCCTCAAGTATATGAATCCCAGAAAATGTCAATTTGACCTAGATACCGATATG
This sequence comes from Berghia stephanieae, assembly GCF_034508935.2. NCBI lineage: Eukaryota > Metazoa > Mollusca > Gastropoda > Nudibranchia > Aeolidiidae > Berghia > Berghia stephanieae. The sequence continues at coordinate 57,406,659 of NC_088361.1, read as the reverse complement.
CGTCTTTCTTCCCTATCACGGCAGAATTAGACATTCTAGAAATTCAAAATTTAAGAAAATATGTAAAGGACGGAACGCATAAGGCTGGGTACATCTTAGACTTAGAAACTCTCCGGAAAAGATAATAAAATGATTGACAACGTTGAAATTTCAGATCATAACCTGGTTGCTGTAAATCTAAACATTGAATGCAAAACAACCATCAAGAAAACGATCACATACCGTAGAACAAAATCACAAAGCAGAGAAACATTTCAAGAAACATTTCCAAGTCTTTGGATTTATTCACCTATGTTAATATATGTTTTATAATATCATGAAATGATAAATACTTATCATAATTCATTGAAAACTGTGTTCGATGAGCTTTTCCCATTGGTCAAAAAGAAATTACAATTCGACCAAACACAGTGGTATTGCAACGAGATACAAATACTAAAACATCAACCCAGATCTGCCGAACGGACCAGGGGCCAATCCAAAATATAAATTCATTACCAAATCTATTTAGGACAAAAACACAAGCGGAACAAATTGTTTCTTTTTTTTTTGTAAAAAAACAACATATCTTCAAAATAAAATAACAAGCGCCAAATGAAACCCTTTTCAACTGTTCGCCACACTGAACAAACTGATGAAGGATCACCCTTCAATTAATGTCTAGGACCCTATTGCGACCGCAAATAGTTTCTCTCTTCATTTTAGAGATAAAATATCAAGAATTCAGAATGAGTTGGACAAAGAGGAGACAATACGATTCAATAGTCTGATGTCACGCCACTCGGCAACGGCGGCCATCTTGGTTCTAAACAAAGAAAATCATTTTTTTCTTCTTCATGCTGGCTAGAACTTTTCATATGTATTGTGATCAGAATCTGTAAAAGTCAAAACATGATCAAATTTATGTTTTTTTCCCCTCTGGATACGATTTTATGCTCGCTGGAGAAATATTTCATACGGGCGTCCGCCATGTTCCGATAGTTTAGAGCCAGTGTTACTAAGTTACCATGCGTCATTAGGAAGGAAGTGACATTACGACTGTTGAAGAGTATTAAAGCACGAATGGAGGAAACTAGTGCACTTCCAGCCGGAGTAACATTTGACGAAATTGCGCCAGATGACTTAATGTGAATATTTAACCACTGAACTGCTGCACTCTAGGAAAAAAACAACCTCGTATTTAAAAGTTGTCCAAACAACTCGTTCTTCAAATATCAATCGATTTAAATGACCTTCATCATTTGGCAACAACTCTCAAACCCGGGACTTACATACAGTCATCTCGCCATCCTTTCATCCATCAACCTACATACTCAACAACTCATTCTATTATATATGCTATTGTGTATACTAGTTTATAAGTCTAAGTGATTGTTAAGCGCCCTATTATTATTATTATTATTATTATTATTATTATTATTATTATTATTATTACTATTATTATTATTAATATTATTATTATTATTATTATTATTATTATTATTATTATTATTATTATTATTATTATTATTATTATTATTATTATTATTATCATCACCATCATCATCATCATCATCATCATCATCATCATCATCATCATCATCATCATCATCATCATCATCATCATCATCATCATCATCATTATTATTATTATTATTATTATTATTATTATTATTATTATTATTATTATTATTATTATTATTATTATCATTATCAGTATCCATCAACCTATTCATCTTTCCATTCATTAATTTGCCCATTTCATCATTCCAATCAACTTGATTCCTACACATTAATTAATGTATCCATCAATCTATTTACAAACAAATAAAATCACGGATGACATCCCTCTGAAAGGTCACAAACGAACCCAAAATTTCCACGAATTTCCATTCCATAACAACCGCTCGACAATCTAGATCCTTTGTTTTTAAAACGTTAAATTATTATCATTCATTGTATATTAAAAATAAAATATAGATCTAGTGTGAGATTTCCTTTGAAATCCATGATTTCTAAATTTACTCCAACGTGCCCAACAGAATTCCCATGTAAACGGGCTTGTTCAACTAATTCTCCCTAAGGCAGGAAATAATATTACAAAGAAACCCCACTTAATTGAAAATAGTAATGAAGGTGAAGGTTAATTAATTATGGCTGTGTTAGGGTAACCTGCTTGCATTTTCCATTAAAATTAAATCTGGATAATTTTTTTACAAACTATCATAAAAAGTATAGATATTCGATATCTAGATTTTAATGAAATGCTATTTAATTCAAGAAGGTGCAAAAATTATATTCTATTTTCTGTTGTTGCGAATCATTAATAATAATAATAATAATAATAATAATAATAATAATAATAATAATAACCATGGAATCAATCATCAATCCATCCAACCATACATCCATTAATTAAACAATCCATCCATCCGACTGCCCGCTTTACATCCATCCATCTATCCATTCATCCACAATTCGAAATTATTGTATTTGGTGAACCAAGAATACCACAACCAAAAACATAAAAACAATTCTATATATAGATCTAATCATGAACACTGAATTCTTTCAAGAATGGATTTTATAGATTTACGTTTCAAAGAAAATAGTCGAATGTGGTAATCTTTTCTATTCCATTCATCCAACATCTTCTCATATTATACCCAGTTCTCTTATGCTGGAACAACAATAATAAGGACAACAAAAACAACGATGACGATAATGATTAATAGTAATAATAATAATAATAATAATAATAATAATAATGATGATGATGATGATGATGATGATGATAATAATAATAATAATAATAATAATAATAATGATAATAATAATAATAATAATAATAATAATAATAATAATAATAATATTATTATTATTATTATTAATAATAATAATAATGATAATAATAACATCAATAATAATAATGATAATGCTATTAATAATAATAATAATAATAATAATAATAATAATAATAATAATAATAATAATAATAGTAATAATAATAATAATAATAATAATAATAATAATAATAATAATAATAATAATAATAATAATAATAATGATAAAATACAATTTTCATCATTACAATTGTAACAATACTATTGATAATAACAACAGTATCAATAATATTAAATACAAAAATAACAAATGCAACCAACATAATGATAGATAATGTTGATAGATAATAATCTAGCCCAGAGGATTCTACATGAAATAACCTTATTATGGTTGGGCTCTGGTTCGTCCATCTGATAGCATGGGGACTTCCTACCAAAATAAGCTATAGAATTAGCCCTGGAGATAAATAAAATTGGCTTAGTAATAATACTCAGTTACTAACAAGCCAGTCATCTCAAGTATTTACAGAAGACTAAAAATATTTGAAGAAAAAGAAAAAAAAAGACCACCCCCAATCTCCCCCCCCCCCCCCAAAAAAAAAAAAAAAAAGAAAAAAAAAGAAAAAAAAAAAGAAAAAAGAAACAAACAAAACAAAACAAAACAACAGACAAATAAAAATATTTTTAAAAAACATTTAACAATATAACAAATAAAAAAAAAAACAACAACAAAAAAAAACAAAACAAAACGAACCCCCAAATAAACAAAAGCCAACAAAATATATTGACATAAATAGATTTAAATTTGTTATTGTTTCTAGCCAGCCATTTTTATCAGTAATTGGATCAATAGTTTGATGTCACGTCGCCCAGCAACATCGAGTATCGTGGTTCTAAACAAAGAAAATCGGTACTTTTATTCTTCATGCTGGCTAGAACTTTTCATATGTCTTGTGATCAGAATGTGAAAAGTAAAAACATGTTTTTTTTCCCTCTGGATACTCTTTTATGCTCGTCGGAGAAATATTTCATAAGGGTGTCCGCCATTGTCACGATATTTTAGAGCCAGTTACTAAGTTACCATGCGTCATTACGAGGGAAGTGACGTTACGACTGTTGAAGCGTATTCTCACTGAATAGTACTAATCAGACTATAGATAGAATGCGCTTGGTTAAGAAGTTCACAAAATTGTCATCCGGAAGTATAACGGACCAACACACAAAACTATGTGTAACCATGAACCATAGTCTGGTTCATACAGTTTAGTGAGAAGTACTCATAACGTGGATGGCAAAAACAATAATTAAGACCTGAGTGACGTCATCTTCGTTCTTTAAGTTTTGTGTGTTGGCACGTTACATCCGGCTGAAGAATGTTAGGAGTTAAAAAAACCCCCAAAACGCATAGCATCAATAAGGAAACAAAACAAAAGACATCGCCGAGTGGCCGAGTGGTTAAGGCATTGCACTGTGACCCGGATGACCCGGGTTCGAGCCCCGCTTCAGGCACTTTCGTTTTTTTCCTTGAGCAAGATTATTAACCCCCAATTTGCTTACTTGGACAACATGGGTGATTCCTGTTGACATCAGACATCTTGTTTGATGAGTTATCTATATTCCTTCGTGGAATGCCAAGGCCTAGATATCTTATAATATCGTGGCGCAAAAGGCAGTATTTATTATTATTATTATTATTATTATTATTATTATTATTATTCTTTTTATGATGATAAGTAATAATAATAATAATAATAATAATAATAATAATAATAATAATAATAATAATAATAATAATAATAATAATAATAATAATAATAATAGTAATAATAATAATAAATGGAACAATTCGAAATTTGAAACAAGGAATGCAAAATCTATGGATTATGTCAAGGTGTTAGTAGACAGGGAATTATATGATGGGAGATTTATATATGACTAATAATACTCGTTTGCACTGCTGTTGACATGGCTTTCAATCTTGTATGTAAATATTATGCATTGTTACCTTATTATAGTTATCTTCTATATGTATGGATGTATGAGTGTGTGTGTGTGTATTCGCGCGCTTGTGTGTGTGCGCGTGTGTGTATGCTTTGCATGTCACGGTTAAAGATATATGTTTGTCCATCACACAAACATGCGTACATTTAAGTTGATACACTATATTTACCACGTGTACCATTATTGTAATCTTTCAATCAATAGATTTCTAGCATTACAATAATTATTAAGGACATTCAAGGGGTTTTATCCTATTTCGCCCTATGTTATGTTATATTATGTTATGTTATAATAATAATAATAATAATAATAATAATAGTAATACTAATAATAACAATGGTAATAATATAGTAATAATAATAATAAAATAATAATAATAACAATAATAATAATAATAATAATAATAATAATAATAATAATAATAATAATAATAATAATATATAATAATAATAATAATAATAATAATAATAATAATAATAATGTAATAATAATAATAATAATAATAATAATAATAATAATAATAATAATAATGATAATAGTAATAATATTATTTTTGTTGAGCGCTCTGCCATATCACGAGGAAGTGCTCAGAGCGCTTTACAGGGGGCATAAACAATTCAATTTGGAAAATAACAAAGTCGTAAGATGATAATTTTTAAACATATCTTCCGATGAAGAATGTCGTATTTTTCCAGAGGGTTGGGATATTTCTAGAAAAGGATCGTCCTCCACATGACACGTAAGTGTTATCTCCTTGAGTGACAGCAATTTTCCATCGGATAACTAGCGAAGGGTTGGTGTATATAACTCCAATTTATCATAAAGATAAGTTGGTTGATATATGTTGATGCATTTAAAACATAATGTCAGAACTTTGTACAATACTCGCTCCATAATAAGAAGCTAATGAAGCTCTTTTAACTAGGGAGACGCATGGTGTTTCTTGCTGCTCTTAAGGACTAATCTTGCAGCATTGTTTTGAATTCTTTGCAGCCTGAGTATTTTCTCTCTGGTGAGGTTAAAAAAGAGAGAGTTACAATAGTTACGTTTTTAAAGAACCAATGATGTAATTAAGGTTTTGTCACATCTGCATGTAGTTTCTAATTTGACGAATTCTGTTAAGTTGGAAATGTAGGCATTGAGAAAGATATTTTATGTGCCGGTCTAATGTCATATTCTCATCCATAAAGATGCGGAGATTTTTAACGGGTGAATCTTGAACAAACGAGCCATTTATGTTACATTTGATATTTCCAATAGAATTTGTAATATTGGGATGACCTAAAATGACAATTTCATTCTTTTCATCATTCAACTTAAATTTATTTGTTGTCATCCAATTTTTTATATCATGTACGCACTTTACGATGTTAAGTAACGTTTGACTTAGATAATTTTGCTCATATGTCATATATTTTTGTGTCGTCTGCGGATAGATGGTAATTGATGCTATATTTTTTAGAATGTTTGAGAGTATATAATGTAAAGAGGATAAGTCCTAATAAAAAACCTTGCGGGACTCCATTTTTGAGGTTCCTGGCCTCCGATATATCTTCTTTTACTCTCACTCTCTGTGTGTTACATGAGAGATAAGATTGAATCCAGTTTAAGGCGTTCCTTTTAATTCCAAAACTGTTTTGGAATCGATCGACAAGGATTTTATGGTCGATCGTGTCAAGGGCAGCAGAATAAATTAAGAAGGACGAGAACGACAATCTTCCTGTTGTTATTATTATCAGTATTATAATTACCATTATCACCATTCTTATTTATCATCATTTTTCATTTTCGTTTCATCTCAGCAACCCGGCCTCTAATGGTATATCATAAATTTCATCAACAAACCAAATGACCGCAAGGGTTAATTTATTTCAATAGATAATTGCTATCATTTTAATAATCTAGTAGCACGTCCGGCAATTTTTAACCAATTAAAGTGCTGCTATTTTTCTCTTTGTTAAATGGTAAGATATCCGAACATCAAGTTATGAGTCGGAATAAATTTACTTAAGAAACCAATCGAAAACGAATACGGCAAAATCATAGAAAAAATGAAAAACAATTATCTCTCTGTCGGCATTCAGTTATGGGCTATTTGTTGCCATGGAAATTTAATCTAGCGCAAAAAATGTTCAATTACCACAATTCAAACGGCAGTCAAATGTTTTAGTAATGCTCCAAAGACGGGCTTTTGAACTAAACTGAAAATATGCTTTTCAAGGAAAGGTTAAAATACTTAGCCCTCCAACCTCTAAAATACAGAAGAAAGAGGGATGACCTTATACTATTAAACGAAATTGTTGGAAAATATAACGTTTGGAATTCCAAATCTCAAAGGAACAAATTAATAGTTATTATCCCGACGTTCTTATCAGCTTATCAACAAGGTGATTCATTGACTAGAAAACGCTTGAATTCTCGGCGAGTTAGATACTAAGTAATAAATAAAAGACTTTTAACCCATTTGACTGCCGTACTCTGGATAAAACTCGTATTTAGAAATTTTAAAGACATGTTTTATGCATCATTCTATGATCGTTTCAAAACGGCATTTGTGTGGCTTTGTGATCTTGTGGTAATATGACACTCTCTATCAGACTTGTAGCTCCCAAGTTCGAGTCACGCTTTAGGTGACGAAAAGTTGAATCCTTGGAAAAGACTTACATTCTCTCATTGTGCTCAGATAGCCAATAACAGCATGTCTCTGTCGAACAAAAAGTTGTGATATCTCCTTCCATGCATTATGTCTTGTCTCAAATTTTAAATGTTGCTGTTGCATTGAAATGCTTTGCAAAGCGTTTTGCTCACGTTTAGTGGGTATTGTGATATATAAAAACTCAAGTTTTTAAAGTGTCGGAGTAGCACTGACGTTAAAAATTGGATTCAGTGTCTAACTTATAAATGATAACGATAATGAAAATTACGGGATTTCCGTCGAAAAAAAAAATGAATTCAGTTTCTGACATGGCCAAAGATAAGCTGAGAGTTCCCGTCATTTTTACTTTAAAATAAATTCTTATCCTCGGGTTCATCCAAACATAAGACTGTATTCGTTGGATTCTAGCCCGCTCTCGGGAGACGTCACATAGCGTGCTAGATACAATCCGATGCTCATGGGAGCTTTTCGTTTATTATGTAGAAAACAATTAACCAGTAGATTTTTGACCAATCAAAATATGGAATATGTGACACACCTTCACATGTGTTCGGACAAACAAACATGGGTTGGTTGTCTATAAACAATAACGTGAATGAAATCAATCTCCTCTCTCTGGTCATTGTTCTTGTTTTTATACCGCCACATTGGTGACTAGTTATCACAAGATTTTCTCGATCATTTTCTAAACGTTTAAGTTTATTCATAGTTTTATGTGTCGGTTCTATTGTTCAAGCGGTAGAACTGTAGGTATTTTATTTAGACACATGCCACCGATAGTAAAACCTATGGAGTTTGCTGTGTTTACCAAACATTGCCATTGTTTACATTATGGCGACTGTCCGAGAGGCGTGGTTATCTAAGTGTCTATTGGTCTCCCACCTCCATAGTGCCGTATTGCAGAGCGTGCTGGCATACGCCGTGAATCAGAGCATAGTCTAACAGCCTGGCGTGATAACCAAATTAATATGATGACTGGGCCCAAGCGTACGGTGTCCTATCTTGGGACATGGTCAAGCAAAGTTAAATGTGGTCAGTGAACTGAAGAGTGACAACTCTATTAATTTACTATTACTCGTAAAAAGCCCGCAATTTCGCGGGGAAAGAACTATTTTCATTCGATATTGCCTGAATCATTTTCTTGATTAGTTTGATTACGATTAGATGCACACTTTAATCGTTGTGCTTGTCGTCGCTGTCATGCTTTATTCGGCATGATTTTAGTTTATCAGTCAGTAGATATCAATATCAATAAGTCACAAGTCTTTACCACGCTTGACTTGGGAGGCATTCCGAAAGCTCCTACAAAGGGAGCCAACTTAAATAATATTCCCTTAACTAACCTCAAGAAAAAGTAAAACCTAGACTACCTTTAACTAACCCTAATAGGAAAATAAACACCCTAGCATTATGACTAACCCTAATAGAAAAAAATATCCCTTGGACTGCTTTGCAGTACCTTTCAATACTTCACAAATTAAAATTAAAATAGCGGCCGAGATTCAAAACAATGGTCAAAATAGGAAATTCTAAACTTTCACAAATCTATCAAGGTTTGTTCTAGAGTTTTTAAAATGCTTCTTTATGATGACAAATTGAATAAATAAACGCCTGACAAAAGATCTACGGTGAAAATACAAATTGAAAAAAGACTGGGGATGTAGGAGCTTTCGGAATGTCTCCCCCCTATCACCTTTACTAAGACCCATGACTAACCCAAATAGAAAAAAAATCCTCACAAATCTATATGATGACAAATTGAATAAATAAACGCCTGACAAAAGATCAATGGTGAAAATACAAATACTGGGGATGTAGGAGCTTTCGGAATGTCTCCCCTTTACCTAACTTATGTGAGGTCAAATGAAAATCTGAAGCAGAGGCGAAAAATATCAAGTTTGTTCGGGCTAGAAGCTAGACAGATACAGTTGACAGTTTGCCGACAACGTTTAATTAAATATTTCCCAGGGCAATAATTATCACATCGATGGCATAAAAACGACCGTAATATCAGCAGTAATATTAGTTGACGTTGTTAATCGGTGAGACTTGTTTAAAATTTGTGTAAATCCGAATACCTTCATGTGATCAAGTGAATAATATCCCTATGAATGCCACGATTTGCTGAAAAGTGCCAACACACACATGTATACACTACACACAACACACACACACACAAACACACACACACACACGCACACACAAACATACACGCAATTAGAACATACTACTACATAACAACACTGATCACCGCTAAATCAACAACACAACGGAAGTAATAATAATACTTGATGTCCTAAATACTCGTAGATGACGCAAACTGACAACTTTTTACAGTGACGAAATTGGTTGATTGTGAGATGTTAGTGTCGTCGGTACGTATTTTATAATATCTGTGTCACTCAACGAACTTTCAAACTGACTTTAAATTATAAAAGGAAATCAAGTTATCTGTTTATATATCTGTAAAAAATACATTTCTAATTTTCAAAACTTTCAGTAGAGTTGTGCGCCGTATCATTTTTTTTATTGACTCAAATAAGCACAATGTTCTCGACAATGCTATATTTTTTAAAGAAAGGATTATTAAAGCTTGTTCCAGTCGTCAACGAGCTTGGTATAAGAATTGTATCTCAATAAGGATGTCTAAAAGAAGACCTCTACTGTATAAAATTGAAATGTAGTTCCATGCGATATACCGGATTTTAAATTGCAAAGCTCACTGAGTTTGGTGAAATCATGAAAAAGCGTTACATAAATGTGCCTGCCCAATTCCTTTTGTATTGTATTTTCAGTGATGCAATTCAGTCACTCTTATCATTTTCATTTAAATCTAGTTAAAGTTAAACAAGGGAGGCCGAGCACTTAAATCTGCAACTAAATCAGCATACAGGGCCTAAAATAAGTAACTAAACTTTATTCCATCTATACCCCCCCCCCCCCCCCCCCCCCCATAGAAAAAGAACCAATACCCCCCCCCCCCCAAAAAAAAAAAAAGAAAAAAAAAAAGAAAGAAAAAAACTATCTTTCTGAGAAAGATGGTCCTGCTTTAACCATATAAGGCCTGATATTGCCACCGGACGTTTGTGCTAAATATTGGGCTTAATGAACGCTCGGTCAGTTTCAGAAAAGGGGGGCGGAGAAATATTGATCAGTGTATTTAGAAATGGGATCAGCGGTATTTGCGTTAATCATCAAGGCGTCCGCGGATGCAGGCAAAGTACAAGGGGTTTGTCACGACTTAGTAAGGTTTAGAATAGAGCGGAGACGATAAAGCACATAGAATAAATTGTTGGCCAAGTTGTGAATTGGATCAATACGCAAAAAAGGGAGCGGGAGGAGTTGGATGAGAGATAGATAGATAGATAGATAGATAGATAGATAGATAGATAGAGAGAGAGAGAGAGAGAGAGAGAGGGAGAGAGAGAGGGAGGGAAGAGAGCGAGAGGGAGAGAGGGAGAAAGAAGAAAGAGGACTAGGAAGAGGAGGAGAAGGTGGAGGAGGAGGAGGAACAGGAGGAGGATGATGAGGAAGAGGGGAAGAAGAAGAAGAAGAAGAAGAAGAAGAAGAAGAAGAAGAAGAAGAAGAAGAAGAAGAAGAAGAAGAAGAAGTAGTAGTAGTAGCAGTAGTAGTTGTAGTAGTAGTAGTAGTAGTAGTAGTAGTAGTAGTAGTTGTAGTAGTAGTAGTAGTAGTAGTATAGTAGTAGTAGTAGTAGTAGTAGTAGTAGTAGTAGTAGTAGTAGTAGTAGTAGTAGTAAAAGAAGAAGAAGAAGAAGAAGAAGAAGAAGAAGAAGAAGAAGAAGAAGAAGAAGAAGAAGAAGAAGAAGAAGAAGAAGAAGCTCAGATGTATAAAAATAGTCTCCCACTACTTTTGGGTTCATGTCAACAGGCAAATTATTCTTTATCTTACGTTTTAGACTGCTGTGGTACTGAATACCCAAGTCGTAGTTCTATGCTTCCTTCTGTAAATAACACAAAATCATACTTGCCAGTTTTTTCCCTAAGATTTGGGATGAAATTTGGTTTTTAACTTTTTCTCTACTCCTTGTTAAATATAATCCATAGACTAATTTGAAATTTCTCTCCTTTTCATTCGTTGTTTAAAATTGTCTCTCTAATGATAATTAGCGATAACTTTGGCATTTTTCCAAACCGTGAAAGATGTTAATGGGTGCAACATAAGAGGATAATGATGAATTTAAAAAAAAAAGTGATAATACGATATTCATGAATCAAATTGCCTCGACCCTTAACGTGTTGTATGGTAAAAACAACATCAATATGAGGCTTATTATAACGTAGGCTGATGATATTCATCATAAAATGGATAATAAAGCGAACGATCCACTTTCTTCTTAAAGCATTGGAAAAAAAGTGTTTCCATATTATGTCTTAATATCCGTTAAGTGTGCTTAAAGTGCTTTACAATTGATCTCAAGCCTACAGAGACACTCATCATGTAGGAAAGCATGTAAGGTGACATAATTAATCTTTCGACAAAGACAACACTATTTTGCCTGAGTATGGTGAGATATTATACGTAAAAATTTTATGCCTTTTCTAAACACTTGTGCCGCCCAGGTCAGTGGGACTCGAATCTATCACCTACAGGATGCTGGTTGAGCATTATACCATGGCCTACAACACCATATTGCTTCTAGGAGCCCATAATTCACGGAGCCAGAACACAAATAACACAACACGGGTCACACCTAATGATTTAGGAAGTTGGACGGCATTCCTTACATGTCGACCTGCCCGTGAACGCAGAGTTTATAATTACATATTTGACTTGAAAAGACCAGTGATAATTGCTTCTGTCCGCTGGATAGGACGCTGGCTTTATATAAAAATCACTTTGGTTATTATCACTTCTTGAATCTGACATCATGCTTGCGGGACTGGACAAAAACGTTTGTTGTTTGCATTGGTTCGATGCTTTCTCAGTTTCGCCTGAAAATTTAACATCAACTCAGGGACGGCTGGTAATAATGGGCAGGGTGGGCAAATACCAGCCTGTTTTTTTCAAGTTATAAGCTGTATTACCAGGTCCGAAATAATCTAATCTAAATTAGATAATTTCAAAAGTTACTACTTAAACTTGATACTTCGTACTGAAATCAATTTGTGTGTATTTTTGATAGATTGCGAATGACCATGCACCCCGTAATGCATAAACCAGGATACGCTCCTGTTCTTTTTATCAACCCCCCCCCCCCTCCCCTCCCCAACCACTCCACTCCGCCCACATCGTCATCTCATCGTCACGTCGCCTGACGGTGAACTAACTCCGATTTTTGCTGTCTGGCCTCTCTAGTACTAGGTCGGGCTAATTCAAATGAGCCCACCTTAATAACCAGTGAACACTGAATAGAGCTTTTGGCAAACGAACTTTTTCTTATTTATTGCCTTACTTGTGCTGGTACCATTGATGTAATGACTTTGGGAAGGTTCCAGTATTGAATTAAATTTATTAACTTACTAATATTATATCAATTTAGTATTAATTTGTGTTGTTTTTATATATTTGTTTATCCATTTAAATTATTTCTTTTTTTTTTTTCTCGTTTTCTTTAAGTACTTCTCAAAACTCATTTATTTAAATTGTTTTCTTATTTGTTTTTTGTTGTTTTTGTTGTTTTTGTTTTTTAACAAATTAATTTGTTAGTTCTTTTTTTTTATTATTCTTAAAGTAATTACCGCTGTATTTTTATTGCCAGACTAAATAATTTTGCAAAACAATGTAATTTTCTATTGTATTTCCTCTAATAAAACAAAACATTTTATTCAAAAGTCACGACTAAATAAATATTAATACAACCACCATTTTGGTTTTCTCAACAATTGAATTAGTATACGAGAAATACTCTTCTGAGTAAGGAGATAGTTGAATTCTAAGTTATAGAGGAAATAAAGACGTTTAAAGGAAGGGTGGGCAGATTCCGTACTTGCCCGTCCTGAAGCTAATACATACATAAGATAGTTCGCGACGAAGAGGCGGGAAGCTAGGGGTTGGTTGGGGAAGGAGCATAGCACTCTTGTATAGATAGCATTGGGAAGGAGTAAAGATAACACGGTCGTTATTGTGATAGTATAACGAATGCATGAGGAGAGATTGATAACATTCTTTTGTCTTAATTGTATTGTGTGAATTATTGGCGAAAGCCTAAGATTAAATAAACTTTGTAATATCGTATGGTGGTAACCATCATTGTCGACGACATCGTGGTTGTCATCATCATCATCATCATCATCATCATCATCATCATCATCATCATCATCATCATTAACAACAACAACAACAACAACAACAACAACAACAACAACAACAACAACAACAATATTAACAACAAGTACAACAATCGTCTCCACAACTATCATTCTAACCAACAGCACCACCAAAACCACTATCATAATTACATCCTCCCTCACCGCCTCGTCTTCCTCCTCCTCCTCCTCCACCACCACCACCACCGCTACCACTATTCCAACCACTACCACCACCGGCACAATCATTCTAACCACCAAGACAGCAGTAAAAATGATGCAATTTCAGCTCTGAATGAAACTCGAGTCATATCGCTGTTGTTGCTTCTCGATGAAAACTTTAAGGTTACTACATACTACTGAAAACCAGTAATGTAACAGAAATATTAATCTCACCGTTGAGGGATTAAAGCATCTCTTTAATTTTTCGAGTGAACGAAATGGACTTCTATTGTCAAGGTGTTGTCGCATTATGTCTCGTCGCTTTAGTTTTCTAGTTGTATTCTCTTTCGTGATTATTTTTTGATTACGTTTGGAATAATTAAAATCTACTGGTATTGTCATTTCATTGTGAATGTGATTATTTGTGGTTGAAATATTTTTTTTAAAGGTGAAAAAAAAATTATAATTAAAAAAAAAAAATAAATAAATCATATATATATATATATATATATATATATATATATGACCGGATCATCTTTGCCCAACCACTGTAAATAGGCTAGAACCGCCACTGCATCAACTTCTAATATGTTGATAATAAACATCATAAAATGGATATTAATGCGAACGACCCTTATTCTTCTTATACCTTTAAAAAGTGAGGTTTATATAGTTCAATATCCGTAAAGTGTGCTCAAATTGCTTTATATTGGGTCTCAAGTTTAATGATGTGGTCTTGTGGTATTGACACTCGCTTTCGGATCGGAAGGTCTTGGGTTCGACCCCCGCTCTGATCGGTGTATAGTTCTGTTCTTGGAAAAGGCTCTTTACTCACAATCTCTCAACGTACTCATGTGTAAAATGAGTACCTGGCCGTTAACAGCGGAAAGAAATGTAATATCGTCACATAAGCGCCATGTATCGTCTGTATGTTACGTGTTGCTGTTGGTCAGGGACGATTTGTAAAGCGATTTGAGCACGTTTAGTGGATATTGCGCTAAATAAAAAAGCTCAGTATTTTAAAGTATAATTTAGTAATCAATTAAAATGACCCGCAACTTGTCATAATCACTATTTTAACGATGCTGACTAACATGGCAGGATTCAAGAATGGTTAGGACCGTTTAAGTTCAGATTAACCACCTGTTTGAAAGTTGTTCTCATTTTTGAACCTTGGAACTTTTTAAATCTGTTAATTATAAAAACATTAACCTCTTATCAGCAAAGAACGTTAAGTAAAAATAAAATGGTTTGAAATACAAGGCATACGAACAACAGGTGAAAAGAAAATTTACCACCCTCTGTTTCGGGGTTGTTTCAGCTTATTTATCTAGATTATACAATATTATGCGTTTACCTTGTTAGAGAACTCGCCTTCATGGTGGTTGCCAAGGATTTCATTCACTAGTAAGCAAGTTGTGATGTATTTATTTTTTGCTGATGATGGTGATGATGACGATGATGCTGATGTTGATAATGATGATGATGATGATGATGATGATGATGATGATGATGATGACGATGATGATGATGATGATGATGATAATGATGCTAATGATGATCGTGAAGATGAATATGGTGATGATAACAATGACGATAAGATAAATGAATTGTACGATATTTAAAGGGTCATGATGATGATGATGGCAATATCCCAAAGAATGTTAATGATGGTGATGACGATATTATTATTATTATTATTATTATTATTATTATTATTATTATTATTATTATTATTATTATTATTATTATTATTATTATCATTATTATTATTATTATTATTATTATTATCATTGTTAATAATAATAATAATAATAATAATAATGATAATAATAATAATAATAATAATAATAATAATAATAATAATAATAATAATAATAATAATAATAATAATAATAATAATAATAATAATAATAACGGTGATGACGATAATGATGAGGATGATAATAAAAAAGGCTACGTCACACTTTTGTTTTAGATGGATAGGGGAAGAGGAGGAGGAAAACAGACTTTCAGTTCTTGGCATAATAGCTTAAAATGCTTGCAAAGAAGGATGAGCGTTTTAAACTGAGCCACCAACCACTAGCAGTAACCACCGCTCTACAATGGTTCACAGGGAAAACAACAACCAATATATCTTTCAGAGAAACAGTTCGAATGCAAATTTCGTATTAAAAGGCTTATAAATCTTTTGTTCGGGCAAATTTGTAAAAAATAAACATTTAGGATTGAAGCTTAAAACTATGAATAATGAATGATCTAAAATGTGGAAAAAGATTGTATTATGAGTGCAACTGAGGCGATTACCAGGAAAACGCACTTTAAAGATGTTGCCTTCCAGTCACCAGGGAATACGCCCTGTATCATCGTGGCAATGATTGATCCACTCCCTGTTTATTTTAACGATCAGCAGTATGTGTTTCAAAGTGAATAGTATGGAGACTCCTTATTACTTAGTAGCTTTTGTTTGTTTCAAAACGGGTTAACCGTACAATGAATAAACAAATGGAATCGCAGAATTGGGAAGATCATTGAGTTTTGTCATTTATGCTAAAGGGCGACGATGATATTATGACCCATCGACTCAAAACGGGAATATACCTGGGTGAATCAGATGATGATAAAAAGCAATTCTATCTTTATCAACTGCAAATTTAAAACTTTTTTTTTGCGGTTACGCAGTATTAGTAAAGCAAAGTGGTTTTAGAGTATGTAGTCAAGTGAAATATGGTTGATTGTATTCTCTATTGAATAACATTAAAGGAAACATAGCAACAGTGAGGCAATTGAAAGTGATTTGAAAGGCAGGAAATCCCAGTGCCCCGTGTTTATAATATGTCTTCGATATAAAGTGATATATTAAAAGTAGTTTGATTTAACAAAATGACACATGGTCCTGGAATTGAGATATCGAATGCACGGGGATTTTCGTAATGTGAGGCAATATAATATAGTGGTTGATAATCATGTCAGAGCCCAGGGTTTGGATGGATATACTCCTAAAGCAGTGTCAAGTTTGGTATGCTTACAAACCCGATTCTATTCACAACTCATTAGAATCTTCTTTTTCAATCTCCCCGTGGCCCAAGCAGTCATCGAGTACTTGGGTCTAACTTAAGATTCCCGTAAGTAGTCTGTGGCATATTATATGCGTCCTATTAAGACGAATATCGAGAACTGTTGCTCAGTTACAAGCTACAGGACTCAATGGCGCCATTGACCTTAAACGTCGAAAGGTCATAAAAATAGTACCTACGAGAATATATCTGCAGCATTTCTTAATGAAACATGTAATGTTACTTGAAATGATGAGAAGAATCTGTGTGAGTTCTTTTGCATTAAAAAAATCATCTCCTGTCCCTACACCTGTAGAATTCATTGAGGTGATACCCGAATATCTTGTAATGCGTTGCAATTTCGTTCCTCCTTTTAAAATAATAATAAAAAATCTTCAATGGCTATTTTACTAAGTATAATAATCTTTATCGACTATCTGGAAAGAAATTCAGCAAAGTAGTCTCCTTTGCTGTGTGAGCTTGTTTAGAGGAGAAAAGAACAGGTAAAGGAGGATTCAAACTTTGATCCCAGCAACTACAACATGTGTCAATTCAAGCCACAAAGACTTGGTCAAGGGTCTTCCCTTGATATTTAATTCGTTTACAAGTAAATTTAATGGTAATTTCTATATATGCAAAACACAGGGGTGAATAATATCCCTTGATGTCTGATAAGCAATAATAAAGATAGAAATAAGTAAAACAACATAAAATATTTCTTATCCACCTGGACGAACGTGCATTGAATTCAGAGGCTGAAAATCGATTCCTCATGAACATAAACTATACAAATAAGTGAATGAATTTCACTACAAATCAATACTAAAATAAGTGTAGACATTACTAATAGGATTAGGATTATCTGGTATTTATCTCCAGGGTGTATCGGGGATAAATAAATGGGCAAAGCAAAACAAGAAATAAAACAATGGTAAATGATGCAGTAAGATGTGGTATACTTAATACATTGCATGGTCGCATTTATTCAAACAAACAAACACACACACACACACACACACACACACACGCACAGACACATACACACATGGGGTGGGGGGGGGGGGGGGGGGGGGGTCGTTCTGTGGTTCAGATAATTGATTCGTGTGCAAACGGAGCTTGTTTGAATCCGTGTTGGGTCTTTAATTCGATTCGAACCCCTCTTCTAACCCAGTATTATTTAGCTAGTTAGGTCCAAGGTAGCTCTGGCAGAAAGTGAATTGCTATACTATGTTATGCGAGGATACAGATAATATTTATTTTACGTTTCAAGCATTACAAATCGGGGTGAATACCTGTTTCATGGCCCTCGTGGTTCCATTTGACTACTTTGCAACTGTGCCACTTACGGTACATAATCATGTCAGATGTCGTATTATTAGTTTGTTTATACTATGCACGTGTTCAAACTAGAAGTCAAAACCTTCTCCCGCACCAATCTTAGCGCTTGTCATGAATTTTAAAACACTACCAAATCAATTTGACAACCGTAAGACAAAAATAATTAATTATAATGACCTCCATTTTATGTGTATCTAATTATATAAGTAATTGTTGCAGCTTTAATTTTAAAACCTTGCTCCAAAATATTGCTCCAATTTCAGTTTTATAAACATGTGTGACACTGTTTTTAAAATCATTTTTCATTTTTGTTCCACGGGTTAATTGCTTAACGATTGCATACTGCCGCACAATGACAAAACATCGTTTTTCGCTTTGGCCTTATATTATATATTGTTAACTTTACCCATCGATTAATTACAAAAAATGACCCGTAACTTTTCAAAAATTATAAAATTAAGAATTATATTTAATAGATAAATTGAGAATCTCCTTAATTAATCGAAAGCTGGATTAAACAGACTTCTTGCTAAAATGAAACTAGGCGTTTTTTCCGTGAGCGCAGCATATTTGTGTAGACTTTAATCATTTTATTTACATCTGGATTGTCTATCAAAATATCAAATTACAAGTTTAAAAGATTTACTACACGCAATATTTATGTGGTTTGAATATTCACAGAAAGTGATTTATGACATGAAAATGACACCCGTGAGATATAATGATAACGGATACATATTTTATTCTGACATTCATTACCAGTATGATTTGTGTGTCGTTTTCACGACTAATGGGGAAGAGTGGGTGGTATTAGGTGGGAAGGAGGAAGCTAAAATTATGAAAATTAATGAATAATAAATATTGATATTCCATAAATAGTGTATATTGTGCGGCTATTTGGTCTAGTTGTATAACACTCACTTTCGGATCGAAAAGTTCTGGGTCCGAGCCTTCCTCAGCGCATAGTTGAGTCTTTGTAAAAGGCTCTTAACTCACATTCTGTCACCGTACTCAGTAAAGTGAGCACAAGGCCGCGAACAGCAGCATGTCTCGTCCTACATGTTAAATGTTACGGTTAGCCTGGGACCTCTGTAAAGCGCCGTGAGACCTCGAGTGGATACTGTTCTATATAAAAACTCTAATTATTTTTTTTCATGATGATTTAACAATCGTGTGAATATAGTTCTATGATATAAGATTTCTTACTTGAATAACAAGAAATGAAAAGAGTAGAGAAGGGCCAGAAGACAATAGAGAATAATAACTTTTGAGGCGTTAGAGAGTCAAACCAACGACCTCTCTGTTACGGCACCTCCGTCTGACCACGAGAGGGGCGCTCTACAATCCACGCCATCCATCACTCTAAACAAACATTGGATTCAAACATTGAACAACGTAAATTTTAAACATCGGACGCGTTATACAGCTTTAAAGTCTTTTTTTTTATCATGTCATTACACCAAACTTTAAGACCAATTAGGCCAAGTTATATTATATTTAGTACTATTTTAATCTAGTGGTGATGTCCCATAACGATATTCATAAGTAATCAGTGAGTAATAACACATGTTTGAATATTCAGACATTAGATAATGATTGTTGTTAATTTATTTTAAAAAGCCCGCCTGCCTTGACTGATTCTTTTATCTGTATTTTTCTGTTTGCTTTGCCTGGCATTGTTTAGATGTTTCATTTCAACATGCTGTCAGAAGGACATTACAAACACATATCTATATATTACAATGGAACCGACAGAGAGTTGAGACACGAAATTTGTTTCCGAAGGGATTAAAGCAGACCAAGATTTAAATTGACCCAGGGACTAACGACATATCCCTTAATACTCACGGAGGGGATAGCTGCCTTATGCTAAATTCCAAGATCTAAAGGTATTGTTTTGACTGTGAGCAGCGGATAGTAAGTGGCCGTGCTCGCCACCAGGTACATAATTGCTCTATTAGACAGGCGGTCTGTTTGTTTATGTCAAGAACACCTGAGGTTGGGCATGGAGTAGTGATCAGGTGTATTACAGTAAATGACGTTAACTGAAAAAAGGTATTTTTTTTTCATTTTGGTCAGAAAAAACACTTATCATATTACACCTATAGATTGGTATGACCGCGGTTTGCTAAAATGTATTTAAAGCTAGAGACTTGAAAGGAGTGTATGAGTGTGTGGTGATGGGGGGGGGGGTGGGAGTCATCTGAATCTTGATATTCAGATTTAGATTACCTCAAGTTGCCTAACATGTTTTTATCCTGAGACCTTAAACGCTTCTCACGTTTAAATCATGTTGGCAAATCGGTGGATTGAGGGGAGGGGGGGGGGGGGGGGGGCATATTAATTTATATCAATTTAGTATAGAATGAAAGCCTTTCTCACAAAAATTAATAAAAGTGTTTTGTAATCGTGCAACAGAATCGGAAAAGTGAAC
>NC_088361.1:57380924-57383424 GCF_034508935.2 Berghia stephanieae | reverse complement strand
ATAATAATAATAATAATAATAATAATAATAATAATAAAATAATAATAATAATAATAATAATAATAATAATAATAATAATAATAATAAATAATAATAATAATAATAATAATAATAATAATAAATGGGATTATCATTATTACAAAAACGATAACCGTGGTTTCGAATTTTTATTCTAACATCATATTGTTCCATTTTCACCAAGAGAGCAGAAGTGGCGTCAGTGGATAAGGTTAAGCAAGACTTGCGGTACACAGATAGATATCTAGCGGGTGTTTTATGCTGCGTTTTAAGACTTATGATGCGTTGAGCGAAACGAAAATAATCGAGTCCAATATCGAATTGATCAAAATTAAAAACTGAAATTAAAACTGTCTTTAAAACAATACATTAATACATTGCACTTCCCTCGTCAACGAAAGCATCAATTTTTTCTCAATAAAATTAATAAATTAAGGAGCAAGTGTGTATGAAAGGTGCCAGACAAAGCAAGAAAAGAAAAATACAAGAACAAAAAATATCCCCAAAAAATCAGTCAAAGTCAACTGATTATTTTTGGGATGTGATTTTTCTTGTTTTTTTCTTTCTTGCTTTGTCTGGCACCTTTCATACACACTTGTTCAGTTCTTTATTTGTCTCAATCTTTATAATTTCATTCCGACATTCAAACTGATTTTCTGCGTAATGGTTACACCGACTAATCATCACCGCATTCATACGATTCGTCACATATCATATGATCCTCCGTCTCCAATCGGTATAAAAAAGGATGGTTTCCAGTGGGAAATTGAATTTACAGCCAGAAATAATAGACGTGTCAACATTATTTGTTTTATAAAGAAGAAAGAATTTAAGTTCTTAAGGATCTGTAAGATAAAATGTATATTATCTGATCATTTTACTTTAAATTTGCTTTTCATCGTCTGTTTTGCACATTGCATTATTTGAAAAAAAAAAACATTGGTGACATGTTTGCCAGTAAACTCGTCCTTCAAATATCGACCGTTTTCAAAAATCTCCCAAACTCAGGTTATACTGTAGGACGAGTTTTCTAGCAAAACATCTAAAAGCGGGTTTGGGTTATATTTTTGAGTACGGCAGATTAAAGCGGTTAATGACATACTTTGACGAAAAAAGAACCTCCCTTATATCGATTGATGAAATGACTCAGATCCTTGGATTCTACTGCTTTAACCTACATCCAGGATATTTTGGTCCCGTATGAACCATTTCACACGCTCAAAATTCCAATCTGCTAACTTTTCCCAAAACCCATTTCAAACGTCTCTGGGCAAATTTGGACCACAAACCTGGGACACCTTATCTCCATTCGTGAAGCTCGCAACTAGTCATCAGACTTTTTTGAAGGCACAATTATTCAAAATAAATACCCTGGATAGTTGTTTGTTTTTGCGCGCGCGCGTGCGCGTGCGTGCGTGCGTGCGTGCGTGCGTGTGTGTGTGTGTGTGTGTGTGATTGTGCGCACGTTCATGCAGTCATCTGGATTTCGTGAGCATAATATAATCCCTAAATATATACAGCTTTTATCAAATCATATTATGTGTAATCTTGTACAGTTTGAATGTCATTACTTATCAACCAATAAATTGCCGTACTCTGGGAAAACTCGTATTTATAGATTTAGCCAGTAAACTTGTCCTTCAAATATCGATCGATTAAATGACTCTCATCTAAGCAAAAACGCTCAAACCTGGGACCTCAAGAGGTACTATAAAAACCTCTTAACCATCATACCATCAGATGCCCTCACCGTTCAAAAAAAAAAAAGAAGGAAAACAAAAAGCAACGTAGACCTCAATTTTTGTTTGTCACTGCTTCAGTTAGTGCCGATAAAAGCAGGAAAATGGGAGATATAATGATTTGAAAGCAATCCAGCCTCAACGTTAGAAAGTCAATCTAAATTTAACAAGTTTGGCGTTTTAACACTACATTGTGGGACAGGAAGCCAATGTTGACATGAGTAAAATCTCATACCAAACCAATAACATTTCCAATGCAGCGGAGATAATCGGCTTACAACAAACTGATGGATTATTGGATTCAAAAGTAAAACACACGATGATGATGCTAAAACACCCACACGCACATACACACACACACGCACACACATACATACACACAACTTCACTTATAAAGAAGTAGTTGAGAGATAATAAAAAAAAGAGTAAAATATATTACAGACAATAAAACAACACGATCTAGAAATGGAACAAGGTTAAAGAAGGATTAGGAAGAAGAGGAGGAGGAAGATGAAAATAAGGAGGAAGCAGAGAAAGAGCGGCAGAGGGATGAGGGGGAGGAGGGAAAGTGAACAGGATGAAGTTAGGAGAAGATGAAGAAGAAGAAGTAGAATAATAATAATAATAATAATAATAATAATAATAATAATAATAATAATAATAATAATAATAATAATAATAATAATAATAATAATAATAATAATAATAAAATAGAAGAAGAAGAAGAAGAAGAAGAAGAAAGA
>NC_088361.1:57358424-57368424 GCF_034508935.2 Berghia stephanieae | reverse complement strand
CTTTGAACAATCGTGGACTCAAATACCATCTAAATTAGAGTAGAGGGCTTAAACAGCAATTAGAAACCTGGAAAATATTCGCTTAGTAACGTCATTTTGCACACTTTTTTTTCTTGTTCCATCGTATAGGGATGTATATTCTTGGAGCCCCTGCTATAAATCAGTATTTGTCCGATAATTGAAGCGATACCTTACAGGCTATATGCCTTCCCTGGGAATTTCACAAGGGCCATTTAACTTCTAAAAAATCAAACAGTCGGTGAATATTAAATACATTGACAGCTTTTAAAACCATAACATTTGGCATGTTTTATACAAACATTTTAGGCATTCAACCAGGATACTTTTAATCAGTTAAATGACGTAACCTGAAAAACTCATATTTAAATATTTGGCCTGAGAACGCGTCTATAGCTAAGTCCCATGTTTGAAATTTTTTTTGTTTTCTTTTCCAAAATGAGTGTTAGTTAAATCGATCGATATTTGAAGGACAAGTTTTCTGGCCAAATATTTAAATACGTGTCTTTTCATAGTACGGCAGTGAACTGGTTAAACTATGATTGATGGAACAAGATATCGACAACATCATCTAATTTTCAAATTCTCGATCACATACATACACTCAATCAACGTTAAGACAACTGAATCATGAAAATTGAGACATTGGAAAACTTCAAACAGTCAAATGCAACCATTTCGGGAACCACTCTATTCATCAACATATTTGGAGACTAAATTATCCAAAGACTGGAACGATGACTATAACGGATGATGATAAAGAGAACATTATGTAATTTTTGAATAATGCTTGTACTGTGGTAATAAATATCTACAAATTATAAATCGTATTTTCTTTGACATGAAAACACATTTTGACATAGAGTCACATTTCTCCCAAAAGTGAGTTGAAATATTTCTAATTTTCAAGTCGTGAATAGGAAAGATGCATAGCTGAAATATTCATTCAACTTTCATTATCGTTGTCCTATTTGAAACCATTAATTTGATTCAGAAACGTAAATAGAATAAATGCACGTGTTTTGTAAACAATAAACACGATCCTAAATATTTAGATTCTACTTGCCCTATGCATAGAAATGGAAAAAGTAACTGAAACAGAGAATGACTTCGCTTTGCCAATGAATCTTTAGAGATTGTATTGAGAAAAATGAATCATTATCGGCTGTGGTCACGACACAGCGACTGCACCGTTGAATTGTGACATTCCTTGTCTCTAAATCACGAAAATCAAACTCATATCCGCATTGATCTTCGGTTTGCTGCCGGTGGGCTTTTGAATCTAAATGCAAATTTTGACTGCGCTGGTCGCGTGACGAAAATAATTTTACATTAATCTTGACCTACTGGGGATTTTGACCGGGAGACGCAGAAGAGCTCGGCGTCTATGAGGATGATAATCATACTGCAATAATAACTACAGGAAATTCTCTGGAAAACAATGCAAAAACATCAGAAAGCTATTATGGAAAACATTATAATGAAGTTTGCAGATTAAAAAGTATAGTTTGGGATAAAATTAGAGAGAGAGAGAGAGAGAGAGAGAGAGAGAGAGAGAGAGAGAGAGAGAGAGAGAGAGAGAGAGAGAGAGAGAGAGAGAGAGAGAGAGAGTTATATTTTCCAATGCATGTTTTCCATCACAAGTCAGAATTATGTGACAAGTTCTTTTGCTCAATCTACGCCAAACTAAATTAATAGAGCTGAAAACTACCACAGAAATAAATACAAACGTGAGTTTGATAGATATTTGCAGCGGTCAATATCACTATAATAAAACAAATAGATTTGGCCGGAAGAATGTTTTTAGCTCCTCCAAATATGATTTTAAATGCATAAAACAAAATACGTGCGAGATAAAAGATAGAAATGTAATTATAGCTTGTCGCTTTAAACTCATCTGATCCCGGAGTGCCTCACGCCAAGATGGAACACACACACACGCACTAACACACACACACACTCTCTCTCTCTCACACACACACACACAAACACGCAAATCACGGTCCGAACGGGATTCTAGAAGGAACGGGCATGGAGCGGCCGAGGGCTAGGGAAATGAAATCAGACTAGGAAAATTAGGTCCGTGCATCGCAAAGTACAAAATCAATTTGTGTGCGCGTCTTTTTCGATTCTGGGTCTAAAGTGATCCTGGAGAGAAAATGACTTTTGGCCCTTTCCTTTCGTATTTTGACAAACTCGACAACTCATCATATCATTCCTCACGTTCA
Organism: Berghia stephanieae; assembly: GCF_034508935.2. Lineage (NCBI taxonomy): Eukaryota > Metazoa > Mollusca > Gastropoda > Nudibranchia > Aeolidiidae > Berghia > Berghia stephanieae. Next base: position 57,366,178 of record NC_088361.1, on the reverse strand, counting down.
TATACTCCAACGTGTCTCGTTTTTGAACAACCTTGCTAGTTACGGTGATTTCAGCTACATTTTCTATTTCTATATGTAATGAAAGGCCACCACCTCTTTTGGTCTGAATCAGCCGTTTCATCATTCCTAATGAATATAGTTAGTCATTCGATCGTAAGACGGACTATAATAATATTTTGAGTTTCTGGTGATAGGATAAAAGGAATTGAAACGTTTACAGCTGAATGACAACTAATTGTTTTCGTCAAAATCAAAACTAAACCCCGTATCGCATTGCTGTCCATGCTCTTTTGATTGGAAAAGTTTTGCATGTATTTATAATCAGATAAATATTAGAATATGGATAGAAATTCAGTGTTGCCTCTAAAAATCTAAGGCGATATTTTAAATAATGAACTCAAGCTATCAAAGTGAAAGTCTTTTAAAAAATATATATATAGGATTATAACAGATTCATAGTCAACCCAAAGATATTAAGATAATAACAAATACATATTGAATTCCCATGTGTCTCTGAAGCATGACACTGGTATGATGTCAGACAAGAGTAGACAAGAACCTATACATTTATCAAAAACACCCATGACTAAGAATGGAACTGGTGACCACTGGTTGTTTGACAGATTTTTATTTTTCACCAACTTCATGATTCCTAATTTTCCATTTGTCTCTGGTCTGGGAAATTAAGATGGGAATCCGATATTTGGATTCCAGGTGCGGTGAAGATGAACCGTCCATTTTCTACAGAGTTGTGACAATCTCCACGACCATGATACACTAACAAAACGATTTTCCCATCTGTTTTGGCCAGAAATATTTAACTCCAAAAGCCGATTGATTAAAATGACTCAAAAGTTCTATAACATGAGACTTCCTAGAAGTCTTATGTTTTAGATTTGATTAATAAGTTCGGGATTATCTTGTTACATCGTGAGTTGGAGTTTAATGTTTCTGGCCAAAATGAAAAAAAAAGCTTTATGTCAGTTTAAAGCGGACAAAAGAGAATGTTTTCACACAATCAATCAACACAATTTTATTCTTGGACGTTTCAAAGGTTATTGTGTTATAAACATAAACCCACAGGTTCCAGACGTACAAAATATGCGATAAATAAACGATACAATTGGTAACCATCTACTGGACTAAAGAAGACAAAATGAGAAAGGAGAAAGCAACAAATGTCATATTATTTTGACAAGTTTAGCAAACAGACAAACGGAGCACAGCTGGAAAATGTGGAATTACTGAGGTCGGTAAAAGACAAATATGATTTTTGAGGGAATTATCGTGGCAATCAAATGGCGTGCTTGGTATACCTGATACGATTGATTATAATAAATACGATCATGATAAATCTATTGATTATGACGATGCGTACATTTCTATAGTACATATTTTCACCACGGTCAGTTTGATTTACATTGCTATATATATTTCCCATTGCAGGCTGTACGTCACGAAACGTTCATTTACAGATTTATCTTTCTTCGAAAATGTAATAAATAAAATAAATGAATATAACAGCTTCCAAAAAAAAATTTAAAAAAAACAAAAAAAAAAAAAAAAAAAAAAACAGAACAAGATACCAAACACGGAACGACGCGTTTCGTGACTCAAACCACTTCTTTATTGATAATGCTCTACTAGACAATGCAGGTTGTCAAGAAATATAATTGACTCACAAAATCAGATTTTTGAAAATTATTTCACTCTGCTGATATATTATTTTTCTTGTGCTTTTCCACCTGCTTTGTCTGGCACTGAATCAATGACGACTATTCAAATTTTATTAACGTCCTGGGAGGTCATATGTCATCTCCGGATGTTGTGGCTTTTAGAGAGACGTAAAGCATGTTGTATTGGGTACACGATAATGGGGCATACCTTTTAAAGGTTCTTTGTTCCCCGAGGAGTGAACAATGTCTGGTTTTTGACCTTACATGGCCTGATGGGTAATCTGAATCGGCCTCTCTGTTTAATGATGCAGGCACAATTACAGGATTAGTCAGAGGCAATCGATAAAAGGTAAGCATATACAACATTGGCTAGCTTATACAGACGCCTCCGCAAGTAAATTGCTGATCGTGCTCTAGGTTTAGCTTATGTAAACCAAAGCTTTTAGGCCTCATTTGATCATAAATAAGGTTATGCTACTTTATAAAATGCTCATCTTCGTAGCTGACAGGTATAGTGGAGTAGAATAATCACTATTTAAGTGACTATATCTATCTATTTGAAAATCGATGCATTTGTTTTTCTTACATAACATGTAGGTGGTTTAAAGCTATTGTTGTCTCCTAACGTTATGGTTTACATCTAGTGCAGATAATTAAAAAACCCGGTCAAATCAAATTTCCCATCTTGAATTTTCACGACCGGTCGCAGTACAAACCACCTTTACGATAATATTTTAAACATTTTGGCCAGAAAACTCGTCCCTCAAATATTGATCGATTTAAATGACCCTCAAATTGCCGAATAACCCCCCACTCAATCCACGTAATTCAAGAACGTTAGGTTTGCAATCTTTTTTAACGTGAAGTCCCAGGTTTGAAAATTTTTGGCAAGATGATGGTCATTTTAATCGATCAATATTTGAAGGTCGCTTTTTGTGTCCAGAAATTTAATAGCATTATGGTGAAGGCAGGGAGTTTATTCTACAATCCGACTGCTACATGCCATGAAATTTCAAGCTGGGGAAATATTAATTTGTTGTTTTTTTTTTGGTCTGGATACGATTATCAAACCGTGTATCTAAAATAATTAATAACGTTTAATTAATACCTGAAGTCCCAGGTTTGACAGTCTTTACCACGATGAGGGTCCTTTCAATCAATGGATTTTTGAAGGATGAGTTTTCTGGCTAAATTTTTAAAAATCCATAGGTGTCCATAGTTGGACAAGTGACTGGTTAAGAATCGTTTAGAAAGTATTGTGTCTCGTCACATAGCACATTGATGTAACACCTTTAACATGGTGAGAAAACATGACTTCAGATATTTGTGGAATAAGATGAGTCTAAACTAACTTGTCAAAAGTCGAACGTTCATAGACATATAAAACTATGTGAAAAGGTGGGGAGGCATCTTTGCCGATAGATCTCCTTGTAACGTTTATTATGTCTGGGCTTTTCGATAATAAGATGTTTTGTTGTTCTACTTTAGAAATTTCCCTAGTTCAAAGGCCAGAAAACTATTGGTTCTTTGCTAGTGAGTATTATGTGGAAATAAATAGTACAATGCTTATTTTTGGTACCGGAGAACAATAATTAACAGGTTAAGTGCTGAAGTAATTTAACAATCTCTATTTCGTCGGTGAAAAACATATTGTCAGATTCTATAAATGTGCTAGTGATTCTAAGCGGGTTAAAAAAAATAATGTAATAATTAGGGGTGGGAGGGGGGGGGGGGCAGGCACTGGCACAGTATTTTTTAAAATCTGAAAAAGGGTGTAGATGGATAAAGTAGGAAAATAATTTTAAAACATTTCAAAAGGAGTATAGAGAAGACCTCATCCTTAAGCACGAATTGAAACCCAGACACAACTTTCGTGCAGGCATTTAGGATTATGAAGCCTTACTCGACAGTAAAATTATATTAATAGTATTCAATGCTTAACATTGTTTGATCATTTCTTTAATATGCAGGCTGATAAGGAGACCGATGGACTTAAACTCTGAAATGGAGTTAGATAGGTCGTGATCAGTTTATCGTTTCGGACACGCTCAGATATTTAAAAATCCTTTAACCGGATAACTCTGCCGTACCTTGGAAAAACTCGTATTAAAAATTAATCATTCTCGTCCTTCAAATATCGATCGATTACAATAACTCTCATCTTGTCAAAAACTCTCAGACCTAAGACTTCAAGCAAAGATGAGTTTTCTGGTCAGAATTCAAAAATGTGTGTTTTCAGATTACGGCAGTCTATATGAGTAAGATTGATAAATTTGAACTTAAATTTGAATTGAAATGGGGACAGTTTTAATTTTGTTTTACCTTGTTAACTTCGAGATAAAGTCTCCACAAAATGTTATTCTAAATTTCCATCAAAAGACTTTTCTTCAATTCTAAATGGATTAATTATTGTAGGTTTAAAGGTCTAGTTTGAGAATATCACAATGGAAATAATCTTAAGCTGGAGTGAGCTGAATAAAAAAAAAAAAAACAACCCTGAAATATACAATCGGAAAAATTATTTGCTCTGGATACTTCCATGCAATTCTGTGAGTTGCAAAAAAATCGGTTATTCTGATCATTTTTGACATTCAATTCATTCCCATTCCAACATAACCCAGAATGAGAGGAGGGGGGGGGGGGGGGGTCACAAACTCTGTTTACGAATACTTGCAAAGGACAGGAATAGCTTGACACGTAATGCTACGTCATCTCTAGAAAGCTCGGTTATTGAATTATTCCAAACATGTTATTTTTTTTCTCCGTCACTTTAACGTCATTCCGTTCCTGTCCACGTCTTCGATACAATATTGAATATGAATGGATTTCTTGTATTTTCTAAGAAATGAAACGGGATTAGACGAAGACGAAAGATGATCACGTTTGCTTTTATTACCAGGGGCCGAGGGATGTGCATTGCACGTGATGGTTATATTAATAATGCATTCTCACGGCTCCATTGATATTATGCCGGATTGTGAGGGAGAAGTGTATTTATGACTCTACGTATGAGTGTGTGTTTGTATGTGTGTAGATTATTGTGTAAGAGTGTGAACGTGTGTCTGAGAGCAGTGTATTATATAGAGATATTGGCGGCAGGTCCAGATGTTGCTGACAGAGTTATAGTTATTGACATGCGCCCACTTGAGGATGTGGCTGGAAGAAAATCACCGCCGGGGGACGATTTAGATATTAAATCAGCACGGATGTATAACACAACAGAATGTCCAGGAACTCCACTATGGATATACTCTGAACAAACACGTTTATAACAAAAAATGCCAGAAATATCGTCCTTCAAATATCCATCGATTACAATAACTCTAATAAAATGTCTACCTGTTGACATTTTTTCAACAAGACGAGGGCCATTTTAATCGAACCATAAAATTTGAAAGCAGAGCTTTTTTTGGTCCAAATCTTTTAAAACGTTGTTGTTTTTCAGAGTAAGTTTGACCAGGCATCTAATTTTATCTGTTTGAAAAAAAAAATTAAAATATTTAACATACCATTTAACCTCGGCGAAATCACAGGTTGGGAATTTTTGGAAAGGTGAGGGTCATTTAAATCGATCGATATGTGAAGGACGAGTTTTTCAGGCCAAATTTTTAATACGTGTCTTTCTAGAGTACGGCAATTCATCATCATCATCACCCTGGGTCAGGGTATAGGCCACAGACAAACAGTTTCCATCCTTCTCTATCCTGAGCTAACTTTTTTATCTCATTCCAGGTCTTACCACTTCTCTGTATATCAGCTTCTTTAATTCTTCTCCATGTTCCTCGTGGCCTTCCCCTTGATCTTCTGCCCTGAGGGTTCCAGTTCAATACTTTCTTTGTTATAGTTGAGTCATTCATCGGGTCATTAATAAAGCCTAAATCACATTGTTAATTATACTGTTTTCGTAACATGTTCAGATCTTCACGTTGTACCAGAGAGATAATAGTTGAACGTTTGGAGAAAAAAATCCAATCAATTTGGCCTTAAAACGGTAAAGTTGTCCTTGGTTATATGACTTTTTATTCAAATCTTCTTATCGGATATTGTATTGGATTTGGAAAAAAATACTTTGAATTGAAAAGTGAAAGAATATAATATAAGATATTTGTTTTTTATACATCTTTTAATGGGTTGTGCACACACACACACACATACACACACACACAGACACACACACACATGTATATATATATATAATATATATATATATATATATATATATATATATATATATAACAAAAAAATACACTGATATAGATCATATTACTTAATTCAGCCCAAGGGAATTTGTCTTCAAGATAACATAGGAGCCAATGGCAGTCTATCGCCGAAACGTGAGAAATAGCGACTTAACACGGAAAAAAACAAGGTGCCAACAGCTAGGACCAAACCCATGACCATGTTTTAGCGCACGTTTCTCGTCATAACACTCCTTATTCATTTGGATTTAATTATCATTCTGGCTATGACGGTGTCGAAAACTGGATTATTTCCCTTGGTGGTTGATTGCTCTTTGATGTTATTGAACAAATACATTTCTGATTGTGTATGTCATTATTTTGGTGTGAAATGGTAACCGTGTCTGATCGTATACTTTGTAGTTGTTGTCATCTGACCTGATCAGGCGATGTTGTGGCTAGTGATCGGATGGGTAGGAAAGATCGGAACGATGCATCGCTAAATCAAGAATAAAAAAAATATACTCAAGTTCCAGCATTGTGTTTTAAGTTTATTGACTATCCTCAACTATACTTACTCGTATCTATATTAAGCGACGGGTTATGATAAGGTTGCAAATGGAATCATGGCGACTGAGGCTGAATAGCACGTATGCAATGGTTTCATAATATCACTAGTTGTGAAGTAAATTTGACCTGATGAAACAGTGGAATTACTCTATATCATTGTGCATGCTCATTTTTCTACTTTGGTTTTATGAAGTCGTTGGCGAATGGGGGAGTATTCGGCTGGTCATCGGGTAGGGAGTCTGGCGTAATGGCCACACTGTCTAATGCTAAAAACTGTAAAGATATAGACAAGTCGAAACCAAACTAAAACAATCGAACACAAAAATTATCCCTGGTTAACAATCTGTTAGTTCAATCTCTGTCTACTGTCGTGTCAAAACTTCCTGTTTTCCTTATAGTGCTTGGTAGATGGAACCAATCCATTAACACAGAACAACTATTGAATGTTCTGTACATGTTCTCTCTCTCTCTCTCTCTCTCTCTATCTCTCTCTCTCGCTCTCTCTCTCTCCCTGAGTGTGTGAATGTGTGTGTATTCGTGTGTATGTGTGTTTGAAATTATGTATATGTGTTTAAGTGTGAATTTATGAATTTGTGTATGTGTGTGAATGTGTGGAAATGTGTTTATATGTGAATGAGTGTATATGTGTGAATGTGTGTATATGTGTACGTGTGTGGGTGTGGATGTGTCTATGTGTGTATGTTTATGTATGTGTATGTGTATGAATGTGTGTATATGGGAATGTGTTTATATGTGTATGTGTGAGTGAATGTGTGTATATGTGTATATTTGTTTTTGTGTGTTGGCTATTCATTTTCCACCACGTGCTATTTCTGACAAAATTTCCCCTACAACTTTCAGACAAGACTTTCGCATTGGAAAATCTATTTTCATTTTATTTACAAAGGATTAGATGATCCCAAAGACACAGCCAGACATAGCCGATAAGGGTATGGCCATAGCAGGGGTTCATTACAACGGCTGGGTAATTTAAATGTTTTGTGACACTGCCGATAAATGGCACGATATCCGATATTGACTAAATGAATCCTTCCGATGGATGGGTCGATGACCTGTTTTCTAGTCGTCAACAAACACACCAGGAACATGATTGAGATGACTGTACAAATAAAGTAAACTGGCCCACAATCTCATCTCTACCCACTCAATCTAAACGATTGAATTAAAATTGCCGCCTCTTTTCCATCCTTTGTCAGTTGTGACACTATCCATAATTAGATAACTAGAGGCCTTATCGTCAGCTTGTCTAGGTGATACAGAATCCAATTCCAAGTTTAACTGATAAAACTTGAATCAAAATAAATGTATT
>NC_088361.1:57340924-57353424 GCF_034508935.2 Berghia stephanieae | reverse complement strand
TCAATAGTTCAAGCAATGAAATAACTTGTTTCCTTGAGCTCTACTAACGACAACTCACTAGACACTACACAAACCTAAAAAACGACGTCAAACTGCCAGGCCTCGAGGGTTATTGTGTCAGGCTATATGTTTACGATGGCTTCGCTGTGACTCACTTCGACAAGCGAATATTCATTATAAATTCTTATTTTATTACATCGTAGATTACTATGACTGGTTAATATTAAGATTTAGAATGTTACTAACATTATATATTACCCCTACAGTCTGCCTGTGTGTCTGCCTGACTCGGTGATATCTATGATAATTCGTTTTGACAATTTCAACGGGGCACTGGCTTTCTTACCACTGACCACGACTTTTGTGTACTGAGCTAATTTGTGGGTGTGCCGTAACTGATGTGGATGTTGTATCGGTGACACATGCTGTTTGAATCAGGTATAGACAATATCTTTTCAAAGCTCATAGTTCCAGTGCTGCCTCAACATGAGCTGCAGTTCTTAACACTGATATCAATGTTCTTCTCAGCATGTGGGATGGGCAAATGATAGAACCTTCGCTGCTCATAATGACTAAACTGTCGTGCATGATAAAGCCATTTTGTGCACATCATTCTTAATGCTTGCCTGTGATTACATTTATCAAAAGGCTCACGTAGTTGAATTTCATAATTGTCTTTGTACATGTTTGACAATACTTGACATACAATTACATCTTGTGCTTAATATTTTTCTTCTTTAAAAAAAAAAGCTTCCTGAACACTTAACATTATATTGATTTTCGAGAAATTTGTGTGTGTTCCCAGACTCAGAATTAAATATGCATGTAATGTGTACATATACTTCATTGTCGCCATTAAAAATATTTTTTATATCTTCAATGGCTCATGGAAATTCAACCAAAGTGTTGAGGGTTTATGGAATTTACTAAATTAAATGAAGACTCACCTGTAAGGTGGGGATGATATTTGATTATAATTCCATAAACCCCAACATTTCGGGTGACTTTACATGCCCTCCCTTCCCTCACCTTGTATAGATTCTATTCAGTAATCTCGTATTCTGTTTGGTCAATAAATATGATTCAATAGTCTGATGTCACGTCCGCCTGGCAACGAGCAGCTTGGTTCTTAACAAAGAAAATCGGTACTTTTTATTCTTCATTCTGGCTAGAACTTTTTCACATGTCATGTGATCAGAATGTATAAAAGTCAAAACAGGGTCAGATTTAATGTTCCGAAACACCTGAAAAGAACCAAAGACGACCCGTTCTGGATACATAGGTAGATGCGGAAATGCTTTCTCATAGAAATATCAGGTTTAATATTTGCTGATAAGTTGGGGGGGGGGGGGGGGGGGGGGGGTCATTATGCCGTATTCCGAAAAATCAAATCGTGATCTTCAAGGTTCGAGAGTTTTTGACAAGATGAGGACCATTTTAATCGATTGGTATTTGAAGGAATGGCTTTCTGGCCAAAGTGTTTAAAATGGGTTTTTCAGAGTACAGCAGAATTCTTCTATATCTGACCAAAATTTTTAAAAGGCGTTTTGTCAGGAATCATAATCACGGCTTAAGTCCTGAAACAGAAGAATTATTACAGTCGTTACATATCGTCTCAAAACAGTATTATTTACGCTGAAAATTCATTTTAAACTACTCGTAAAACAAAATTGAACGAAGATAAATTGGGGAGAGCGCTTTTAGGGATAGCGAGACACAGCGGCACGGTCTTTGCTTCGTAACCAAAAGGTACCGAGTTCGAATAGCCGGATGCGTTCTAGCTCAATTTGCGGCCCTGCAATGCGGCTGACGCCTGGGTTATTCCAGTCTTCCCTTGGAATAGACCATTGAGACAAATTCCCATAGGGGATGAATAAAGGAAATTTTATGTTGTTTTTTTGGGAGGGGGGGGGGGGGGGGGTTAGAGACGTGTTATAATTTACACAGTAAAATAAATAGATAATGGAATATGTTGTAGGTATATATAAATAAGGAGCGGTTACTATTATTTACATTGTCTCTTATTTATGTGTACTTAGTTACAGGTCTATACAACCCAAATTGTCATGGGGCCATCAGTGTTGTAATGGAAATGCTCTCAAACAAACGCAAACTATTTTCCATTGCAAACATGTTAAAGCAGGCCCATAATTGCGTTCGGTTACCAGACATGAAAATAAATATGTACTCACCGTCTCTTATATATTACGTAAACCAAAACTTAAATCTTCTTTTTCTGATCGTAATATACTTTCAATTCAATTTTCTTTCTTTAGTGCAATCATTCCATATCAGATGGACTCGGTGGGTGGCATTCATAGAATCTTAACACAATTCGGTCATGAGTTCGATCAAACCATGGTTGCTTTTGGAATTAGCATTGCAGCTCAGGTTATAAAGTGCGTCTTTAAGTTTTTGCGTGTCATGAGTTTTTATGGGGTCTTCCTCTGGGGTATTTAACAGTCCCTGCCTGTGACCACAAGCTTAGTATTTTAAGTAACTTTAATTATCTACTTAAATTGGAAAGAATGGTTTAAAATAATTATCAGAAGCACGAATGACCCACTTTGAAATGTTTATCCACTTTGCAATATGTTCATTTTGATTGTTCTTTTTTATTTGTATTATAACCCCCCCCCCCTCCCCCACCCCACTAGTTCATACTGTCATGTAACAATTGTGTAATGACGATAATAACAAGGATGATAGTAGAATGATGATATTAATACTGATCTGTCTGAAAGTAATAAACGTTAAGTTATAGAAAAACCTTATAAGAAAATGACTGATAATTAAGGAAAGATAAAATAACTTACATTGCTAATTCCGGACTGATGGACACTCAGCCATACTCTGAAACAATCATATTATCAAAGTCCCAGATTTTAGAGTTTTTGACAAGATGATGATCATTTTAAACGGTTGATAATTGAATGAACAACAAAACAAAACGTGTTTTTCTAGAGTACGGCAATATTGATTTGTTTATTTAGTCTTAGCCTTGAGACTTTTTGAAGATCATTATAATCTACCATCAATTGGAGTTAAGTTTTCTGGCCAAAATAAAACTGAATGCTTGAATAAGATAGAATTGATCAATATAGGTTGTTTATTTTCCAGCAAAATCGAGCAAAAAATTTTGACAACAAAATGTGTGAAACAGAATGACGGAGACGACAGATCCAGGTCATTGGAGCCAGACAATATATTCTATGTATGCGTAGGCTGATGCTAATAGGCTAACAAACACTGGGAAATCCACCCAATCCCCAATGGAAGTAAGATAGAACGAAAGATTCGTAAATATCTATTTCAATTATGGCTGAACAGATGCTCATAATGTTTTGAGTCTGAGAATAAAGGGGCAGAATTTGATCTCAAGATGCTTAATCAGATACGATATATGACACATCCTATTTTGGAAAGCTTATTTATTACGAGATCATTGAGATTCGTATTTTTTAAATGGTTAAAGTATAAAAGCTAGGATTTTTTTATGAAAAAAGAAAATTAATAATAACTAATACCAATTTTCAGTGTTTAAAAAAAAAAAGAAATCAAAGGAGAGCCCCGTAATCAAGATCTTACAACTATTGAATGAGAATGAGGTAAAAAAAAACCCTGCGCATTTTATGTTGGTTTGGATATAATATCTGCACCTTTCTAAAACTAACAAGAAGAGATGATAATCTTAGAGTCGGCTGAGCATGAGAAAACAAAATAAGTAACTTTCCTATACATTACTCTATTTGCAATAATATCACCTCTATCTCTCTATTCTAGTTTTGGACACTATTTTGGGCACTATTTGACATGACAACCTGACAATAAAAGAGGAAAAAGGTAAAATAAGGCACCTTGTAATTTTTGACTGGATTCAAATTTCAACCCTGGATAATAAAGATGTAACACCAAGTCAAAAGCCATAGGAAATCTCTGCTTACAATCCAGAATACTTTCTTTCGTTTTTGGCCAGAAAAACATTTACTTTATATTTCCAATAATCAGGATGTTCCGCTTCACATCCAAGTCCTCAGAAGTCCAATCAAGAATGCCTCTGGTTTAGGACGTTTTGACCAATTTGGCCATATCTTTTAATATAATGATATAATAATATAATAATATATAATACTTAATTGCATCCCAAAAAGGATTTTTTATTGTACAGACGTGTTATGATTTACACAGTAAGATAAATAGATAATTGAATATGTTGCATATATAAATAAGGAGCGGTTTCAAAGCCAGAGTTGTGCTTTATAATATATGAATAATTTCAACACTGTAAAGTAGTTTAAAATGTCACTATCAATTGAAAATTGAAAAGATTACAATAAATTAGTATTTATATTATTTGGAAGTTAAAAAAAACACGAACATAATTATATAAAATGATTATTGCTTGTTATTATAAAACCTAATACTGGACGGCAGAAAATATTTACGGTGTCTCTCTGACTCTCTGTTTTAGTTGAACTAGAGAAAGGACGATCTCTCCTTCCTGACATAATAACTGATGTTCTTAGTGGATGATGCTGGTCAGTTAATATTTTAGTTCTTTTACTCATACAATATAAAAGATCTACATTGTCAACATCTTTTATATAGCATTTAATCGATTTTTGACACTTGGATTTATTTTGTTCCTTTCCACTGCTAAGCAATTGCATCCCCAAGCTGTTATACCAATTGACAAGACACTTTCTATTACTGCTTTATAAACTAATGTGCAGAGGGTTTTATCTCTATTATAAACTGAGAAAGTTTTGAGAAAGAATAAGTCCGTCTGCACATCTTATGTTTAATTATTTTCAAGTGTTCACCCCGCTTGAGCCTGTCATCAATCGTTACAACAAGGTATTTGTAGTAAGGAACTCACTGGACGAATTGGTCCTTTAATTTTAACGGTTCTATTGGTTCCTTCACTCTCCTAAAGTCAAGCACTAGCTCCTTTGCCTTGCTTATGTTAAGCTCTAGTGGGCATCACACCAAGACACAGATCTATCAATTTCTTGACTATAAGTATAAGCCACTTCGTTGTCATTTGTAATAAGGCCTTGAAGAGCGGTGTCATGTGCAAAAGGTACAATCAGGGTTTGACTTCTACAGTCATTCGTGTATATCGTGAATAATACAGGGGACAATACACAACCTTGAAGAGCACCAGTATTTATAGTTATACAACGTTTTGTCCTTATTGAGCATAACGTGCTCTCTCCGTTAGAAATTCGAGCACCCAAGCAAGTATATACTTGTTCAAATTCAGACTAGTCTGAGGTTGCATTTTATCTAACGCTGAAGAAAATAAAGCTGTCACAGGCCAGGTACTCGATCTACACCCGAGTGCGGCGAGAAAACGAGAATACATAGTAATTTTTTTTATAAAGACTTAACCTAGCCGTCTCATCTCAAAGTCGAATAATAAATAATCTGGTTATCTCAATAATAATAACAGATGAGAAACAGACCTGTTTTGTTTTTTATTTGACAACTCAGATACATGTATCTCGATAATCATGACACATTCCGACGAACGAAACTGTTTTGATTACGGAGCATTAACTGTACATTGTTTATGTCATTCAGCTACTAAACGAAACTCAGCTTTTGTTTTTTTTTTTAAAGATTCAATAAAAGGTTACAAAAGTGGTAAATTCTGCCGATTTCCCAACGAAAAAAAAACAAACAACCCCCCCCCCCCCCCAAAAAAAAACAAAACAAAAAAAAAAAAAACAAAAAACAAACAAACAAAAAAAAAAAAAACGACAACCCGCCATCAAATCCAAAAACAATGATTAAAGTTCAGCTAAGTGTATTCCCTTACACGTTACTCTCACACCTTCTCCTTTTCCTCTTCGCACTTATTTTTATCGCCTCTTTCTTTTATTTTCGGATGCTGTGATCCTTTATAGGCATTATCAGCAATTACTGGATGCCTGCCCAAACGTAATGCCGGTCATTAGGAATAATTGCATTGCCGCTAAAAGGAGCAGGGACCTCAGCTTTTGTTTTAGATAAGCAACAATACTACCTCAACCCAGTGTAAATGCGCCAGTTATACACATAAATGAGCATATACATGCACGCTCTCTCTCTTTCTCTCTCAATCACAAACACACACACACACGCACACATACACACACTTCTTTGCTATACTATATTTCTCTCGTCCTGTATCATGTAACATCTTTTCTTTTAATTATTTATTTTAAGGCATTCCTAAAATAAATATAGATAACGCATCAATTAAACCCGCTACATACCTAACGGTATAAATGTAACAAAGAGTGTCATCCGCACAATTCAGGTAAACCGCAAAAGCTCCCCCAAAATATTTGAGCAAATGGATAACGAAGAAACCTCCACTCATAATATTCTATACGGACTCAGAAACAAAGTCCAAATAAAATAAACATTGCTGAAACATCTCTCAAAAATCCAACACAAGACGCAAAAGCTGTCTGAGACTGATTCACTATTTACTTTGACTCCACTAGTAGAGTTTCTTGGCAAGATAAATACGCACTGGGCCATAATCGATTCAACTGGCTTGATGTAAAATACTATTTGAAGATTAAATGAAAATTACTAAGCTGAGGCAGAAGAAGAAGTCGATATATATATATATATATATATATATATATATATATATATATATATATATATATATATATATCTGAGAGAATAAAGAAAGAAAGAAAGAGAGAGAGAGAGGGAGAGAGAGAGAGAGAGAGAGAGAGAGAGAGAGAGAGAGAGAGAGAGAGAGAGAGAGAGAGAGAGAGAGCGCGATCCTAATTTTTCATCAATCGGGCAAAACTACAAAGTAATTTAATACAATAAATACGTTTTAAAAGTAATTTTGTTAATAAGCATTAAATCGAGGCGTGCACGCGTATACGTTGTTGATTTAGGACCTGCTGAGTTCAAATATGTATTTATTTTTAAGATCGGAGCGATATTTTTTATATTGATGGGCTAAACGGTTTGCTGTCTGGCTAAAAAAAGATCAAAGGAATGCCACCTTCCCGTGGCAAACCCACAAAATATATAACATGTCGAGTATTTTGCTGCGTAAGGGGCATTACAATGACGATGTCATCAACCATCCTCCATGATATCTAAGTTTGTTAACAAGCTTGAAATAAATAACGCTATGAACATTTTTAAAGCGCATTTCCACAGATTCACAATGTTCCACTCAGTTCATCAACTCCATTTGTTTCCCAAGCAGCGAAGACCGCATGACCAAATTTCCATTTCATACTTAAACATTGTCCGTGCGGAGTCATTCTTGTATTAGCATTCTTATAATATCCATACGTTTTTACAGCCAGATTCCCATTCACATCTTCATCGAGTTAATGTGTACAAAATGCATTACCCAGTAACGTAATACTAATGCCATCGTGTTTTGTTGTCAAAGCGAAGCCTGAGCGTCCATATAATCTGTCTTAATTAATCCAATTGAGGCTTTCATTCAATTTGTCATTGTTATCACCCGGTGACACAACGTTGGGCCAAAGTATTCAATCTATATCAATAGTCACGTTCAATATCGCGTGAGTTTTGCTACAAAACCAGACACCACCTCTGAGCCACCGGAGGAATCATTTTTACTCAAGAGGAGAAAACCAAGAGGCCGAACTTGGGCTCTTAACCTGTTTTCTAAAGTTACCTTACGAACTCGACCCCCCCCCGTCTGCCCCCCCCCCCCCCCCATCCACGGCTCCATATCTCTATATTATGATATACTAACAGCAATATTCCCTCAAACCCAATGGAACGTATTATCGGCACGCCAGAGTTGTCCTGTCAAACAATCATTGAAATGTGCGGGTCCACAAGCCGTTTTTTTTCAGCTAGCTGCATGTCAATCTAATTTTTCCGATTTTCAGGTCCATCTCATCCAATCTTCACAGGTCCAGACGGAATTTAAAAGTGTGACACCCCGTCTTGTGTTCGATCTCCCAAGCCTGATATAATTACGTCCGACTATTTGGGTGCAGGGTGTAACGTTTTTACGGATGAGTTCCAAATGGCTGCTTCTACGTGGCTATTTACTCGAAAATGGATCGCTAGGATTTTTCTTCCTTTTACGACAATTGGCATCAATCTCGTGAAGACACCAAAAGAAACATTTGAATTCATCTTTTTCAAAAACAAACTTCCAGTTATACATATATATATATATATATATATATATATATATATATATATATATATATATATATATATATATATATATATAATGTGTGTGTGTGTGTGTGTGTGTGTGTGTGATTGTGTGTGTGACAGGGAAAAACACACTATTGTGTGTGTGACAGGGAAAACAACTTTTTGAGAAGAAACTTTCGTTTCTATTTTTTTGTTCTTCGCCCCCTCAACTTTTCTTTTGTCAACGTGATATTTAGACGTATTTTTGCTGCCGTCTCGACTTAAAAAGGTAACTATTTTTTGTTTGTTTGTTTTTTGACTAATATACCTTAAAATCAGTTTACGCCCTGGAAATGAATAATTGGGGAGTTGACTTTGAAAACCTGCTAAGTGACAACCGTATACAAATTGAGTTGATACACCTTTTCAATATATTGGTCACATTGGATTCACTACGGAAAAGCTAAACGTTCAAACACACTACCGGAATCAGTAAACATATGACAGAAAAGAGATTATCTTTGAATTGTGAAAAAGAGATTTTATCTGAATTATGAAAAAACATTTTTTCTGAATTATGAAAAAGAGACTTAGCAGGTTTTGAAAGTCGTTGCCTCAATTTTATCGAGAGAAGACAAGGTTCGGGTTTAAAGAGCAAATCACACACCTCTATATTTGTTACTTATTATGACAGATATAGTCTATGGTAGTGGAAGGTATCCGGGGTCCTGTTTCTACTCTTCACAGACTGTCTACTCTGAATGTTTATTGATCTTTCACAAAGAGGGGTAGGACACGACTCGGACTTGACATCGGTCCTTTTACTAGTCGGACAAATGCTTTCACATTGGAGCCATCCGGGCCCCCTACATCCTCTTGAAACACATCGAAAATGTCGATTTATAATTTGACCCAAAAAGCCTTCAGTGACAGGGTAATGGCTGCCCTGACAGTTTACGTCAGTCAAATTTGCCAATATAGAGTTATCATTGCCTCATTTTCAAACAGGTCTGTTTGGATATCCTGATTATTTGGTTGTACCGTACAGAGAAATAAGTATTTTCCTATTACACACACACACACACACATAAACCACACAAACACACACACACACACACACATATATATATATATTATATATATATATATATATATATATATATATATATATATATTATATATATATATATTGAAAAAGCATTAAAAGTGCAGCATTTTAGATTGTTTTTGTTATCAATCTCAGATGGCAATTTGTGTTTTGTGTCCATCTGTGAAAAGCACGAGCGTCAGCTATAACGGCTCCGTCAGAGTGAGAAAAAAAAGAATCATGTTACTTGTTCAAGTAGAAAAGAGAGTGAGAATTGAGTTCGGGTCCTCGAGATATGAGTGCAATGCGCTATTTACTGGGTCACTGAGCCGCTGATCTTATATTAATAAAACTAGGAGCTCAATATTGCTAATCTCTTGTTTAGATAAAGTTGAGAATAGTTGAGTAATTACGTTCGACGTGTATTAGGTACCCCGAGAGAGATTATTCCACTTTCTACAGTCCATTAAAATCCTCAAATTATTACAAATATTGTCTCAAGTGAAAATCATATACCCATTAAAGGCATGAGATTTCAAGAGCTACCATGAGGAGACCACTCAACTTATGTGACACATTTTGCTTGTAACTAACAACTCAAATCAGCTACCCTTTTTATTATTAACAAACGTCGTCAATGATCTAGTATTTTGAACTAATACATTTGAGCATTTGGAATACCAATCAGCCTTACTATGAAAATAAAACAAACAATTTTTCTAAATATCTCTCAACCCTATTTTTTCAAGAATGAGTTTTTGTCTACAATCTTATAAAGGTGTTTATTCAGACAGAGTACTGCAGCACTGGTCTCTGCCAAACACTCGCACCCCGACAAACATTTTTTTTTTGGTTTTTGGCCAGAAATTATTTCTACTTTAAATATCGACTGATCAAAACCCACAACTTGTTAAACTTAAGACTTCAAACTTTGAATTTTTTTTTGACAGTTAAAAGTCATTATATTATAACAAGGGATTTTAACTTAAAAATTTTCAAGGCAAAATTTAAACAAGTATGATTAGTCAGAGTACGGCAGCCTTGGTAGCCGAAGATCGATAATGCTGATGAGTGATGGTAACTCGAAGAGCATGTCGATTTTTGGCCCTCCTTCTTCGGTCATTCAAACAAAATGGCCTGGCCACTCCTAGCTGCTATTGTTCTCTAGGATGGAACGATGTGGAACTAAAGGTTGACTACATAACGCCACCCTTTTGGCTACGGCTTCATCAGCGCTGCCATCGATACCATGGATACATGTACAGCTTTTACAGAGATCAATTCGGCAACTTTAATTTCAGTAACAACTACCACCCATAACACCACACCACTGCCAGTAATAATAATAATGATAATAATAATAATAATAATAATAATAATAATAATAATAATAATAATAATAATAATAATAATAATAATAATAATAATAAATTGCATTTATATAGAGCTTTACCCCCTTGTCACAGGTTCTAAGCTCTTTACAGTGATATAAAACAAAACACATTACGGTACAAGTGTTGATGGAAAAGTGATACGACATCAATTATTATTATTATTATTATTATTATTATTATTATTATTATTATTATTATTATTATTATTATTATTATTATTATTATTATTATTATTATTATTATTATATTTAAAAACTGTGACTTTTATGTTATTCCCTGACTTAAAATGATAATATTAATCATTATAACAAAAATAATGATGGTCAGGATTTTAAAGTTGATATAACGTGGAGAAATAGAGGGATTTTCAGAAAGATAGAGGGTTTCATAAAGATGATGATGTCGGTGACGAAGAAACGAAATCGTACAAGAGTCTGTGAGATAGAAAGGGAAGGGCTATAGTGAAGTCACGATTTAACTGCGTGAGTACACGGTTGACCTTCAATCAGGTGAGGTTCCCTGGGGCTATCTTGTGCAGTCAATTAAGACTTCTTATCTATAATACACAAACCGATCGATCCTATTTCATTCCCTACTTAATCTGAAAAAAATAATAATTACGAGGTAAAATCATAAAATAAAAAAGTACGAATCATTCTGATATTCAAAAACTTCTAAAATCCTCTAATGTTATTGTAGTATAATATGTGCTGCCTAACATCGCTGAATTGAGGCCAGAACTTTTCCCTAGCACCTCTGAAGTATAAAACAACTAAAATATCTGCTTATTGTCGTCTCGACTGACGCAGATATTTGATCTATCGCTCACTTAAAGGTATAGGCGTCTAAGAATATTTTTATAGTCATTAAAATAAGACTTGGATGATTTATTTTATGACGACAAACATCGTAACGAAAACTAAAAAATCCTATTTCTGAACCTTTAAACTATAAAATCCATATCTGACATCTGGTTTACCTGGATCTAATATTTAAAGCTGCAATGTCCATGTATTATCAACCCTAACTATAGAGTTTCCGGTCCAAACACACAAACACAACACACATATATGAATATATATATATATATATATATATATATATATATATATATATATATATATATATATATATATATATGTCCTGTAAATTAATACTTTATTTACAGTAGACTAGGTCGATACTGTTCATCTCTGCTAGCTTTATCTTTCGTACACTGACGAACACATTTTAAAAATTTTTAAATAAAATTGAATATCTCACAAATCGATGGATTGAGGTGAACTCCTAATAGCCAAACACTCTCAACTGTGACACTTAAAAGATTGATAGTTTTTGACAAGTTGGGAATAATCTCAAGCAAATTAGAAGTAAACGCCGTCTTGGCCAAATGAAAAATAAGTGTTTTATGAGAGTACAGCAGTTCAGTGTTTCTATATACATGACATAAATCACTGCCCTCAGAAATGGGGATATTTTGATTTCCTTTGCCTGTCTTTTTTATATCCCTGGTGTTGTTGTCATTTTGGTATAGAAGTGTTTTTATCCTTAATATAAAACACTATCCCAATCGCCAGAGGGGTTATGATTCTCCAGGGGAATGTCCTCTTCCGGACTTATTTATTTTCTGTTTTGGAGGATGGTTTGTTTAGGGGAGAGGAGATGGCGAGGGCTGGTGGTGGGGGGGGGGGGGGGGGGGGGGTTAGGAGGCAGGGGAAGAGGAAATGTTAAGATGAGCAGATGGAGGTGTTTTTAAAGTATTACTGTTTTGCAGAACCTTGTAGCAGGTGTTCATCCTATTTCTGTAACGTCTTATGTTTGGTTGTCGCTTTAAAATGCAAAATCTAATCCTTCCCTCATGTGTG
>NC_088361.1:57330924-57338424 GCF_034508935.2 Berghia stephanieae | reverse complement strand
GAGCATCAATTTTAGAGTCTATTCTAACAAGCCCTTTGTTACCAATCCCTCAATTTCTTAATTATTCGACAACATTCAAAATACGAAAATAGATGAGATTTAGTGTCGCCGTTTCCATAGCTATTTCACAATAAATTTGAATGTATTTTCCATATCGTCCAATTAGCCAATCGTCAAATAGTGCAGATTGAAATTAAAGATATGAAAATGGAACTGCATGAAGCTATATTTCACGATTCCTCTATGCTTAATGCGTTCAGTGGTGTTTTGTTTATACCTAGTTACAAGTCGTCTGGTGTAGTACAACATCCTTCACTGGCTATGAGTAGGTGGAATAATTTATGTAACGCGATTTAAACAGGGACACAGCTGTGGCCAGATTTTTACTAATGTTGTCATCATCCGGTCAGTGACCACTGTATTCGATTCTCTCATTCCAGCTTTTAAAACACTTTAATACATATTATGCGATATCATAATACAGGCACATCGTAGTCTGACTTGTGAAGACATTAGCAAGAGGATTATGGTAATTTGATAATGTATATAATTAAAATCTCTTACTATGCCATTAATGAACTGCAACAACTATGACTTAAACTAATTAATAACTATAAAAAGTATGGGCAATTTATGTGATCATGCTACATTGAAGGTGTAATTCGAATACCTCAGGGGACGATATATCGGACACTAGCGGTCAGATGTACTGCTGAGACCACGGGCACTAATGCCGTTGTAATGGGATGCCTGGGTTATCCTTAAACCAGTTAACTGCCGCACTCTTGAAATACTCGTATTAAAGATTTGGCCAGAAAACTTGTCCTTCAGATATTGATCGATTTAAATGACCCTCATCTTGGAAAAAAATCTCGAACCTTGGACTTCTCGAAGTCCCATGTTTGAGATTTTTTGCCAAGATGAGGGCAATTTAAATCGATCAATATTTGAATGACGAGTTTTCATGCTAAATCTTTAAATACGAGTGTTTCCAGAATACGACAGTTAACTTGTTAACTCCCAATATGGACAAAACACATATTTTTTTATTGTTGCCAATTTAGCCCAAAAAAAATTCAACTTCAATAAAAAATGAAAATTTAGATGACTCCCAACTTATTAAAATGTCTCAAAAGGCATGAGAACAGAAATATCATTGAAGTCTCCGTTTGAGTATTTGAGTCATGTTGGGAGTCATGCTGATCAATCGATGTTTGAAAAGAAACCATCTTTGGTTAAAAAAGAAATAGTTTGCTTTGCAACTGTTCGATGGTTATGGGATAAAAGGTGTATGTATGTATGTATGTATGTATGTATGTATGTATGCATGTATGCATGTATGCATGTATGTATGTATGTATGTATGTATGTATGTATGTATGTATGTATGTATGTATGTATGTATGTATGTATGTATGCATGCATGCATGCATGGATGCATGGATGGGATGGATGGGATGGATGGGATGGATGGGATGGATGGGATGGATGCGATGGATGGGATGGATGGGATGGATGGGATGGATGAGATGGATGGGATGGATGGGATGGATGGGATGGATGGGATGGATGGGATGGGATGGGATGGGATGGATGGATGGATGGATGGATGGATGGATGGATGGATGGATGGATGGATGTATATTATTGTATATTTGCTAAGTCCGATCTTTTGTTCCACTAAGGCTTCAGATCCACCAAACCAATCGCCACCAAATCTTGCATGGCCTTCACAATTGACCTGAAGGTGATTTTTGTGTACCTATGAGTTTGATTAATTAACGCCATGATTTTATTTAAAAAATCAATTGTTTCGTCACTTTTCTTTTGAAAACAGACGCTATCATTTTTAGCAATTTTGTTATGGATTAAATTACCCGTAAACCAATATGACAATTTGATGTGAGTACGTGCACTGGACCGATACCAGGTAGGGGTTACTCTCATTATTTTTAATACAAACAATTTCTTAAAGGTCATATATATATATATATATATATATATATATATATATATATATATATATATATATATATATATATAGAGAGAGAGAGAGAGAGAGAGAGAGAGAGAGAGAAAGAGGCGGGGTGGCACATATTGTCATTTTCATTATTTTCTTTTTACTTACAGCCATTAACATCAAACATTTCCATTAATATATTCGTCACAACATCGCCTCTATGGTACTAATAATATCTTCCACCAGGAACTTTAATCTTCACGTCTGTTTCATAACGAGATAATTTTCCAATCAACGTTAGCTAACTGCCCTAATTAAATACTCCTCTCTGTGTATAGCCACAATATGATTATTATATTTTTTTCCCTCGCTTCGTTAGCCAATAATTGTCAATTCATCAATGACCAGACAATCAGCTCTTTCTTTTCGGCTGGGCATTACAGCCGCACTCTGGAAAAGGACATATTAAAAAATTTGGACAGAAAAACTCGTCCTTCAAATATCGATCGATGTAAATGACTCTCATCTCGACAAAAACTCCAAAACCCGGAACTTCGGCGAAGTCCCGGGTTTGAGATTTATTGCCAAGATGAGAGTCATTTAAATCAATCGATAATTGAAGGACGAGTTTTTCTTGCCAAATTTTTAAATATGTGCTTGTCCAGAGTACGGCGGATTAGTGGTCTGTCCTTGTGGACAATCAAGTAATTACAATTATAACAACAGCTATTATTGGTGACAAGTAAGTCATTGTATGGTAAATCTCCAAACATTTATAAGTAGTACTAATGAACTCAATGAAATGGTCAATTCGTATCCAAGGTAATGAAATTCTTGTTACATCAGACATCTGCTTCAGATATGCTATAAAGCATTTTAACATTCCAACATTTGGACTCGCTTGGTGATCGGATAATAAAGGTCATGGGTGTTGATGTATTGATCAACTGTCACTCTCAAGCTGCAAAAATCAGGCTTAACACCATCTTGCACCTAACAGGCTGTCATTAACATTAAGGAGAATAATAAATTGAGACATTGCATTTTCTGAACCTTTCAACAACGACGATGAGGTAGCAAGTAGAAAAGCCATTGTAATTTTTAAAAACGTTTCAATTAAGTACACAACATCAATAAAACTACAGCAGCACATCGAGAAAACGCATTTTTAATTCAATCCAGAAATTTTATAAATTCTAACCAGTTAACTGACGTATTCTGGGAAAACACGTATTTAAAAATTTGGCCCTAAATCCCGTCCTTCAAATATAGATCGATTTAAACGAGCCTCATCTTGGCAAAAACTATCAAAAGTGGAACTTCGGAAAGATTTTAGAATGACGAATTGAGGGCTATCTTAATCCATCGACTTTCGAAGGAAATAATTTCTAGCTAAAATGAATAGGGTGTTTTATCATTGCACTGCGGGGTAGGCCAGGTCTAGACTTAATACATTAGCAGGAACAAGATTCATAAATCACAATTACACGTAACTAAATGAGTGCTGTCTTGTATGTCCGCGAGAAAGACAAATCACCCATAGCGGATACTCTATTTGTTGATACTAATGCTACAACCCCATTAGGTTCATTAAGGAATGTGTATGGGTTATATACCATTAAGGGAAATTTATTAGTTGCATATCATAAGAAATGTGTTAAAGTTGTATATATTAAGGTATGTGTATGAGCTGTTGTATATCATTAAAGTACCAACAGTCTGGTGACAAATGACCGTTAGATGGAGAATGATTTAATCAATTGAATGAAGACGAAGTATCTGGATATTGTCGGGAACGCCAAGGAAATTCCGACGGTAGAAAATATCTGTCAATAGAGAAAAAAAGTAACAGGAAAAGGAGGGGGAAGAATATAGGATTCTCTTATTCTTGCTTTTTGGGATTCCAGACATGTTCACAACCGCTGCACGAGCTCGCAAGTGCGCGTTGGAAAGAAAGTTCGAATTCCAAAAGAAAGGGTGTAAGAAGTCTTATATTCTACCCTCAATCAATTCCGATTTCGTCATTTTTGAATAAACGATATGTTCAAAATCTTTTAAATGAGAATTCTTTTTTAAGAATATTATGATTTTAGTGATGTTTACCGATTGATAAAGGCACATACTATTGTAAACTTGATATCATTACGCGTTACTATTGATGGGGAGGGATATATTAACATTTTTAAAGATATATAAATATCATAGATGAATAAATGACATTAAGAGTTTTGTAATGGTGCGAGTTTTTCTAGAGTGGAGGAAAAGCAGACAAGTACAATGTTGGAAATATGTGACCCACCTTTTCAATATGGTATTATCTTGAATTAGACAACTAAAAGGTAATTTTGAGTTAAAATGACTCTGGTAAGTTTAATATTCATGGATTTAAAAGAAAACAATTTCTCTCCTCCAAAAATGTATTTATTTTATCTGGAATGTTATAGTTTAGATTTAAATTCAATTTCAAGGATATTATTCAAAGTAAGAAATATAGTATCGTTAAATCTATTTTTATTTTAAATACCAGAACAATTATGATTTGATTCTAGCCAATAGCCCCAATCCGAGGATAATGGTTGACGTCACCTTTAAATCTAGACCATAAAACTTTGTATTTTGCTGCTTTGCAAATTTGTTAACAAAATCCATTGCTTTATAAAATCTATCTTCCATGAAAATTGCGTGCCTCTTAAAATACCCTTTGCTATAAGACTCACTGGGATGGAAACGTGATAAATCCATAATTTCTTCAAACTGTACTTCAAAAGCCCATTGATGTCAAAATAAACATTTATTTCTCTTGATAACCCATTTCCGTTTTTTTTTCGGAAGCTTCTAAAGTGTTTACAAATCAGAATGTTTTTTTTTAACCTATCGAACATAAGGTCGGGTCAGTGATCACATTTGCTATCAGTGAGACATTTCGTGTTTTTCCCAGGCACTCAATAGATGGAGGAAAATACTCTGTTTATTTGTGTGATGAGGCAACTGAGAAAGAAGTGGATGAAAATCGCATCATCCGTCAGTCGGAAATTGCTGCTAACGCTCTTATTGGAAATGTGTTCTCTAGTAATGAGTAATAAATATATGTGGCGGATCTCTCTATACTGATGTGCTATGAAAAAAACACGGATTTAAGATTTTTGTGAGAAAACTAGTTCTTCAAATATGGATCGGTCATTTTGAAAGATCGATATTTGAAGAACAAGTTTTATGGCCAGACATTTAAAAACGTGTTTTTTTCAGAGTAGGGTACGATAATATAGTTGACAGGAAGAAAGGAAAGATAATGTGTCAGGAAGAATGGAGACTGGATTCATTGGGTGGACCTACATACACACGTGAGCGCTAGGTCACTAAAGGCACTATTATTTTTAGAAAAGTAATTGTGGTACACGAGACACATAAGCATATGAAGGAGAGGGAGATAGAGCGAGAGGGATGCGATTCTCGTTGATTTCCTACCACAGGGAGCCACTGTCACCTCTCAACGCTTACAAATAGACCCTGAAGCAAATGAAAGCAAGAATTCGTCGAGTTAGACCGGCTTTGGATATGGGACTCGTATTGTTTCTTCATGAAAATGCCCTTCCACACACATGTGCCAGGAAAAGGGAGGAAATAGCATAATTTTGATGGACAACGCTGTCTCATCCTCCTTATTAATTCACCAGACTTGGACACTTTCAGACTTTCATCTTTTTGGTCAACTGAAGGCGGTAATGAGGGAACATCGCTTTGAAGATGAAGACGCCAAGACAGTAGTGAAAAATTGGCTCAAATTTCAGTCAACTCAGTTTTAAGAGGACGGGAAACATGACCTTACGGAAAGGTTGACTATGGATACTGAGAGAGGCGGAGACTATTTTGAGAAGTAGATTTCTCCTCGGCTAATGCCAAGCTTTAATTTGAGCTTTGATGCATGGATTGATTCAATTTGTTTTAAAGTAATTAGCAGAGTCCCATTACTTTTTGACTCATCCCTTTCATAAATAAATAAATAAATAAATAAATATTGAGCTTTTATATAGAGCTATATCCACTAAATGTGCTCAAAGCGCTTTATAAGGGGTATAAGGGGTCCCTGACCAACAGCAACAAGTAATATGTAGAACGAAGCATGACGTCTATTAGGCGATATTTCACATTTTTTTCTGACAGAGACAACGCTGTCAATGGTCAGGTACCTATTTCACACCTGAGTACGGTGATCGAATGTGAGTAAAGAGTCTTTTCCAAGGACTCAACTATGCGCCGAGCGAGGCTCGAATCCAGAACCTTCCGATCCGAAAGCGAGTGTCATACCACAAGACCACATAGCCACACATAGCTTTCATACATACAAAAACACACATAGAGATCAAGACACGAATATTTACGTAAAAGTTTGACAATCAGGGAAACCTACAGATAAGTGGGGTGGCATAAATCTACAATACAGGTAAAGGTGGAATATCCATGGAGGATATTATTCCTGTAGAACAACATTTCCTGTCTTAATCTTTTTAACTCTCTGACAGGGTGAGACACACCGAGGCCATGGCTTTATCTGCCTTTCTGACTTGTTTATGAAACGTATACTTTTAAAAAGAAGAAAAAGATGCTTGAAAAATGAAACAACAACAACACACGCAAACACATACACACTCGCAAGAAATCTCACCTGGCTTATTTCGGAGACAACGCTGAGAGGCATGACGAGAACGGCTACCATCAAATCGGCTACTGCCAATGATACGATGAGATGGTTTGCCACGTTGTGAAGCGAACGTTCCAGAATGACAGCTGCAATGACGAAGCAATTCCCGATAATGCAACAGAGAACAAAGAGACCTAAAATGATGCTGGTGACAATAAGATGTTCCTGACTATACACAGTCAGTTGCCATTCTGGAATACCTCCGTCCGTGACGCCCATATCCGTTCCGTTACTTCCGCTTCCGGCATTCATTTTGTTATTATTGTTGCTCTTATCAATGATATTCGAGCTGGCTCCTTGTACGCTTAAGGTGCTCCCGCCACTGATTTCATTGATGGAGTCATTAAGCCTCTTTATGTTAGAGACCAGTGTGTTGATCATTATTTTGGCTGTTGCAGTGGGCGTGGTGCCCATATCCAAGATGGATTCCGTTGAACTTGAAATATTCATCCTTGTATAACTCGATATCCAATCAGATCCAGTGAATTCAAGATAGATTTAAGTTTATGATGAAATTAGGGTATAAGAAAAATAATGGCATACAGTTACCGCACTATGTGTCCAAAAGGCTATAATACCATGATTAACTCATTTTCGTGTATTTGAAATACCAGAATTTGGATTTCCCATACCAGAGTAGTCGTGGGCATAAATGAGAGAATTAACCAAGTTCTTGCGTTACTAATAATTGTTTTATGAATAAAAACATGACTGAAGTCGTGGTTTTACAAGGCTTTAAGAATTCTTTCATGATGTTATGAAAAATATTTCAACGAGACCCATCTGTGTTTTAATGATCATTCCATTGATCTGAAATGAAAGAAAAAATGAATTGCTTCAG
>NC_088361.1:57310924-57328424 GCF_034508935.2 Berghia stephanieae | reverse complement strand
ATCAAAGTCTAAAACAATGCAAACTAAATCTTATCCCTATCCTTGAGAAATTGATATAAAGGACAACAGGCATACATACATATACACGTACACACTCACACAATTGTACGCACTCACAAACACAAGCCTCACAAACCCCTTCCCCTTCTAATACAAAACAAAGTAAATTGATAAAGTTTCCGTGGAAAGGTGAATCACTGCCAAACACGGTACCAAATTAGTTTCTTGGTGAAATAGTGGCCAAGGCACGTCAGAGCTTTGAAAGCTTGGCGGTGACGACACGCTCAAGATTTGCTTTTAATGAGACCTCGGGTTTTAACTTTGAGTCAATACATTGCCTGTCGACTAAGTCGCAATTATCCTTGTCAGATCTTGAAGTTTTCCTTGCAAAACACGACGTTATTAAATCTGGAAATAACAAATACGGAAGCCATTACTGGCCGGGATCGAATTTACTCTAACCTCATAAATAATCACTGTTTCCCAATGTTAATCTGAATATGAACATTGACCTAACTGATTTTCTCAAGGGGACAGTAACAAAAAAATGTGATACGGGCTTCAGTGAAGCCCTGGTCGAATCGCTATTTAGCCTTCTTAGTGAAATAACTAATATATATATATATATATATATATATATATATATATATATATATATATAGGGATGAGATGAACCTTATATAGTTCTAGAATAGCAAGAAGAGACACATGGGTAAAAGCAAACAGCGGCTTATGGCAAAGTCTCATTTATAGTCCAGTACGTTAAAGAAATACAAAGAAGAGCGTTTAAATGATCCAAGATGGGACAAATATGTAAAGGTAAATAGCACTAATGCACCATTAATCATTTTCGAAATCTATACATTCAACTGACTCAGTAGTGAATGGGTATTTGTCTAAATCCTTTGGCTGATTTCATTTTGCTAGGGAAAAAATGCGCCTGATACAGTTAAATTCTAGGGTCGGAACTTTGGTTCCACTGTACTTGAAGAGTAAAATCTAATTAAATATTGAACTGCGATATGTAACTTAGTATTCACGCACTGTACACTGTATATCTCTATGTGTCACATACATAAGACACAATGCTAACTTTATCTTGATAACATTCAGTTGATGTCACCATTTGTGTGCCCACGCCTCTACCGTCACAACTTACGTAAGGGCTTTATACAGATGCAACACAAAGGGTAAGACAGTGTGAGAAAATTAGATTCAAATGTGGGGATGTGAGAGCAAGAGCGCGCGCGCGCGCGAGAGAGAGAGAGAGAGAGAGAGAGAGAGAGAGAGAGAGAGAGAGAGAGAGAGAGAGAGAGAGAGAGAGAGAGAGAAAGAAAAAGAAAGAAAGAAAGAAAGAAAGAGAGAGAGAGAGTGAGAAAGAAAAAGAAAGAAAGAAAGAAAGAGAGAGAGAGAGAGAGAGATAGAGAGAGAGAGAGAGAAAGAAAGAAAGAGAGAGAGAGAGAGAGAAAGAGAAAGAAAGAAAGAGGGAGAGAGAGAGAGAAAGTGTGTGTGTGTGTGTGTGTGAGAGAGAGAGAGAGAGAGAGAGAGAGAGAGAGAGAGTATTGCAGCAAAGCAATTCAACTTCAACTGGTGATTGACAGAAGTGGAACATAATGTATGCCACAGGCTCTTCCTTGACAACAAAATGGAAGGTTGAATTCAAAACGTTAGGGAATGAAGGTATGAAATTATATTTCTCTTGAAATGTACAAGGCCACCCACATATCATTGGGTTGCTGTAGCATAATATATTGTATAAATCTGGCTACGACAACAGGTCATTTTCACAACGTTGGGACATACAAAAAAACCCAACCCATCAATCTAATGTATTTGTAACTTCCATAAATACTTTTCCATCAGTGTTGAAAAATGAAAAAGAATGTAACAAAATTTAATAAACCGAAGGTCTGGAACCAAAAAAGATTTAAAATGAAAAAAAAAAACCCCTGAAATATATGTAGAAAACTTTAACTGCACTTTTTAGGAATTATATTCATGTTTAAGTCATTTTTATAGTCTCATGAGTTTATTTTCGTCATTTGTCTTTATTAACCCCCGAGAAACTGATTAAAACCAAATCTTATTTAACTTATTTGAATTACTTTACAAACTTGTGGTTTAACGTCGAACGTTACAACCCTGACCTTTTGTCACAGTCTCACACAACTGTTAACAAGTAATCATTGAAGAGCCCTGTGCTATAAGTACTTATCTCACAGGAAGTTCGTTTTGAGAAAATAGAGGCTTAACTTTGAATTCTGCTATAGAGAGTATACAAAATAATAAAATAGTAGTATTGAGGCAGGAGTTGTAGATTATGTCTATCATGAAAATAATCGGTGAGTGAGCAAAGGAGATTATGCTCTAAGTTTATCACGGATTAACTGAAAAATCATGAAAATGTGACTTTTAGTACGGGGCTCATCAGTGATAAGCAACAACATCATACCCATTTGCAAACATTGTTTTTCAGTCTTAGGATTTAGCTTGTGTTTTTTGTGGGTGAATGCAATACCGATATCAAGCATAAGAGAATTGAAAGCAGGAGAAGATGTGTAGAAAAAAAATATAAAGAATGGATTAGCTCATTATCATAGCTGATCATGATATATTATGCCCTTTATAGAGCGACATAATTCTGGCATAAAAGGAAGGTAAAATGCTCCATTAATTTAAACAAAATAAAATTATATTAAAATAATAATAATATAACACGTAATATGTGTTTTTATGTGATGAAGACGAAATGTGATGACAACACGATCTGAATAATTAGATACGGGTTCTAGCTGGCGATTGGCAACACAATAGTATACATTTAGTAGCAATGACTATCCCGCACAAATCTTTGGGCCTCTTTTTCGCTTACGAAGTGCCCGAATTCGCGTCAAAATATGGGACGAAGCCGTTTCGTATATGCTATTTAAAAAAATTAATTACGACGCTGTTTATTGATGAATATGACTGAAAGTTGGCACACAGTTAGAAAAAAGGTCATTTTAGATCATGTCAAGCGACAAAACTCGTGCGATTAGCAGAAGACCGTTAAAAATAGATTTTTACTCTTTGGAGTAAAATATTTCTAAAACTACCGGGCGTGGAGGTTTTGTCGCTGACAAGGTAATACATGAACATTTCTTCTTTTTGGTTGTAAAATTTTATATGAATATGACGAGTACTTTTCCCGTATTTTACAAAACACCATCCTAATTTGCTCTTCAAGTTTCAATCTTTTAATCCACTTATTACGCAAGATACAACCAAAGGTCGAAAAAAAAAAATGCCGAAAAAGCGTCCCATATTTTCGCGTTGTTTTCCTCTTTGCGGGTCATCCAAATAAATGACACCTTTGAAACTGCATAACTTGTTTATTTATGAATGGATTTTCAAAATCCAAAAACATTTTTACTCAGTGGAGATAGGGCTTTGATTTTAGACAAAACATTTCCTCAAAAAGAGAAAAAAACATTTTTCATAGTCATTGCTACATTTAGGAAAAAAATATTCTGCATCCTATCGGAAATGGAGGTTAAATTTGGGATGTCCCCCTGTTGAATAGCATATTAATGCGGGGCATATTATATCGTCCTATGAATTAAATGTCCCTGTTTCCTTCATAACAAATAACACGGATAATAAACATTGGATTATGGTCGACGTGTACATAAATGCAGGACTGTCATACAAACCCACTTATGAACTTAGTTTAACAATGTTGTAATGGACAATATTTTGCTTCATTTTACTGTGGATACCACCATTTATGTTATGACGTCATCATTTCAAGACAAGCACTCAGGCAGTTAATTTCTTTATCGTCCTCTCTTCCGCTTCAAGAAACAAAGTCCGTGTTGATCAATGTAAAGACAGACGGATGACAAGTCGTGTATTCGGACAGTAGCGAACAGCGAGTCGATGCCTGGGGCTATGTGACCCACCGTCAAAAACATTATGATGTGGCAGTAAACTGGATGCTTACAATTCAATCTTCAGCTTTATTTAAAGCAGTTGAGTCAATACCAACACCGTCAACGGGGAGAGAAAAACTTGTATTTAAACATTTGCCCAGAAACTCGTCCTTTAAAAATCGATCAATTTAAGTGACCCTTATCTTGGCAAAAACTGTCAAACCTGGGACTTCGAGAAGTATTACACAACTTGTGGGAAATTGATACCGACACACGCCCCTACATTCCCTGCAAAGCGCTTTGATTTTGTGGATATTGCGTTATATAACAGCTAGTTATATTTCTTTTTATTACATGTTACGAAGCATTTCAGAAGTTTATGCGACTATGGACACTGGACACATGTATTCTTTCTTTGCGATACTTGATATCCGTCACTGGAGAATAGTAAACATAGTCCTTCTTATATTATCCTGAGAGAAAAAAATCCAATAGTGTGAGGTCTGGTGACGCGCGGGCCAGGCTTGGTTTGGGAGACAGTGATGTGGAGTAGATCAAATCAAATAGATGTTTGAGAATCAACCTAGCCAATCATAGCTTAAACCGATTCCCCTTTCGAATGTATGCAACTGCATGAGCGTTAATTGTCTAATTTTGACCAAGAATAATAATGTTGTTATTTCAAATAAATTACTAAACCATTTTAATAAAGATCAAATATATGAGTGCAGTGAGGATTGTGTTCCGAACTTTCTTTTCCCAAATTTTATTTGACATTTGGCTAAAATCTGACCGAGAGTAAAAGAGTAGTTTCTTGTTGATGTAATTGTAAATTCTTATACATGCGTTGGGCTCTTAAAAGCTTCATATTAAAGTTATAATGATAATGTGAAATGTAAATGACCAGAACTTGAATAAGAGATACAATAAACTAAAGTAGCTGTCAAAAAAATGATGCATTATCAAAACAGTAATGGGTTAGTCAAATGCTGACTTAATGGATCTAAAGGGGCTTTTTGAACAAGTAATTTCATTTTGTCACTCAAGCCCTTCGTTAGAAGAACTAGGAAAATAATAAGAAACAGGCCGCCTCCACTGTCGGAAGGCATTTATTCAATTGGAACCAAATACTTTTACATCAAATATCGATCTATTGAGATGACCCCTAACGTGTCAAAAAGTCTAAAAATGTGAGAACCTTAAACTTGATTGACGGTTTTAATTTGGTAGTTTTGGACTAGATGGGGGTCATTTTAATAGAAAATATGTGCCAAATATAAGTTATACGGCAAAAAATGAATAATGTGTTTTGTCAATGCGGTCATGAGATTATGTCATTCAGGCCCTCTTAACTCTTAACTCTGGAAAAACACGTATTAAAAAATTTGGCCAGAAAACTCGTTCTCCAAATATCGATCGATTGAAATGACCCTCATCTTGGCAAAAATTCTCAAACCTGGGACGTCGCGAAAGTCCCAGGTTTGAGCGTTTTTGCCATATTCGATATTTGAAGGGCGAGTTTTCTGGCCAAATTTTTAAATACCTTCTTTTTTCAGAGTACGGCAGTTACAGGTTAAAAGGAATATTTAAAAGTCCATTGAACTAACGCCAGTTCGTCGATTGCGTCGCATAATGTGTCGAATTGATCAATAAAAAATGATAACACTATTGTCCTAATAAGTCATCCAGGAAAAAAATGACTGTAAACACGAAACTGTATCTTAGTGAGCCAAAAAAAATTGTAAAGAAAAAACAAAATGTCAAATAATGGCTGGTCAAGCTGAGAGTGGAAACTACTACTACTACTACTACTACTACTACTACTACTACTACTACTACTACTACTACTACTACTACTACTACTACTACTACTACTACTACTACTACTAATAATAATAATAATAATAATAATAATAATAATATTACTACTACTACTACTACTACTACTACTACTACTACTACTACTACTACTACTACTACTACTACTACTACTACTACTACTACTACTACTAATTATAATAATAATAATAATAATAATAATAATAATAATAATAATAATAATAATAATAATAATATTACTACTACTACTACTACTACTACTACTACTACTACTACTACTACTACTACTACTACTACTAATAATAATAATAATAATAATAATAATAATATTACTACTACTACTACTACTACTACTACTACTACTACTACTACTACTACTACTACTACTACTACTACTAATAATAATAATAATAATAATAATATTACTACTACTACTACTACTACTACTACTACTACTACTACTACTACTACTACTACTACTACGACGACGACGACTACTACTACTACTACTACTACTACTACTACTACTACTACTACTACTACTACTACTACTACTACTACTACTACTACTCCTATTACTACTACTGCTACCACTACTGACGTTCTCTTTG
Organism: Berghia stephanieae; assembly: GCF_034508935.2. Taxonomy (NCBI): domain Eukaryota; kingdom Metazoa; phylum Mollusca; class Gastropoda; order Nudibranchia; family Aeolidiidae; genus Berghia; species Berghia stephanieae. Next base: position 57,322,063 of record NC_088361.1, on the reverse strand, counting down.
AAAAAAACGTATTGAAGTCGAGTTTTTTGGCCAACATTATAAACACGTGATTTTACAGAGTACAGTCGAATAGTAGTTAAAGTATTAGTAGTAGCAATAGTGGTTGTATAAGTAGTGGTGAAGATGGTGGCAGCAGTAGTAGAATAGAAAAAGTAGAAGTAGCAGCCGCAATAGGGTTGCTCTTAGTAGTGGTAGTAGTAGTAGTAGTAGTAGTAGTAGTAGTAGTAGTAGTAGTAGTAGTAGTAGTAGTAGTAGTAGTGGTAGTAGTAGTAGTGTTAGGATTAGTAGTAGCAGTAATAGCAGTGATTGTAGCAGTAATAGTAGTAGCTCATTATTCACATTCACTCATCGTACTCAGGTGTAAAATGAGTACCTCGCCTTTGACAGCATTATCTCTATCGAAAAAAAATGTAATATCCAATAACACAGGCGTCAGATCTTGTCATTCATGTGAAGTGTCGCTGTTGGCTAGGGATCCCCTATAAAATGCTTTGTGGAATTTGCTTTATATAAATGCTCAAGTTATTTTTTTATGATTTGTGGTCGTCAGGGTTGTCATCGTCGTCGTCGTCGTCGTCATCGTAGTAGTAGTAGTGGTTTTAGTAGTAGTGGTTTTAGTAGTAGTGGTTTTAGTAGTAGTGGTTTTAGTAGTAGTGGTTTTAGTAGTAGTGGTTTTAGTAGTAGTGGTTTTAGTAGTAGTGGTTTTAGTAGTAGTGGTTTTAGTAGTAGTGGTTTTAGTAGTAGTGGTTTTAGTAGTAGTGGTTTTAGTAGTAGTGGTTTTAGTAGTAGTGGTTTTAGTAGTAGTGGTTTTAGTAGTAGTGGTTTTAGTAGTAGTGGTTTTAGTAGTAGTGGTTTTAGTAGTAGTGGTTTTAGTAGTAGTGGTTTTAGTAGTAGTGGTTTTAGTAGTAGTAGTAGTAGTAGTAGTAGTAGTAGTAGTAGTAGTAGTAGTAGTAGTAGTAGTAGTAGTAGTAGTAGTGTTAGGATTAGTAGTAGCAGTAATAGCAGTGATTGTAGCAGTTATAGTAGTAGCTCATTATTCACATTCACTCATCGTACTCAGGTGTAAAATGAGTACCTCGCCTTTGACAGCATTATCTCTATCGAAAAAAATTGTAATATCCAATAACACAGGCGTCAGATCTTGTCATTCATGTGAAGTGTCGCTGTTGGCTAGGGATCCCCTATAAAATGCTTTGTGGAATTTGCTTTATATAAATGCTCAAGTTATTTTTTTATGATTTGTGGTCGTCAGGGTTGTCATCGTCGTCGTCGTCGTCATCGTAGTAGTAGTAGTAGTAGTAGTAGTAGTAGTAGTAGTAGTAGTAGTAGTAGTAGGAGTAGTAGTAGTAGTAGTAGTAGTAGAAGTGGTAGTAGTAGTAGTAGTAGTAGTAGTAGTAGTAGTAGTAGTAGTAGTAGTAGTAGTAGTAGTAGTAGTAGTAGAAGAAGAAGTAATTATGACTGTGGTAGTTGTTGCTGCTGTGGTAAAAATAGTGGTACAAGTTTTTGTTATTGTTTTCTTTAGGCTTGTAGCCGACCTTGTTGTTTGGTTCAAGTAGCATTAATGTATTGACATGTTTACTGACGCAATCCTGTCACAATGTCCTTCACATCTATCGTTGTTGGCAGGTAAAGACCGTAAACTCAATCAATAAATGACAAGGGACACAGATTTCCGTTGAAGAATGTTCAACAAGCCCAAATGACATGGTTGACAAGACTGCCAAGACGAAGACAAGATACACTCAGCGGCATCTTGTCCTTTGGCTACCGTCGGCCTTTGTAGGCCTCTTGATTGTGTGGGGAAAGTACTTGCCAAATAAAAGGGTTTTCAAAAAAAATTGTTTAATATGAAAACATGTAAACAAGCCGGGCCGTATTTTAAATGTAATTTAGACAAGTATTTATTTGTATTACAAGAAACAAATTGTATCAAAAATGATATTAAAGATTAAGGATACTTAAAATAAAACATAAGTATGTGTGTGTGTCAGGGGCGGTTGGTCACATTGTATTTAAGGCGGCACAAATCCGAAATACAGAATCAAATTTTATTGGTCTAGTTAATTTATCTTAATTTGACCTACTTTGTATGTGTGTGTGTGTATGTGTGTGTGGAGGGGGGTATTGCAATTGTTTGCATATGTGCGTGTATTTGTGTGTGCGTGTATGTGTGTGTGTGTGTGTGTGTGTGTTAGAATATTAACGAGACGTACTCACAAAAGAGCATCAATTATCTTGGACAAAACTTGTCTGTTAACTTTCACCTGTTCATTATAACGACTCACAGACGCAGCATGTCCTGTTTCCAACTGATTTCTTATATCTACAACGTTGAAAAGTTTATATTTAACAGCATCTGTGACATGGCGATTTGATTCAGAATGTTTCTTCAGTGCCTGAGGGATGTGCGAAATATCACTGAATCCTCCTGTTGTCCGTTATATCATACATCACCAAAAATCAAGCAATAAAAACAATGAAGCGTTTTACGGCTTTCACTGGCAGTAAGCCATTCAACATTTTAAAAATAATCATTATTAAATCGGCGCTGTCTCCTCGGTGTGTTAGAAACTAAGTTAAAATTCACTGGTTTGTGTGGACCTAAATCTTTCACCACTGTTTTCTCTTGAGGGGATAAGTGTCGGAATCGATCTTCAATTAAAAAATCAACATGATTCATGATTGGTTACAAATTACAGAAATAACTTTTTAAAATAAAATGATTCAAGATAAAAACAAGTAGGTTTCATAAACAATGACAACAGCGATAATACATTTTCTCTGAATACTAACGGTATGACACACAACTTTAGAATAATTGAATTTAAAAATCCACATTTAATTCCAAAAGCAAAGCACTTGTTAACTTCACACACAATCAGCGACATCTTTATGATTATACTATTATTAGACAATGCACACAATACAAGTTGAGTAGGGATCGTTGGGAGTGTGCGGGGATGAAGGACTCCGTGGGGTCAGGGATTTTTATTTATAGTACCATGGGGCTCTTCTCGGTGCATACTTTGTTTACTGTTCTTTTTGATATTTAGTATATATTTAAGCAAAACCAACAATGATAAAATATATATTTATTGCCATTCTCTTCATCCGTATATCTAAGTGAAGCAAAGCCTCTTCTTTCAGTGATAAAACTGATAGGGTTTTAATTTATCCCAAGTAGGACCTCAGGGCGTGCATCGCTAGATTGGCCGTCTTGGCCTAATTATTTTAGCAGTGAAAGACAATAGTTAGTTGGGGAGGGTGGGTGGAGGGAGATTGGGGAGTGGTAACTAACTTTCTTCAAGGTACAACAGAGTATAGGATAAGGACAGGACGGCCAAACGAATACTGGCTCATATAAACAAAAAAAACTTCCCCACCACACCACACCCTCCGCTCATTGTCACCCCGCGCAGGCAACGGGGGAAAGATGAAACGTGCCGATTTGACGCTACCTTCGTGGAGCGACGCACGAGTCATCAAATATTAAATTCAAAACAAAAAGCAGTATATGCTAAATTTTTAATTTTATCAAAATTTTAAAATTGAAGTTTTTTGTTTGGTTGACATGCTAATCTACGGAAAATATAGGGCGGCACAAAACAACTTCGCTCTATTGACCGACCGCCAGTGGTGTGTGTGTGTGTGTGTGTGTGTGTGTATGTGTGTATGTGTGTGTGCGTCATTAAATCACGAGAAAGACAGAGAAAAAGACATACACACAGAGAGAGAGAGAGAGAGAGAGAGAGAGAGAGAGAGAGAGAGAGAGAGAATGAGAGAGAGAGAGAGAGAGAGGAGAGAGATCGATAGAGTGAGATAAAGAGAGTGAGAGAGAGTGAGAGAGAGATGCGTAAGGATTTTAGAGAGAGAGAGAGAGAGAGAGAGAGAGAGAGAGAGAGAGAGAGAGAGAGAGAGGAAGAAAGAGAGAGATATATATAGAGAGAGAGAGGGAGGGAGAAAGAAAGAAATAATGATATGAAGAAAGAAAGAAGAGGGAGAGAGAGAAAGAGATAGGGATATATATATATATATATATATATATATATATATATATATATATATATATATATATATATATATATATGCCAATGATTTCGTACCTTGTGTCTAGTTGGCCTAAAAATCTTCTTTTTCCAATTTAATACAGAAATGACAATAACTAAACAGATGGATGTAATTTTCATTTTAAAAAACTCCCTTCAGTACATAATCCAAATATAATTAAACGCATAAATTTAATTAACTCTTCAGGATAACATATAAGTTGATCTCTTTCTCATGGGGAATGTCATTCCATATAAACATCTTTTAATGCATTTATTTAATGTTTATTCCTGCAATCTTCCGATTCATTTTTGATTTTTCCACAATTCTAAGAAACACAAGGCGGATGACGAGAATATATTGAGAGAAAATAATAAAACGCCAAGAAACCATTTAGAAACAAAGCATTTCTCATAAACTTGAATCAGTCAGAAATTACAAGAGATGGAAATTAAATGACATGTTTAATGGCTCCATGTTGATAATTTGGAATAGTTGTACTATTTGAGTTTGGAATTGTTCTAACTCAGCCTCAATGCAAACGTTCGCAAGTTCAAGTTGTCTCTGTTTTCCAAACGTAAAATTGCAAGAACCCTATAATGTCACCACATTATCTGCTGATCTATACATTCGGTATTGGTGTTCTCTCACGACTAAGACATGTAAACAGCAGTTGTTTCAAACGTCTCGTTAGCGTGTATTCCATCAGGAATTGATAATGCTTAGACTTAAATCCCCAGATGACAGACTTACAAAATGGCCCTGGGTGAGGCAATTTGTGACATTTACCCTCGTCCAATCAGTGACCAACTTTAGATTAGAGAATGCCCTTGGTGAGGAACTGTACTAAAATGCTGCTAAATTCTAAACCGACGCACGCTGATGGAAACTTTTTTCATGTGGCCAGAAAACTATCGATAGAATAAGATGACGTCCGACTTGACAAGGTCATAAAGCTGAACTCTAACATCATGTAAGACATTCTACAAGTCAAAGAAATGTTAACCAGTAACCAGCTGTAACTTGGAAATATATATATATATATATATATATATATATATATATATATATATATATATATATATATATATATATATATATATATGTATATATAGATTTGGTCAGAAAACTTGTCCTTCAAATATCGATCGATTTGAATGACCCTCATCTTAGCAACTACTCTCAAACCTTGGACCTTGCGATGTTATGTCGGGATAAATTTGGTGCTTAAAATAGAAATGTATGTTTGACCATATTTCAGAATGAGAGTAATTAAAACCTTTATTGTGGAGAATGGCATTTGTTACTTTTAACTTCAATAAAGTGAACTATCCGTATTCTGATAATTAACTCTTTAAACTACATTGTCTTCACATAGCCCATTCCGACAAAATACCAGATTAAAGGGTATCGCCACATATGTGGCAGACATGTTTCTAACTGTATTCCTTTCCCTTTGTCTTTATAGTTCACAGGTTACCGTGGCTTAGGCGAAGCGACAGAACTGTAAATGTATATCACACGTTACAATAACATTTGGCACTTTGCCATACATTAGTGTCATTGTTACTTCCTTGTCTCGGTGCCAAACCCAATAGAAATAATATGACAATAGACTACATCTGATAATCAAAATATGTCACGATATCCTGTTTGATTTTATTTTTGATGATTTTTTTTCCAGCTAACGATAATTTCATTCCTATAAAAAAAAAATCCAGCAATTAAATGATTCTTGCTCTCATGTGTCCAGAGTAACGATCGCGTGCCGGTTTGCCGCGCCACCTTGTCAGCATGCATTAAAAACAAGTTCAAAATTTCAATTTTACATGCGCAAAAATCTGCTTACCCTATCCCATTACTACTACTACTACTACTACTACTACTACTACTACTACTACTACTACTACTACTACTACTACTACTACTACTACTACTACTATTACTACTACTACTACTATTACTACTACTATACTACTACTACTACTACTACTACTACTACTATCTACTACTACTATTATTACTACTACTACTCTATTACTACTACTACTACTACTACTACTACTACTACTACTACTACTACTACTACTATCTACTACTACTACTACTACTACTACTACTACTCTATTATCTACTACTATATTATTATTATTATTATTATTATTATTATTTATTATTATTATTATTATTATTATTATTATTATTATTATGAAGAAGAAGAAGAAGAAGAAGAAGAAGAAGAAGAAGAAGAAGAAGAAGGAGAAGAAGAAGAGGAAGAAGAAGCAAATTGCGTAATTTATATAGCGCCCCTTTCCACCAAGAGTGCTTGGAAGCGCTTATAATATATGCACATGCGTTCATATAATATATCATTCAATAAAATCAATAAAATCACTCACAGAAAACTGAAAGGAAGTACTCTATCTTCATGGAGGCTTTAAAGGAGGACAGAGAATGACAGTGTCTGGTGTCTGCTGAAAGAGCGTTCCACACAGAGGAAACAGAATGTGCGTAAGCACGTCGTTAAAAATTCGACTTAGGAATCAAACGGTTCGAGTACAGGGAAGTAGATGAGCGGAGAGAGCGATTCGGATTGTAGATAGAAAGAAGAGTAGTCGGGAGCAGTGCTGTTGATGCATTTAAACAGTGACAAGCAAGCAGCAGGCCAATAAACATAACAAGACTATAACTGGTCACAAGATCTGGTTTTGAAAAGTTCATCTTAATTTTTTCTTTTGACAGAAATAGAGATAGAGACGTTTGGCTCTGTGTTGAATAAACATAATTTAGCTTACTTTTTTCTTTTACCAACTTCATCAAATATAAACCAGATGCTTGCAGATATGAATTTAATTCCTTAAGTTTTTACAAATAAGAAATATGAATATATCAAATAAACATTTATTTGAACATTTCCAAGGATTTACAATGCTCAATGCGCTCCAGAAAGGTTCATTTATTTCTCCAGCAGGCCATATGTAACCATCTTTCCATTTCATAGAGTACCTGTCGTCTGTTAGGCGTCATTTTTATACTAATATTCTTACAATATCCGTCACTGCTTATAGCCAGGTACTCACTCACATCTGAGTTGAGTGGTGTAATGTGTGTTTAATTCTGCACAAACGTCGGAACCAGAATTTTTCACACAGTCACCCATCGGTCCAATGATCACGCTTACTTTGGCTTGATTTTGTGACTCTACGAGACCCCGTATCGCTGAGTCATCGAGTCCGCAATAGATGTTCCCATTATGATAGATTAAAATCAGGATCTTATTCAAAATTACGTGGAGTAAGATATACTAATTGATCGGCCTTTGTTTATGTGTTTGATGAGCAGCAAGTACAATATTATGTTATTACAAGTATTAGATATGAATATACATTTCACCGTCTGTCTTTTAAAAATACTTTCAGTTTGGTATCATTCTCCGTAAAAAGCATCCGTCATACATGTGTAAAGGACAGATGGCAAGAAAATTAAGTCAAATGAAATTAAGTTTACTTTCTCTAACTCTGTTTATTTTTAATTAGTGGGTTTGTTTGGCTCATTAAAATGGGACATACAGGACAAATCAGATGAATTTTAATCAACTTAAGTCCGACCTAATCTAAGACATGAATGAGAAAGCCAATCTAGTATTCCATCCAAACTTCCTGTATGGAAAATAGAATGTCATGGCAACCATCATAAACAAACAAGGACGAGTAGGAATTATTGAGAGACAACCAAGACAGGATGAAATGGGTAGACGGATCCCCAGGAGGTACAAACTGTCAGTCTTAAAGGTCGTTAAATTATGAAAGAAAAGGCCGGTAGGGCATCCTGCATTAATATTTATTGACCAACACGGTCAGTAAGCCTGGTCGAGATTCTGGTAGGGATTATGTCGTCTAGTCTTGTTTTGCGTACAGGAAGAAAAAAGAAGGGAGGTACATGTACCCTATCGTCTCCAAACGGTATTGTGGAGGAGTGAATTTGGTGCCAAAATGGAATTTCGGGTCATAAAAGATGCGACTTGGTTAAGTGTGCGCGATGTGGTCTTGTGGTAAAACACTCGTCTTTGCGGAGATCCTGGGTTGTTCGAGTCTCACTCTGAGCGGCGCATAGTTGAGTCCTTGGAAAGGCTCTTCACTCATTTTCTCTCACCGTACTCAATTGTAAAATGAGTTGCTGACAGTTAACAGCCTTGTCTCTGTAGGAAATGTAATATAACCTAACAGGCGCCATGATTCGTCCCTACACGTTAAATGTTGCTGCTGGGTAGGGAAACATTGTAAAGAATTTATAACAGATTTAGGGGGCATTGCGCTATATAAATGCTCATGTTAAGTTTATATTTTATAATGAGAAGACTGAACATAGAGACAAAAATCTAGATTTCCAACTGCTGGTCATTCTAACATTAAGGGGACATCCGTAGCAAAAACAAAAATAAAAAGTTAAAAAATAATTTTTATAGTAATGATGATACAACTCGATTCCCTTAATAGCTGGTGATTCAAGAAGATAAACAACTGTACAGGACAAGGGCTTGAGATTAACCTATCTTTGGATACGTCGTAAAATTACGCAATTTTGACAATTTTTGAGGTATCTGATCTAACTAAATTTTAATATATGGTGCCAACATTGATAAAACTTGGTACCGCATGTCCCCTTATAAACTATTTTCTTTGGCCTATCGCTTATCATAACATATCGTTTTGAGACGATGGGTAACATATCATAAATCATTGGATAGAGCGAGTTGGCCGAGTGGATAATGCATTGCACTGTAACCGTGAGGACAACAGAGTTCAAAGTTCAAACCCGATTTCGACAAATGCACCCCCCCCCCCCCTCTCATCCTTTGTTATTTTCCTGTGGTGAGACGTGCGATTGCTCTTGACATCGGGTAGATTTTAATAGAAAAACAATGTTTCTTCTCGGAGGGAGTCAACGCATGTTATACCACTGTGCAAGTGGGTTAAATTGTAATTTTAAAAAGATTTAGACCTAATGCAAATGAAAAGGTAGAATATTTACAGTGCGAATAAAATCATTTTTGGAACATAAGTTGTTTATATACTTTTAGAAATGAATTGAATACGTGAATCAATGCAGCTTCTCCAAGTTAGCAAGATCGGGATTAATATTACTAATATTGATAGTTAAAGAAATTAATATTAAGATCCCGAGGCTCACACTCCGGTCTTCGATGTGATGGCACAATGCACTATTATCGTTCCTGCGAATAGGATTCAATAGTCATAACGTCACTTCCTTCCTAATGACGCATGGTAACTTAGCAACACTGGCTCTAAACTATCGGAACAATGGCGGACGCCCGAATGAAATATTTCTCCGGCGAGCATAAAAGCGTATCTAGAGGAAAAAACCCCCATAAATTTGATCATGTTTTGACTTTTACACATTCTGATCACAAGACATATGAAAAGTTCTAGCCAGCTTGAAGAATGAAAAGTAATGATTTTCTTTGTTTAGAACCAAGATGGCCGCCGTTTCCGGGCGGCGTGACATCAGACTACTGAATCCAATTGGCTACAGCATAGTCGAAATAAGTGCAATATTATCATTACCAGCCCATCTCTAGACTGGAATCCGGAAGCTGCCCTGGAAAGTTGGACATCCAAACCAAACATGCAGCCAGTCATAGCTTGTAAAGCTGAGACCAGGAAGGTAAATATTATATTTACACTACTGTTCAGTCACCTCTATATAGAGAGGATCATAATTTTATTGACGTTTATGAGGGGTTTCTCTGATATAATAATAAATAAAAAATAACCCCACATTCAAATAAAACATGGAATGTTGAATATGAAATAATATAATTGTATATGATGCCGTAATATTCATCTTAACTGAGACCAACTGTTGTGTTGATGTACATATCAGAAAACAACGTACTCGTATAACTATTTTAATAACAGGGTGTTTAGGCAGATCATTAGGATTACGGGACGTAAACGAGCGAGGATAGATGATCTTTCTTGACGAATAACGTAATTTAGACTAGAAAATAAGATGCCGTCACTCTGAAACCAGATCAACTACAAAAGTCCCCCGGAAGCTTTCACACTTCCAATGTGATAAAGAGTCTTTTATTTTTCGGCATCACACTTTTTTTTCTTAAAAGATTTCAAAAATGAGATTTTAAAATCAAAATAAGAAATACGAAATGTTAGTTCTTATATTTGCCACCTAAAGACATTATATTGATTCTCCTTAATAAATCACAAAAACTAAACCAGATCGCATCATTCATATTTTTGACTATTAATACAAATTCCAACACCTAAATTATCCCGACAAGGTACAATTTTGAGAAGGATGGTCACAATTATAAGTAATTTGAATTAATCTTGGAAGTAGAACGTATTAGAACAAAGGAGTAAGACTACTATCGGCATGTAGATAAAAGGATAAAATAAAAATAAGATCATCTATAGTAGGATATTCTTTTATGAGCTTTTTTTCTCTCGAGAAAATACCACAATAACCCAGACATCTGGGCTAAGTTTCTTGCTCAAGAAAAAAAAACAAAACAAACCAAGATGGCGACATGGGGCTATAGCCTTAATAACAAGATTGGAAGTGCAGTACCTCATCCACTCAACTCTCTCGCCTCGTAATAACACGTTTGGATAAAGTCTTCCTCCTGGAACTGAATGCTTTAACATGTGTAGATGTTCGTGTTCAAAGACAAAATAAATTGATAAATAAAAAAGTTAAAAAAATATCAATAAAAAAATATGTTTCGCACCCACTTTAAGCCATTTTCCCAGACCCCCAAATTTGTAAAAGGTATTATTGTTTATCGGCCATGGGAACAAGGATCCGACGGTTATTCTGTTAATCTCTCTCTCACTCTCTCTCTCTCTCTCTCTCTCTCTCTCTCTCTCTCTATCTATCTATCTATCTATCTATCTATCTATCTATCGATCTCTATCTATCTCTATCTATCTATCTATCTATCTATCTATCTATCTATCTATCTATCTATATCTATCTATCTATCTATCTCACACACTCTCTCTTCCCCTTTCTCCCATTTTGTATATATTATGTCTGTACGTATATACG
>NC_088361.1:57295924-57308424 GCF_034508935.2 Berghia stephanieae | reverse complement strand
GATGATGATGATGATGATGATGATGATGATGATGATGATGATGATGATGATGATGATGATGCTAAGAGCTCTAATTTAATATGCTTCCTGAAAAGACTTACTTTCATAAATGAAAAATTCCCTTTTGAAGAAAATACGAGGGCTCTTTCAGAAATAACCGAAAAATGCCCATTGCTCAGCAACCAGTGGAGATTTTAAAATTCTGTAAACGACATGATATTCCTTATTTCCTTACGGATATTCCCAGAAATTATGAAGTGCATCATTTTGCACAATGAATTTCTAGACGATTTTAAAGATGGCGGCCCACCTTGAAACTTGGTCAAAGGAGGAAATCAGAGCTGTCATACGTTTTTTTGAACGCCAAAAGTCTGAATCCTACAAAAATTCATAAAGAACTTCAGAGTGTATATGGTGAGCATGTTATAAGCGTACACAAGTCTATCACTGGTGTAATTTGTTTGAAGCCGGCCATTCCGACTTGACAGACAGGGAAGGGAAAGGGCGTTCGATAACTGCGACGTCAGAAGACAATGTGAAGCGAGTTGATGAGCTTATTCGTCAAGACAGGAGGTTGAAACTTCATGAAATCACAAGCAGTCTTGAAATTTCGGAAACTTCTGCCCATAGAATTGTATTTGATGAACTTGGCTAAAGAAAAGTCAGCGCAAGATGGGTTCCTAAGCAATTGACAGACAATCATAAAGAACAAAGATTGGACTTCTGCAGGGGACTTTTGAGAAGAAGCAAGAGCTCACGCAGGGTTCACGAGCATACTGCCAACGCCGGCGGAGACTTTCTAGGGTACGATGTGACTTTTCTTGACAGCATAGTCACCGGTGATGAGACTTGGTTGCACCATTGCACCCCAGAAACAAAGCAAGATTCGATGACATGGAAACATCCATCCTCACCTGTCGCGAAGAAATTCAAAGTCATGCGGTCAGCAAAGAAAATAATGGGAACTGTTTTCTGGGACAGTCGTGGTGTTATTCTGTTCGAAACCTTACAACCTGGAGAAACAATCAATGCTGCAAAGTACTGCCAAACTCTTGACAAGCTTAGGGAGGCCATTCGCAGAAAGCGCCCAGGGCAGTTGACCAACGGGGTCATTTTGCAACACGACAACGCTACACCCCACACAGCAGGAGTGACGCAATGTTGGCTAGAGAAATATGGATGGGAGATTTTGCCACACCCACCACACAGTCCAGACCTCGCACCATCTGATTATCACCTCTTTGGGCCACTGAAACGTGAGCTGGCAGGAAAGCACTTTGATGTCATTGAAGAGCTTGTTGACCATATGCGGAAATGGCTACAAAACCTTGACGGAAATTTCTTCCGAGAGGGTATCTATTCCATGGTGCGGCGTTGGCAGAAGTGTGTCGACAGACTTGGCTGTTACATAGAGAAATGAAGGACGAGTCAAGGTATGAACACGTGCAAGAATTTTGTTGATAGCATAAAAAATGCGGATTTTACAGGCATTTTTCGGTTAATTATGAAAGAGCCCTCGTACATAACATCGATGCCAGAGTTTAACATCATTGTTACATTTACAAGTACACGGGTGAACTTTATAGTTTCATGAAGAAAAAAAGGGGGAAAAAAACACACAAAAAAAAAACAACCACAAAAAAACAAACAAACAAAAGAAACAAAAACAAAAAACAAAACAACAACAAAACAACAAACAACTAAAAAAAAAACAACAACTAAAAAACAAACAAACAAACATTCATACCTTTTGGAAGGGAATCCCCGTTGGTTATTAACAAACACACTGTAAAAGAAATAAAAGAAAAAGAATAATTTAACTCGATGTAATCTTGAGTTGGATATTTAACATCATTTAAAGCCGCCCAACTTATTCATAGTTCGATAACGGAGTAAAGCCCTCTATTATAATATCTATATCTAATTTGCTGTGTATATTTAAAAAATAGGGTTTCTATTGAAAGAAAGTTAATCCCTTAAAGCATTACGTTGGTGATGGGATTTAATTTGTGTTCGTTCCAAAATCATGCGCTTCATTCAAGCTTGTTGATATCAATGATAATGTAACAGGTAAGAATTTGTTGTCGACAGTCCAGTCAATTTCCAAGATATTATATTATGTGATGTGTTCAAAAGTGTCAGACTGTTTCCTTAGTCAAGGTAAACAAACCATCATGCTCTCTATGAATATCAGTTGAGAAACAATTTATTGACTCAATTGCATTAATCATAGTGTCAGATGTGGCATTAGCAATCGCATCAGCCTGAACTCTAGTGGCGGTGGCGGTGGCGGTGGTTGGTCTGTTGTAATTTTGAAATTAGTAAAAATTGTAGTTATGATGTAGCAGTAGCTGAAGAAAATAGTAGTAGTAGTAGTAGTAGTAGTAGTAGTAGTAGTAGTAGTAGTAGTAGTAGTAGTAGTAGTAGTAGTAGTAGCAGTAGTAATGGTAGCAGTAGTAGCAGTATGCTATAGTAGTACCAGCAGTATTAGTAGTAGAAGTAGTGGTAGTAGTAGTAGTAGTAGTAGTAGTAGTAGTAGTAGTAGTAGTAGTAGTAGTAGTAGTAGTAGTAGTGGTAGAAGTCGTAATAGTAGTAATCAAAATAGTATTATTATTCTTGTTAATGATGTTGAAAATAATAATAATAATAATAATGATGATGATGATAATAATAATAATAATAATAATAATAATAATAATAATAATAATAATAATAATATAATAATAATAATAATAATAATAATAATAATAATAATAATAATACTTGTAGCATTAGTAGTAGTTGAAGTAGTAGTAGTAGTGGTAATAGTAGTAGTAGTAGTAGTAGTAGTAGTAGTAGTAGTAGTAGTAGTAGTAGTAGTACCAGTAGTAGTAGTAGTAGTAGTAGTAGTGGTAGTAGTAGTAGTAGCAGTAGTAGTGGTAGCAGTAGTAACAGTATGCTATAGTAGTACCAGCAGCATTAGTAGTAGAAATAGGGGTAGTAGTAGTAGTAGTAGTAGTAGTAGTAGTAGTAGTAGTAGTAGTAGTAGTAGTAGTAGTTGTAGTAGTAGTAGTATTAGTAGTAGTAGTAGTAGTAGTATCAATTTTAGTGGTAGTGGTAGTAGTAGTAGTAGTAGTAGTAGTAGTAGTAGTAGTAGTAGTAGTAGTAGTAGTAGTAGTAGTAGTAGTAGTAGTGGTAGCAGTAATAGTAGTAGTAGTAGTAGTAGTAGTAGTAGTAGTAGTAGTAGTAGTAGTAGTAGTAGTAGTAGTTGTAGTAGTAGTAGCAGTAGAAGTAGTAGCTGTAGTAGTAGTAGTTGCAGTAGTAGTAGTAGTAGTAGTAGTAGTAGTAGTAGTAGTAGTAGTAGTAGTGGTAGCAGTAATAGTAGTAGTAGTAGTAGTAGTAGTAGTAGTAGTAGTAGTAGTAGTAGTAGTAGTAGTAGTAGCAGTAGAGGTAGTAGCTGTAGTAGTAGTAGTTGCAGTAGTAGTAGTAGTAGTAGTAGTAGTAGTAGTAGTAGTAGTAGGAGTAGTAGTAGTAGTAGTAGCAGCAGCAGCAGCAGCAGTAGTAGTAGTAGTAGTAGTAGTAGTAGTAGTAGTAGTAGTAGTAGTAGTAGTAGTCGTAGTGGTAATAGTAGTAGTAGTAGTAGTAGTAGTATAGTAGTAGTAGTAGTATTAGTAGTAGTAGTAGTAGTAGTAGTAGTAGTAGTAGAAGTAGTAGTAGTAGTAGTAGTAGTAGTAGTAGTAGTAGTAGTAGTAGTAGTAGTAGTAGTAGTAGTAGTAGTAGTAGTAGTAGTAGTAGTAGTGGTTGTAGCGTTAGTAGAAGTAATGGCACTAGTACTGGTAGAAGCAGTGGTGTTCTTTGAGACCATATTGATTTCCAATGAGTTAATGACATCAGCAACCTTTTGGTTTCTTATGAGAACAGTTAAGTAAATGTCTCTCATACCAGAACATGAATAAAAACAGCTCAATAAATATAAAATGATCGAAATTTTTAACTCTTCCCCAGTCAGTACATAAACTGTTATTCAACTCTCAGAGGAGATGAACAATACTTTATAGACACGGAAATAACACACACACACACACACACACATACACACACACACACATACACACATACACAGATAGATAGATAGAGAGAGAACAAGAGAGAGAGAGAGAGAGAGAGAGAGAGAGAGAGAGAGAGAGAGAGAGAGAGAGAGAGAGAGAGAGATTTAGATGCCATTCGATAATCAAACATATAAACATGTCACAAACTGAAGGTAATAAAGACATGGCGACCCTTCGCTGACAAAACACTTTTTCATTTTGCAAAATAATTTGTGACACTCCGCGTCTTACAGGTGTTATTTTTAGGAGAATAAAATTTCAAAAAGTGATTGTCAAGCCAACATGACCAGATACACGATTGGTTATGTGGTCTTGTGGTATAACATTCCACTTCAAATCGGAAGGTATTGGTTTCGAGTCCTGCTCTGAGCGGCGCATAGTTGAGTCCTTGGAAAAGGCCCTATACTCACATTTTCTCACTCAGGTGTAAAATGTCTACGTAGGGAAAATATATTAAGTGCTGCTGTTGGCTAGGGACCCTTTGTAAAGAACTTTGAGTACGTTTAGTGGATATTGGAATAATATATGAATGCTCTAGCTTTTTTGTATGCTGCTGACTCATCCCATTACTCTCCATAAAAATGGTTAATTTTACCCAAGCTTTATTTTGTTCACAAAAAATTTATTTTGAGCATTCAAGTCATCCTGACATGATACCAGTTTAAGATAAGGTCACATATGTACTTCAAACAACATAGATCGTACTTTAATGAGACACAGAGTTATTAAAATGCAATATAATTGTAATATTTGAATATGTATTATTATTATTATTATTATTATTATTATTATTATTATTATTATTATTATTATTATTATTATTATTATTATTATTATTATTATTATTATCCTTATTATTATTATTATATTTATTATTATTATTATTACTATTATTATTATTATTATTATTATTATTATTATTATTATTATTATTATTATTATTATTATTATTATTATTATTATTATTATCATCATCATCATCATCGTCGTCGTCGCCGTCATCATCATCATCATCATCATCATCATCATCATCATCATCATCATCATCATCATCAACATTATTATTATTATTATTATTATTATTATTATTATTATTATTATTATTATTATTATTATTATTATTATTATTATCATTATTATTATTATTATTATTATTATTATTATTATTATTATTATTATTTATTATTATTATTATGATTAATCTTTTTATTATTATTATTATTATTATTATTATTATTATTATTATTATTATTATTATTGTTGTTGTTGTTATTATTATTATTATTATTATTATTATTATTATTACTATTATCATTATTATTATTATTGTTATTATTATTATTATTATTATTATTATTATTATTATTATTATTATTATTATTATTATTATTATTATTATTATTATTGTTGTTGTTGTTGTTGTTGTTACTAATTATTATTATTATCATTATCATTTTTACAAACAAAGTGTATTATGATGACCCTCCATTTGACAAATATCTCAATCATGCGACATCGAAAAAATTTATCGCGTTTACTCGATCTTTGAATTTAGAAATATGGCTAAAATGGACATAAACGTTTTATCCGTAGAAGACATCGCGAATAAAACTACACAATGTTCATTACATTTCACAGTACTTGATTTATTCTAACCTTCGTTATTAATAGTAACGCAGAATGATATACATACAATATACAAAAACAATTTGTGACCTCAGATTGTAAAGCGCTAAATTTAATTAGAGTATAGTAGATGACAAGATGAAATATTTGATTCTTTTTGTTAAAATGTCCGCCAATAAGAAAGCACGAAATCAGGAACTTATGAGGCGTGGAAGAAATGTTTCAATGCAGTCTTGAGTTCTGAAATCCAAGATTTGCTCACACACCGTGATCGCGAGCTTGTGCAAAAATGAGAGTTCTACAGTCTTAGATCAGTCCTTCCCTTCCCCCACCTTCACCACTATTAAATGCCTGTCATAAAATTACATTAACTTATGGATCAAATTAGCTTGTTGATCATTAATTATCCTATTGAAAAAATGTTAATAGAAGAAAATAAACATAAATTTAGATACAATTTTATAATGGTAATGTTAAGACTTTCAATTAGAATATTCATACAATGTCTTCTTATTTAACATATTAATGAACCATATTAATGGAGCCACGTGTACATATATAAATATTGTTTGCACTAAGAATTAGTGTAATTCATTTCAAAGTTAAGTGTGTTCCATGTATTCGCTTGGCTCATGATCGTTTTGGCCTTCCCTTGTAGTAAAATGTGTCATACAAATTATTTCGTATGCTTCCATCTCTCTATCTCTCTCTCTCTCTCTCTTCTCTCTCTCTCTCTCTCTCTCTCTCCCCCTCTCTCTCCCTCATCCCCCCCTCTCTCTTCTCTTACGTCTCTTCTTGCATCTAACACCTTCTCCAAACATGTACATTGTTTCCACATTTGATAGTGTGATTTTTTGTAACCTTATATTTTTGTGTTTTATTATTTGTTTGCTGACGAAGACAAAGGGCCGACGTTGTTTGTTTTGTGTTATTCCCTTACATATGAGTCACATTTACTCACTTCATTTTCTCTCCATCTTATTGGCTCATTTAGGCATTTGAATTTTTGCCTTCAACCTTCCTCTTTCATTATGATGCTTATAGACTATAAAACACTTTCCATTATAATATTTAATTGTTTAATCAATGGTCAGAAACGGTAGAAAATGATATTGCCATCGTTGGATTCAAATCTGATCTGTGTGTCAGAGAGTCAATTATTCTACCAATTGTGTTGACCCATGATATATTGCCGTACTCTGAAAAAAACAACATATTTTTTTAATGCGGGCCAGAAAACTGGTCCTCGGACAAGCAATTGTTTAAGCAATTGTTTCTGTCCTTGTAACGATAATGAAACCATGTAAAACTCCGGCTCTATAGTAGTCTGGCGATGGCGTACTATAATCTTTTCTAGCTACAAATTGTATTTTTTATTGTTTTGCCACGAGCAGTGGTGAACACGACTGACTTAAAAAATGTATAATTCTATTTATCTTTTGATCAAATGCTGCCAAAGAAAGAAATGAATGAGATGAATGTCGTGGAAACAGCAATAGGAATTTCATTAATCAATAAATAGATTTATCTGAATGTCAACGACGGCAGGTTTGTCAAGATCAAAGCCATCTTATCCAGTTTTCTGATGAATTGATCAGAATAAACGGAAGACCGCACTTCATTATTTTCATTTCATCAACAGATTGCTATTGAAAAATAACCATTGCAAGAATAGGATAATGAATGCAAAATACAATTATTAATACGGATGCATGATTTTAAGATGTAAGAGAGTATAGCTTTTGTAAAAAAAAAAGTTAGGGCTTCTTTTGGTATTCACCCAGAGCCAATTTATAGTATTAGATGTCACTGTATGCACCTTATTTATTGACACAGGTCCTAGATATACCCTGTACTTTCATGTTTAGAATTGTTGCTTACTTCATTGAATCCTCCTCGTTTTATCCCCTTTTTAGTATTGATAGCCAACAGTGGTAACGCAACCTGTGGTTGTGAGGTTCGATTTCACTTCGATCTGACATTAGATTAACACAAGCAATAGTGTGAACACGGTGGTTTTTGCTGTCATTCGTCTTAGTAGGGAAGCACCCCCAAACCGGAAATTATGTCATTAACGATAGGGTTAGATATAAAATAGTGGATGTTTAGAATCCTGATGCCTCTTGATCCGAGTTATTTTCGGTTTCTCAGGCGCGGTAGGAAATGAACAGCAACTATTGTGTGTGTTGTGTTGTGTTTCCCTCTTGCTAGGGCATCTGTAAAATACTTTTCTTCAAATCTAATATTATAGACTTAATTTCAGTTATTTCTGGGCGACCAATGGTTGAGCAGATAAAAAATATAATGTATCTACCTAGTTTTGAATCAGATCTATTCATGTGGAAATCCGAGCGACTTATAGATGGTGCATCTAGAACTTGATATTTTCTTTTTGCAAGTGTATATGGCCCAAATAGGTGATCGATAATGGAAACATTGATATTGGAAAAAAAATCAGTTCAAGGGATTGCTTTTTTGCGGTTTCTTTTTGGTAGCAATTCATTCATGAAAGGGTGGACAGAGGAGGGGGGCTTTGTGTTCTAGAGTATGACTTTCGTCTTGTGACCAACTATTGGCGGACCAAAGGAAATAACTGGAAAAGGCTCTTTATTCACATTTCCTCCCCCTACTCAGGTGTAAAATAAATACGTCGTTGGTAACAACTTTTCTTTAGCGGAAAAAAATAAAAGCCCTTAACCTTTACAGTGCTCATCATGTCGTGTCCTATTTATCAAATGCTGCTCTTGGTTTTGGGACCTATTGTAAAGCAGTTTGAGCACATTACGTGTATAATGCTCTATAAGAAAGCTCACCTTTTCTAAAAATTGGGTTTCTAAAAGACTACTTAATTGTCATGCTTTGACTGAAATAAAGCAATTTTCCACTGTTCCTTATGGAGAAAAAAAAGAAGTTAAAACTTGAAAAACTGATTTAATGAACATAGAAAAAAGCCTCTCTTCTTTTTTCTAATTTTGAAATGGACTGCGACATTAATTATTTAGCTGAAAATGACATTGATAAAGATGAAAATGGACAACGAATGCACGGCTTGGAGTTCACAAAAGGTCGTTTACGATGAAGATTGATGGTGATAATCATTAAACAAAAATCAAAGGAAAAACCGTCAATGGAGTTTATGTTTGAATAATTTATTATGTCCACTTTATTCGTAAAAACTGTGATGTAAAGGTAGTTTTTAACATCATTCATTCTATTCATAAATTTAATCAGTGACTGAATAGAACCGCTCTCTCGGATTTTGCAAGGCCTCATCAAGGTATTTGCTCCAGTTTTGTAAAGACAATCGGTTCGAACCGAAGTGCACTTATATTCAGGTCTGATAATTGTCAAGGTCTCATTGCTGTATTTGAAATACTCTAAAACCAACGCAAAATATTGTACATTACAACAATGTTTAAACGAGCCCATAATTCCGTCCGATATCATACCTACAAGTGTTCAAGTCGGTTCTGCTCCTATACTAGCATTGAGAATTACGGCCCAATTTAAAACAATATGAGGAGGAAACTTTAAAACCTGCCAAGATGCAGTTTCATTCTTCATGGGAAATTGCGATGTTTTGTCAATTAATTAGTGGCTTAAAAAGGAAAGGGAGTTTTTGTTATAGGACAATACCCTGAGCCTGAGTGTTTTCAAACTTCGATTTTTTTCTGGTTATCTTATGAAGTTCATTAGATTGCTTGGGAGTGATAACTCATTTTCTGTCTGAATGTGCCGGTTTTGAAAGTCACCACTTCAAATTTGAAAAGTTAGAATGTTTGACTAAACCCAGACGTTAAAATATGAGAAGATCTAAAATACTCCCATAAATAATTGAAATCGAAAAAGGAGGTTGATATATTTCTAACCCCATCTCTAAATCTCTCGTTCCTTAGTTCTCTCTATCTCTCATTATATTCATTACCCCCACCCCCCCTCTCTCTCTCTCTCCCTCTCTCTCTCTCTCTCTCTCTCTCTCTATATATATATATATATATATATATATATATATATATATATATATATATATATATATTGATTCGTGTTTGATACAAATATGGTGCGGATAGTGCTCGACGTGTAGCTATGGAGCAAATTATTATTTTAATATTTACCACGATGTTGGAGTCAGTCTACATCGATGTTTCAGGCCTTTTAGCCATCGTCAGGACTGTGTGTTACATGAGTTTGGTTATGAGCATAAGCCTGGAAGAGAGATATACTATAATCAAACACCCTCATGAAGCCACACTCAACACGAAAAATGAGATGTACAATACGTGTCCACATCGCCGGAAGTTCTTATTAATCAACTAAAAACCGGAACCACTTCAACAAACAACAACAGACAACAAACCAAACTCATGTAACTCACAGTTCTGACGATGGCTAAAAGCCCTGAAACATCGATGTAGACTGACTCCAACATTGTGGTAAATATTAAAATAAAAAATAATATATATAACATATATTTTTATATATATATATCTATATATATATATATATATATATATATATATATATATATATATATATACCCTATTCTTCATAACTCTCTTTCTCCCAATCTCCCTCATCTGACTATTTTTTGTTCACCTTACCCCCTTATCCTTTTCATCTCTACTCCATAGCTATAAACTTGGTTACAACTCGTGGCTAATTCAGAAGGCTAATGAAATCTTCCGACATGAGTGGTTGTTGTTGGTTGTCGTCCAGCAATCGGGTTGTCCAGGACAAGTTCATAATATGTGACTAAGAGCACGTGGCCAATGTCAATGATCTGTTATAACTCATCGACCAATTATTGAACAACCAAGGTACAAGTCAGAGCTAGTCCGCTAATTAAACATGTGTTTAATGTATTTTTAGGAGTTCAACACCATCTATTCTATCGTCAAATTTGGCTAGACTAGTACTCCATACCCTACAGTGGATTTAGACTAATGACTTTAAAACTCTTATTTCAAAACCTTCTGACGTCTTACATTCAGAAATATCGTGACAATCACAATCTACTAAATCAGTGACATTTCGATCCATATTCAGCAATGTTCAATGGGAACAAAACCAACATCCAGAGCTTGTTTTATCTATTTTTATCTCCTTTGTTTTTGTGTGCCTTTTTATGTTCGTAATTTGTGGTATCTAGCCATTTGTTCATCTTTTTTTTTTCAAAAATGTTTTGCAGCAGTAAAACTCAACCCGTTATTTTACTTTAATGAATATACCACTGTAGAAATGGATTGGTCATGGCATTAGTTGTAGGTTTTATTGGCTCAACCGAAAAACGTCAACGTTTACATGTCTTGGAAGAGAGAGAGAGAGAGAGAGAGAGAGAGAGAGAGAGAGAGAGAGAGAGAGAGAGAGAGAGAGAGAGAGAGCTACGCTTTTTACATATCCGTTAAGGTCCCAGGATTGAGAGTTTTTGCCAAGATGACTGTCATTTAAGTCGATATTTGAAGGGCGAGTTTTCTGGCCAAATTTTAAAATACGAGTCTTTCTATATTATGGCAGTTAAACGCATGCAAAGAGATGCCGCACAAATATGGTGGGTTGCGATTGGATTAAAGAAACTGAAGTTACCTTAGAGTTGATTACGGAGACAATCGGGAGATCAAAAGTATCGATCGGAATTATATGGTCGTCTCAAGATTTTGGACTCGGGATTACCAGATTACAAGTCATTTTCTCTTGCTTACACTAAAGCATCCTGAAGCTCAACCCAATTCGTTAATTCTTTTCTGCACCATTTCGAAGCCTCCGACTATTAGTGCAAAGATGTGGAGGTCGACAAGATACTGTGAGTCCTCCGAAACGCTACCACTTACAGCCAGTGCAAGTGTACGATACCTTCAGGAAACACCGATGCTGAGTGGCGGCTGTTTTACTACTTCTCGGGCTACTGGCAGCCTCTCGTGTCTGCTCCTATTTATTCAAAACCCTGGAAGCTTCTCTCCTAATTCAGAGCTCGCAACGAGGACAGTATGCGGAAGAGAATTGGAGGACTAGATAAATCGTCATAACATTGTAGGATGCAACCATCAGAAGCTGCTATCCCGAGGACACTCGTTATTTTTTATTCGACATCCATCTTATTTTATAGATATTATAACACCCGAATCATAAAGTACTTACATTTTGATTCAGATCAAATATGTGGCTGTGATGTAGTGAGGTATTGATATTGAGTATCGACTCTCTTTCATATCGTTGTTTAATTATCATGCCCTTTCAAATACACGTCACCCTACGAAGCTAGTACCTGAGTGAAGAATTAACCCTATTCAGATGAAAGGTCACTCAAATATTTCGCAAGAATCTGAGTTCTAATTGACCTAAATAGAATTTTCCCTTAACCCTCTCCTTACCAGCCATTTTCAGGATTTTCCCCATAACTTCACAACCAACTAACACAAATATATATATTTTCATCACTCAGACATAATAGCAATAAAGTTCTTGCCATACATACTTTCTTTAGCAAAATATACTCTACAACACATTATTCATTTTCTTTAAATTGTATGATGTACAAGAGAAATTTAAATAAGAAAAATGTTAGTTGTATCGTAACGAATGTGACGATTTTCCTATAGTTGGTAAGGAGAGGGTTAAATGTTTCGAGTAAACACAGACGCTGTACTATAGTGCTCAATGATATTACAAATAAAAGGCTTTTCAAGTGTTATTTTAAAAATAAAAAATGGAACAATGATCAGTAATAATTTCTTACCGTAGATGAAATTTTACAAACAGCATAGTCTAACGGTATGATAAAATGGCATT
>NC_088361.1:57270924-57290924 GCF_034508935.2 Berghia stephanieae | reverse complement strand
TCACCATCCTCGGAAACA
This sequence comes from Berghia stephanieae, assembly GCF_034508935.2. Classification (NCBI taxonomy): domain Eukaryota; kingdom Metazoa; phylum Mollusca; class Gastropoda; order Nudibranchia; family Aeolidiidae; genus Berghia; species Berghia stephanieae. The sequence goes on along the minus strand of NC_088361.1, from coordinate 57,290,906 downwards.
GAGGCCCGAAACAACAAAGTATTGTCTGCAGCAGGCTGAGGAACGCGGGCTAATTCTTTTGCTGACCGTATGTGGGTTAATCGCCTCAACTGGGCCTGGCAGCACAAACAAATGATCCAACTGTACTGGCGCTCTGTTATGTTTACATCCAAGAGCAGTGTTAACGTTAGCCAGCCTGATGGACGAGAATTCGAGAATTGAGGCGCCGAGGAGCCCGATTTGCCTAAAATTGTGTCCTGGAGAGAGACCGCTTTGGAGCAGGCGGTGTCCACGTGTGGGGAGGTATCAACAACCGTCATCGGACACCACTAGATGTCTTTAGAGAACGAGGTACTACCCATGTGTATCTGGATGAGATCATTAGACCAATCATTATACCAGCGCTTCAGGCAAACAATGACCTTTTTAGACATACTGCCCGAATCACCATGGAAGTTATTCAGTAACAAAACTTTAACCACATGAACTGGCTACAATATTCAGCCGATATGTCGCCAACACAACACCTCTGGGATGAGCTTGGGCGTCGTGTCTACAATAATTATGTCACCAACTCCATCCCTGAATTGGATCACGCTTTTCACGTGGAATCCAAGCCATCCCCCAGAGATTTACACTGACACTAACTCCATGCAAAGGAGGATACGAGCCATTCTGGATTAAAGATGTGGCCACGTTACTACAAAGTGAATTGTAAATTTTTCAATTTTTGATCACCCCCCCCCCTATTTTTGAAAATGTTTAAATCTTAATTCATCCATTAAAATTGTAAGACTTTGTGCCATTTTATTCTTCAATTATTACACTTTCTGAAACATATTGATTTTTAAAAATCGACAACGATCTATATTAATAACGTATTAAACGATTTAAAACATAACCCTTCGAATAATTAAGTGCGACAATCCAATGGTTTGATTTAAAATCTATTATCAGCAAGTGTTGCTTGTATAGAAAATGTAAGTGTCGGTTTTAATTTGCCCATGTCAATACAGCTAATACGTGATACTTTGTCCCAACCATGTATGGTGTCGGGATAACCCAGATACTGAAAAGTGATTTATACTAAAAGGACAAGAAACGTTAGATCCTAGGTTTGTTACTTTAAGAAACATTTTCCTGAATATCGTATATAAACTTAATCTGTCTTTAATTTCTTTTTACTGTAAGTTCAATTTTTGTGTGTGTTAAAATCAACTGTTTTGAGGCATCGGATAACAATTGCATTGCAATATTGATGTTGATGTTAGAAGCTAGAAAGATGCCTGTTTTGAAAATCACATCGTTATGATATGGTTTATTTTTGATAATACATGGTATTATATAATAATATATCACTCCAGAAAACAGCTATCAAACGCCGCACTCAGTAAACTCACCAATGTATGGATTAGAGGTGACAAAATAAAGAGAAAAACCAAACTGAAACTGTACCGTGCTCTTGTAAAACCGGTACTTCTGTATAACTGCGGCACTTGGGCGTTGACAAAATCCGAAGAAGAACATCTGGATGCCTTCCATCGCACACAGCTAAGAAGGGTACTGGACATCAAATACCCAAAAAAGATCTCAAATGAATCACTCTATAAGATCACAAAAGAAAGACCAATCTCCCTTGACATTTTACAACAACGATGGCAACTTTTCGGTCACATACTACGCAGGGACAAAAACATACCAGCTAACCAAGCCATGTCGGGATATTTCCAAAAACACGGGAACCTTTTCAGAGGAAGACCGATCACAACACTCCCTGTGATCCTAAACAAAAACCTCACAACACTTGGACAAAGCATTAGTCTCATAACGGCAGGGGACCTTGAAAATCTGAGAACCCTAGCAGAGGACCGGCAATATTGGAGACACCTCACACAGGAAATACTGGAAACAGCCAAGGCGACCCGATCTTTCGGTCGAGACGCGAAAGGCATCTAAGTCAAGTAAGTCAATACATGGTATTCAAATGTCACATTTCGATCTTTTCTCGAAATTTTGTTTTTGTGATGTGATATGAATTGAGCACAGTATGATTTAGCTAAATGTGACGAAGCGGAAATATTATGTATACTTGTATGTTTGATATAAATGTCACATTTCCATTTATGCGTATTAGTTGTAATGACAAGAGCAAAATAAAACAGACATCTACATTTTTTATTATAGCATCGAGGCAAACCCTTACTGATTACTTTCGTAACAGACGTAAACATCTATATTGACACTATCCTTGTGCAGTCGATATTCCAACTACTAGTTCTTACTTTTTACGTTTTCTTGGTTCTAGATTGTCAGTGGAATATCTAAAAGCGTGACGTAATCCCATAAACAGAGAGATTGTAAGCTCTACCAAGCAAATGCTGTCACGATGTGACGAGTCCTCTCAAAACAGTGATATGTCAGGTTGATGTCAATGATAAAAACTAAAATAATGGTCAAAACGAATGTAAGTGTTGCTGCTCGAAGCTCGAAGAAATATCATGGAATGGAAACTTCAATTGAGTTGACGGTTTGAAAACAGATAATGTGGATGTTTTGGGTTTGCCCTGTATCAACAAAACACAATGAAGAAAAATCTAAAGACGAGTGAGATATTACATTAGTTAAAATCTAATTATATCTCATTCGTTTTTCGTTTTCCACTCACCTCGATTTGTTGACAGAGGGGAAACGTGAAACATCCACATTATTGATTGAGGCTTCTATTCGACATTATTATTATTACTAAAAAAAAAGAAATTTAACTTAAGCTTGCTTCTGTCATTGGGGATAATAGGCATGGTTTGTTAAAGTGATAGATACTAAAATCTCACATTTCTAATCATTTAACGTTCATATAATATTTTACATCAGACTCAGTCCGCCAAATAGAATTTTGAGACAATAGACACAAATTTGATGGTGCAATTTGCATGACAAGTTTTGAACTGAATGCTGATCATTGCTTTAAATAAACGTGTACTAGACCAAGCTATCCATCCAATACGAACTCGAAGAAGGTTGCAATACAAAATAACGTAAAAAATATAAGGGGACCGACTCCAGCCTATGTTGTCGTTCATGTAACAGAACCATTAGGGGCGTATATGGCTGTTTACTTCAATTTTGTTATTTCGACCCCAGGTTGTCAATGTAACATCTAAAATCATTACATAATCGTAAGTCACAACTCACCAGTGGAAGGGAGATTATCCGTGACACCGGTGGAGTTGTGGTCAATATATCTGTCTACGTTTTTCACGATAAATCTTTCCCTGGCAATCGATTTGAATTTAACCGTACGTCATATCTTGAGGTTTGACTCCCGCTCTGAGCGTCGCATAGTTGAGAAAAAAACCTCTTTACTCACATTTTCTCATCGTACTTAGATACAAAATGAGTACCTGTGCGTTAATAGCGTTGTATCTTTCGGAAAAATTGCAATATTGCCTAATATGCGTCATTTATTGTTCTACATGTTAAGTGTTGCTGTTGGCTAAGGACTCTTTGTAAATCGCTTTAATCACGTCTGGTGGATATTGCGCTATGTAAAAGCTCGTTTTTTTAATTTCTGACATTTGGTCAACCCAGTTAGACTTTAGGTTTTTTTTTGACAAGCAGGGGGTCATTTTAATCGATCTTGATCTTTTCAAATTTCTTATTGTTCTAGAGATAAAGAGTTTTAAAAATTCATTATCCCGAGGAGCTCATGAATTGTCATATTTATTCTTTTTGATCATTAATTCTATGATATGTGCATGCATTGATTGATGAATGTTTTTATTTATTCTTCTCGTATTCTGTAAAGGCACTTTTACGATATGATATGATATGGTATGATATGATATAATATGATGTGATGTGATATAACATAATATGATATGATATGATATGATATGATATGATATGATATGATATGATATGATATGATGTGATATGATATGATATGATCTGCTTGTGTTCAGGAAAGGCATTATCAAATGTACTCCTAAGAGCTTTTTACCCATGAGATGATATACGATATGGTATGATATTTTTATATGATATGATATAATATGATATGATATGATACACATATGATAAGATTTGATATGATATGATATGATATGATATGATATGATATGATATGATATGATATGATATGATATGATATGATATGACATGATATGATATGATATGATATGATATGATATGAAATGATATGATATGATATGATATGGTATGATATGATATGATATGATATGGTGTGGTATGATATGATATGATATGATATGATATGATATGATATGATATGATATGATACGATATGATATAACCTGCCAACAATCAGAACATATTAGAATATCCATGGATTTTTGGCTCCAATTGCAGAGTGTCATAATTATCATAATTCTTATGTTTCTAAGGAAAATTTGGATCCACGGTAATTTGGGAGGAAAAGATTATCTAAATGTCAAGTGGTATTATCAGTCTTTCCATTGTTTCCCGTCGTTCTTTCATTTGTTGTGAATTCCAAAAATAGAAACACTTGGCCACAGGGAATTGGTCCATTTAATTGATGGTCATCAAAAAATCAAGCAGATCAACTTTTCTATTCTGTTGTCATTCAATATGAAAATGAGTACAATGAGGATGGCGAAGATGATCAGGACGAAGTTTTCTTTCCTTCTTTTTTCTTAGTCACAGCGCAACTAGACCCGGTGTGTGAGTACTACGAGGTGTTTGAATACTATAGATAGAACGACGTTGAAGTCACTTAGGCCTTTGTTGTTATTTTTTTGTCATCCATGTTTATGCGTAATGCTCACAAAACTATATTAACCAGACTATAAACGTTCAAGGTTATACATAGTTTTGCATGTTGGTCTGTTATACTTCCAGATGGCAATGTTGTGAGTTTTTTAGTCAAGCGCACACCATCTATAGAATATTAGAGACCCGTTATTTATGGTCGACTGATGTCAAATTTAAGATAACAGTTACCTTTAGTTGCAAAATTATTCGTCTCTCAAACTTTTTCAAGAAAAATGTCCGCTGATTCATGTAATACCAATTTTCAAAATGCTTACTCTGAAAAAAAAAAGTCAGAGGAAAATTTGATTGTGAGATATTCTACCTAACTTTCTTCTTTTTTTTTTTTGTTTTGTTCCGTAGTATCCATGAATACCGAGTAGGAGTCAGCTATAATATTCAATCCGGGATTCTGCATCCGAAATCTCGCGGGAAATCGAGGCGCTACCTGACATTTGTTTCAATCGTCTGTTTAAAACTTGTGAACTATGCTCAGGATCTGCGGACTGTTTGCTTCGGTTTCTTGATGCCACACGTGTTTAAGTAAAATACTCATAAAACCCGCAAGCCGGATATAATGAACTAGCACAGAAAACAATGAGTAACTTAAACGTTTTCTATATATCATTCAAATTTATTTGCCGTCAACTCCTTTGTCAACCATAAGAGCCAAATTAATTAGTTCTGTTTCATAATTCTTTATATATCATGTATATTATCGGTTGAGCAGACCCCTATTACCATACCCAACAGTGATAGAGAAATTCTAAGGGTTGTAGGAGCTATGCGGCTATGTGGTCTAATGGTATGACCCACGCTTTTGGATCGGAAGGTCCTGGGTTCCAGCCTCGCGCTCGGCACATAGTTGAGTCCTTGGAAAAGGCTCTTACATTGTCTCACCGTACTCAGGTGTAAAATGAGTACCAGGCCGTTAACATCGTTGTCTTTGTCCGAAAAATTGTAATATCGCCTAACAGGCGTCATATCCCGTCCTACATGTTAAATGTTACTGTTGACCAGGGATCCCTTGTAAAGCGCTTTGAGCACATTTAGTGGATATTGCGCTATATAAAGCTCAAATTTTAAAGCCGACTGGACATGAAAAACGCCTGAGTTGTCGGGAAAAAATGTAACAGAACATTGAATAATTTCAAAACTTAATTAAATCCAATTCTCCCCTATACGACCAATAAATACACGCTGATAAAGTAATGGTTTCCCATCTTTTGTTTAATATTACTGTTGTTATTTTATGCAACTCTATTATTTGCCTTCTACTGATGCATGTTAGCTGATTTGGTTTCGTTATGTTGTCTACCAAAGACCATTGCACTTTACAGATTGCACAGAAATGTGAATGCCATGACGGGACCGAGAATAAAATATATCTCTCTGTGACACGCAAAATATTTCGTATGAATCGAATATCTCTTTTTACCCACGCATGAATTCTGCTTCATAAGATACAGCTTTTGAGAAATAATAAATATACATATTTATGATATATATACAGGTTTGTCGTACACAATGGTTTTTGAAATTCTTCAATTATTCACTCCAATGGCAGTGTGGATCAAAATGTCTTCCCGGCCATATTGGTTTTTAAACATTTATTTTTGCTAGCGCTCTCACAAATAACTATGGTAATGAAAAGGCGTTTCGTGTAATGATTAAAGCCCTCATCTAAAAAAACTCCCCACAGAAGTAGAGTTTGCTATCGATGTCCGCAATCCATTTATGGACCACGCTCATGTTGTTTCATTTTGTTATAACATCATCATCCTCACCATCATCATCATCACCATCATCATCATCATCATCATCATCATCATCATCATCATCATCATCATCATCATTATCCTCACAACAATGGGTACTTTATAACGTAAGTGATTTTTTTTTTAATTAGATTTTTTTTTGCGATAAGTTAATACTCTTCAACTTCCTTCCTAATGACGCATGGTAATTTAGTAACACTGGCTCTAAACTATCGGAACAATGGCGGACGCCCGTATGAAATATTTCTCCGGCGAGCATAAAAGTGTATCCAGAGGAAAAAAAAACCCATTCATTAGATCATGTTTTGACTTTTACACATTCTGATCACAAGGCATATTAAAAGTTCTAGCCAACATGAAGAGTAAAAAGTAATGATTTTCTTTGTTTAGAACCAAGATGGCCGCCATGCCGGGCGGCGTGACATCAGACTACTGAATCCAATTGATCGGATTGCATTGTCAATATTGTAATAAACAAATTAGATGAAGTTGTTTATCCTTACTCTAAACCGTAATATTATCATAAGCGTGAGGTTCAAAGATTTCACCTAGCCAGTGGCAAGAAATGGACAATGTCCAAGACGAACCAGCGAGGAAAGCATTGGTCAATAATCTTGTCTACGTAACACATTTTTATACCATAATATTGTTCTTTAATAAATACCAATAAATCTTCATTATATATATATATATATATGTATATATATTAGCGGTAGGCTTTGACGTCATTCTCACGCTAAATATATTATTGTTTATATCCTGCCTGTTGATCTCGGCCCTCGAGTTAACAATCGATATCAGTGGTTAAGTATTTCAAAAGGAAGGGATATATTTAAATTAATCCCTTAACGACGAGATTGTATTCCGCTGGAGTCGAAATTTTACCCGATTTGATCTAACGTCAACTACAGACTTTACCGTTTTGAGAGCGAGAGCGAGAGAGAGAGAGAGAGAGAGAGAGAGAGAGAGAGAGAGAGAGAGAGAGAGAGAGAGAGAGAGAGAGAGAAAGAAAGAGAAAGAGCGAAAGAGAGAGAGACAGAGAGAGAGAGAGAAAGAGAGAGAGAGAGAGAGAGAGAGAGAGAGAGAAAGAGAGAGAGAAAGAGAGAGAGAGAGAGTGAGCGAGAGAGTGAGAGAGAGAGGACTATCAGCAATGCAATCTGGGCATTATTGGCTTTATTGGAAACGATATGACATGTTGTAAAAGTAGAATCGAACCCTGCCTGTACTAGGTTAGACCTTGTGAGATATATCTATTGATCTTTAGGTTAATGTTTTCCTTTAATAAGCAAAGTCCACAAATCTTACGGCTTACGTATAATTGAATCCTATCTATCAAAGGAAAGCAAATACACAGATAATGTGATTAATGTTTTCCCCCAGTACGAGTCAGTGCGTACTAAACTACAACTCTCATGTTTGTGTTTTTAGTATAAGCAAGGAAAACTGTTCTCATGAGTTGCAAATTTGTTTTGATTGAAGTGATGTGTTTATTAAACCTGAAGTGCTTCATATGTAGACTAAATAAAACAACTGATAATGACACCACATCAATATAAAAACAATATTGAATATGTTTTTGTTTTCGTTCGATCATTTATGAGTTATAAGATACGGGTACGGTTGAGCTCAAATTGTTTAATGTTTATTTTGTATTTATTTGCATTGCTGGCAAAATGTTGTCTTGTTACTTGTAAAAATTAGAATTGATAAAGAAGACTCATATCTATTTCAACAATTGAATGTTATTTGATATGACAACAGGATGATAAATATATTCTATTATCTTTACACAGGACATACCCATTGCGTCAATCATTATGCAGGAAAATTGCCAGACTTAGGCAATGATGTTTTCATAGTTAAAGAAATATTTTGGCCAATCAAAATCTCATTCTGTGATTTGATTTCAAAAACAGTAAAAGTGGATTGGAGACATTAAGAGGCTGGACTGCTCCATGACTGACATTTTTCTCTTTTAGACACATGGGGAGAATAAAAAGGTTGGGCGTCCGAGGAACACTTGGAGACGAACACTAGAGGCTGAACTTATGACCATTGACAACAGCTTTGGAAAGAACCCATAGAATGTCCCAGAACTGACATGAGTGGAGAACTTTTGGTGCTGCCCTAGGCCCTATGTGTCATCTGGTATAAAAGGAGTAAAAGTAAGAAACATGACCCACTCTCTGCACTGAAGACATCAAGTTTTTTGTCACTCAACCATTTTAAATTAAGCTTAAAGGTTTACTTCAATCATCAGATCAACTCGAAATAATACGGTTTTGAAAGACTACGTCACAATTCTCGGTTTTATTACGGTAAGGTTCTTGTGGTAAAATGTCTCTTGTCATCCTTATCATCTAAGGCATTTCATTTACTCAAAGCAATGATTTGTTTATAGATTGTTGTTCAACAATAGATTTACCAGCCCATACAATTCTGAGGTCTAAATTTGTTGGTTTAACAACTGTTTGTTTGTTATTTTTAAGGGTTTTACGGCGCTTGCAACACATGTAGGTCATTTCAACGCCAGTAGAAAGGAAGAAAATGGGAAAGTAAAAAAATTAGATTTACAGTTAAAAGCATACGAGAAAAAGTTAGACAAAGGGGAATGATTCAAATAGGCAACAGATGTAAATTCCAAGATCATACTATCAGTGTACTTAGTTTGAGATCACCTAAATGTCTCACCCAGACAAAAACACAGGCCACCACTAAAAGGAATATACTCAAGTATTTACAAATCATTAATATTTTTAAAAAATGTAATAGTACATAAAAGAGAGATGATTTACAAAGAAATAAATATCATCTCCCAAACCTATAGCTATACATTTGACTGGTTCCCTCTCAACCAAGGACTCCGAGAAGGACTAGGGCAAAACAAAGTAATCCCATTCCAAGACAAAGACAGAAAGCAATTCAGAAAACAGATTGAGGGGGATAGAGATGATTACTATTCTTTGATGCTATGCGTTTTGGTAAAATGCTCATAACATCCACCAGCCGGTTAAAACGCACCAACATTCAAATCTATGTGTAACCTTAAACATTTTTGTCTGTTTCATATCATTTAGTGAGAACAATATTAAAATGGTTGTCTTAGAGTAATAACAAAGAGCTGAATGACGTCAACTTCATTCCATCTATACACCAATTATCAATAACCATGATAATTTGAGCAGCTGTTTCTGATTATTATTATTATTATTATTATTATTATTATTATTATTTGGTCAGAAATCCGTCCTTCAAATATCGATCAATTTATGATCCCCCCCCCCCCTCTTGTCAAAAATCCTCAAACCTAGGACTTCGAAGGCAATTAGCTGGTTAAAGCAAAAAATAGTGGTCACCCAGTTTGAGTTTATATCGGACAGCAATTGCTGGTTATCATTCGAATAGTTATTATTATTGTCGAGAGAGAGAGAGAGAGAGAGAGAGAGAGAGAGAGAGAGAGAGAGAGAGAGAGAGAGATCGACGAGTAGTCGCACTAACCACTTTGCGTGGCTGGACGGCTCAGTGGCTAGTGCAAATGATCGCTGATTCTCTCTCTCTCTCTCTCTCTCTCTCTCTCTCTCTCTCTCTCTCTCTCTCTCTCTCTCTCTCTCTTCTTTCTTTCTCTCTCTCAGCCTCGCGGAGGGTGCCGTATCAATTGGATCCCGAGTTTGGCTCTCTGACACCGTGATACTTTTACTCTCTGTTTTCATCTGGCACTTCTCCATACCCTATATTTCTCATTATTATTGATATAAGTCCCCGCTCCACACATTTTCTGAATTTTACACATTAAAAACACTCCCACACCAAAATATCAAAATAAGATTTATTGACTTGTCACAGAACACTCTTTTAAATTTGCGATAACAATCATGAGTTTTGGCTTTTCTTGTAATTTGCAATTTTCTAATTCACAATAAAACCTATCCAGGTCGATATGTTTTCCACACTCACAGAGACAATTGCCTTCATTATCTAAATTTGTTGGGGGAAATGTTTTATCAGATACACATCTACATATTTATTCAAACTGACAAAATGGTACAATTATTCAGGCAAGAGAAAGTACAAGAAAGTACATCTTAAATCCAGCCATTTAGAGTGACAATTTTTCATATATAAATGGCAGTTAATAAAAGAAACAAGGCTCGGACCTTTACTTTGAAAGTTTGACACTTTGCAATTAGATTTGGTTTATAAGTTATTCCAGTCTAAATGTATTGACAAATAGATTTCTAGTCAATCTCAAACAGAAAACAGCACATTTGATATGGGGATTCAGATAGCTCAATTTAAGAGCACTCGGCTCACATCCACACAGAGTGGGCCTGAATCTAAATTATTCTGTCCCTTCCGTCCACCAAGCAGCCAGCTGATCGCTGTATCAGTTAATGCTTGCTGAAAGTATTTGCGATAGATAGACGACCTTGCCAAGGGATTCTTGCCATCCATTAAGGTAACTGAAACCACACTACTTTTTTTCTTTCCGGAGCCACTGCCAGAGACAAATTAATTTACTTGTCATTTTTTATATTGAGAAATGGAAGATATAAGGACACGAAACTGGAACAAAACTGGCAGTATCTTCACCGAGATCCTTTTGAGATGGACCAAGATATTGATATCATGAAAGGGCTTACATTGTCTTATAAGTTCAAATAATAGAAAAAAAGAAAGAAAATGCCAGGCAGCACAAGATTTTAGACTGTAATTGTATTAAATAGTCATGAATATCTTTTATTTTAAAGAATAAAATAAGTAGCTAAAGGGTTAAGAATATCTCTTCAATAAAACAACATAAAACAGTAAAAATAGGTACAATCCAGATAAAAGTTTTACCACTCAAGGTGTGGCTGACCTAGATAGATTTTCCGATTAAAAATGTTGGTTTTTGCACATTTGTTCAATGTAAATATAGACCCTATATTGCGCCAAAAGGCAGAGTCAATGTAAGAAAATTTTCATTGAGTATCTTGCATGTTATCTATATTTAAGCGTAACAACAATGGAAATTGATTGAGCGGAGGTAGATTTTTTGGTCCTTTGTCTACCAACAGTAAATAATATATCACGAGACATTTAAATTTCGAAATGCAATATTTGATTCATTTAAAAAAGTAGAACTTTAGAATACAAAACAAACAAAAAAAAAAAACAAACAAACAAACAAACAAAACAAACAAACAACTAAAAAGACAACTAAACATTTACTGGTTAATGAAAAAGCATTAAATTTAAGATGGTGAGTGGTTATCACAAGGTCAAGATTGAAACAAAACTTTAAAAGCATAAAGAAAGCAAATAAAAAACTATTATGAAATAAAAATATAATAATAAGAAAAAAAAAAAACAAACAAAATTTCAAAATGTAAAAGAAGACACCAAAAAGAAAGAGCAACACAAAAAACACCAATATTGTCAAACTACAACAATAAAAAAAAGCCCACAGCTAAAGAAAACCCTAACTTTCTTCATAACACACTCACCATTCCCATATCATGTTATAAAAGTTGGCTAGACTGGTCATGTTTTCATAAGTCGGCAGTAAACATTTCAGCACTAGAAATCATAACAGTATTATTATTGTTATTATTGTTTATAGTAAACGTGATCGACTTCTTTCAAGGGTAAGACTTGGTCAGATTCAAATATAGACGACCATCAAACGAACGCTATATGGTTTCTGAGATGGGAAGTTAGCGCTTTCGGGGGTTTTTTCCTACCAAAATGACGTAAATAACAAAGTTTATTTTTCGTGGGAAGGGAAGGAGGAGCCTGTAAAAAAAATGAGTATATATCTTTAAACATTCTTATTGTCTTTCTACTATAGCAGACACAAAAGTTGCAACCCAGGTGTATCGGCTAGGCGTATCTACTATATAAAATCAGAGACATGGAATTTTAGTTAGGATATCCTCCATTGAACTATCCACTTTTTTTCAAACATTGCTGTTTAAAATACTTAATTTAAATCGCCAACGAGGTCATAATATGGAACTGAAAGACCACTTATTATACACTACAAACTTTGTGTCCTGCGGCTCCGTTTTGATGGCACTTTACGTATTCTTTGTTGCTTTTATCCCGTCTTGACACGATATCCACATATGAGTTAAATCTTCAAAATGCCTTGACCCCAAGAGAAATAGCTGGGATTAGGAGTTTTGCGATGATTGTGACGGAATCAATCACTGTCCATGCTATCAATGTTTTGACTTTGTTACAAGACCAGATGTCACACGTATTGAGATACCAGTAAATCAAGGCCAAAAGATCTCAAGTACAAACTGGGCAGTCATCCTTTTGATACTTCTCTATCAAACGTTGTTAGTCATCCTCAAATTAAAAATAACAAAAAAACAAAACAAAAAAAAAACACCAAAAAAAAAAAACAAAAAAAAAAAAAACAAACAAACAATAGACAAATATTTTTTTTACTTCAATTTAATTCACGAAATCACTACTGGGTGGTCAGAGGGGTCAGAAAAAATTGACAAGGGATTAAAAAACTGGTTCATTTATTTTGAGACTAATGATTTGCCAATTGAGCTGGTTAAGTTTCAGACAGTACAATAAAGTACTTATTGATATTGTAGCTCGGCATGTAATAATTACGAGCAAATACGCAAGTTAAAGACAACGCTCTGAATTCTATCTATGTAAAAATATAAGACAGTCCTTTTTACTGCTGACATAAAGACTACAAGTAGATCTCTGCTTAAGGTATTAGAATGAAAATAATGTACTCTCTGTTTTTGTTTTTATCACTAGTGGTGAGCCCTGGCAGAGACAAGGTTGTGAACACGTACTTCCTTTTCTTGGAAATCTGTTAGTAATAACGAGATGTACCGTGTACTATGCGTGGAATTTTTTCTTACAGGTGTTTTGGACCGTTATTGGTTGAACAGGTAACAGGTTAGTCGGTGTAGGTAAGGTAGATGGGGGGAAATGTGAGTACGCGTGCTTATTATGACGGTGTGAGCATTGGGCGTGAATGCATGATTAAGGTGTGAATGACGTTATAAAGCAACTGTGTTTTCCCTGGAGCTCATTTAGTAAATCTGCTTTGTAATGTAATAGTACGACACTTATTTATGACCATGGGTTCAGGGTTTGAGTCTCCCGGTGGAAGGCTCATAATTATTGAGTCATTGAAAAAAGTACTTTCCTCGCATACTCTCACAATACTCGTGTGTTAAATGAGTATTTAGCCGTTAACAGAAATGTCTAATTCTACATGATTTTAAGTGTTGCTGTAGACTGGGATCCCGTTGGAAGCGATTTGAGCACATTTAGAAGATATTGCACTTTATAAAAGCTCATTGTAAACAAAATTGGTTCAAATTCGCATTCAGTCGTCTAGTCTCTGGCTACTATTGACCTATAAGCTTTGATTGTATAAATGAAATTGTTTGATTTAACATAAAGCACTTTGCAGTCAAATGGCGTGTAAGCAATTGATTATGTCAAAAAAAAAAATAAAAAAAATAAAAAAACACAAAAAAACAAACAAACTGAAAACCATGATAAAATCCATTGAGCATTAATTTGGAGGACTGATTCTTAACTATTGGTCAAATGATTAACGGGTTCCTTTGTAGATGAACGGATGGATGAGGCTAAGAACGTTTGCTTATTATGACTACGTGCGCTAAATATGACATCGTGATTGATATATATATATGAGGTGTGACTGACGTAAGAAAGCAACTGTGCTGAGGGAATTACAAGAAAGTAGTTAGTTAGCCTGCTAATTTTAAACTCATCATTTACCACCTACTAATATGGATCATAGATAGCAATTCACACATGGTATATATTATCAACGATCACACTTTAACACATTGTGACATTGCAATAAAATATTCCTCCTCTTTTTGTAATTGTGGGACTCTTAGGGAATGGTGAGTGTTTATTTGGCAGGACAGCTGTGTGGAACAGTCGATATAATAATAGGGTCGTATCTAACGGTTTGTTGTTGTTGTCATGATAAGCGTTACTACCACTGGTATAAAATGAATAACGGTGTGGTCACATTGCTCTATTTAAAACTGTTTTAGACAGCCACTTGGGTTAGTAGTTTTTTTTTTATTAAGTTCTCTCAATCCAACTATAAACGTTTAAGGCTGCACAGGGGTTTGTGTGTCAGGATGATTGATCTGGCGGAAAAAATGGTATTTGATCTATACGCATATCATTAATACCAATTTTATAAGTGAAAGCGTTAGTCATTATTATTTGTGTTTGATATGACTGATCGAAACAATTGGTTCTGTGTATCCGAATTGGCAAAGCAATCCTTTTATTGCCTGTAACAAAACGTAAATCTTTAGAGCCACAAAAGATATAAGAGTTGTGTGATTTGTTTCTATATGGGTAACGTGATTATATAAACATTTTATAATTGCTTCTTTTTGGTCATTTGGCACGACAAAGTACTGTCTCTCAGATTTAAAATTAGACACAAATATACACTCACACATTAAGGTACAGAAGGGTGAGGAGGGAAGAGGGGGAGGTTGATGGCGGGTTTATCGTAGGTAAGAACCAAGATCTAATCATATAACGCTTACCCTCTACTAAATGAGATGAATTTGGGTGAAACAAATGAAGATTAAACAACACTATCACACATTGTTGTTTTAGTTGATACTTTGTTCGCATCTTATTGAGAACATTTGGTATGGACAATTGATAGTCTCTTGTTGGCAAACCGATGACAGTGAATGTTTAGTAGTCATGCGTAATATGCGTAAGTTTTCTCTTTTATCCTCGTCTTGATGTTTAAACCGACAGCATACAAATTATATGTGAGTCTGTGAATTAGGCACCCTGCTGTCATTAGAGTTACCAGGAATTGTCGGGTCAAATGTGGTGACAACTCAAAACACATCTGACAAGCAACTCAAATAACAATGTCACGACGTTCGTATTTCAGCAACGTTATAGAATACGTAGGTAATGATTCCTTTAACTAACCAATTAGAAATACCCCAGACGGAGGGAGGAGAGAGAGAGAAAGAAAGAAAGAGAGAGAGAGAGAGAGAGAGAGAGAGAGAGAGAGAGAAGAGAGAGAGAGAGAGAAAGAGAGAGAGAGAGAGAGAAGAGAGAGAGAGAGAGAGAAAGAGAGAGAGAAAGAGAGAGAGAGAGAGAGAGAGAAGGGGAGAGAAAGAGAGAGAGAGAGGGGTGGGGGGTGGGGAGGGGGTGGAGAACTGAGTTTTATAAAAATCGAAAGAAGCTCTGCGATGAAATGAATGAGTAAAAAGCCCCTTTGCCAAAACATAAACAGATAGAACATTTGGGTTTTCTCAAAATAAAAAAAGGACTTTGGCACTTTTGAGTAAGGACTCATCAAACAGAACCCGCATGACACATTGTCCATGTTGATGAAGCTCTACAGTCTAACGAGTTATTGAACATGAAATATTTTCTTAAGAATTATTAACGAAAAGGTGAAAATGGAAAGACTTCAGATGTAAAGAGTACAAATAGTGGACGCTGCTGGCACTAACCCTTCGTCATCAAAACAATAAACAAAGGACGGTTGAAAACAAATAATACACAATGTGATGAGAATGGTGGGTGCCGCCACGCTACGGTTTCATTCATACTTCAACCACACAGAAAAACACTCGTTACACTTCTCACTACATTTCATTTTATTTGTTTTCAACCTTCTTTTGTTTGTTTCACTGACGAAGGGTTTGTACCCGAAACGCCCATTGCTTGAACTGTTCCCACCCGAGACATTTTAATTTTCACATTCTGATTAGTATTTTCACGAGCCTAGGCTTCAGTCAGCCCCGCCGCTCTCCTCTTTTGGAGTGTTCTATTTTACAAATAAATCTAAAATCCCTTTTAGTCAGACTTTGGTAACTGTCTTAATACTTAGCATCGCTTAATTAGAACAATTTTTCGATACGGTTACTCAGACGCAGATCATCGTACAATCAACTTGATTTTTCGAGTGTCCATCAGACTGACATTTTATCATTTTAGTCAAAGGTAATCAAGACGTAGTATTTAAAGCTTTCTACGTTTCATATGACTGTTATTGACCTTATGATATGGGCGAACTGGACTGGCCAGCGTGAGTCAATCTTTATCATATTAATCTAGATATCCATCATCGTTAGTGAGAGGGTAGTGGCTGATAAAACGATTTCATGCTCAAATCTGCTATGACATTTTAATTATAATAGTATTGAACAAATAACTGTTGACTTGATGGAGAAGTAACACTACATATAATTTGTGATCAAATTAGAAATAGAGAAACAAGCAGTAAATTGCTTTAATAAAACAGTATGATAACCTTTATTTAGGACGGATGATTTATTGTGGGAAAAAATACTTATATAACGATATAAATCGTATATCTACTGTGTTTTTTTTTTCAATATTCTTTTTTTTCGATGAATCTTACGGTTCATGCTTTTGTTATAAATTCTATTGAATTGTAATACTATGAACATGTTTATCGGGATCACAATGGAGACATTTCCCTTGGAAAGACGGTTCAAATCTCCAGTCGTGCAATGTCGACTGCACCTGGCATGAACTTTTGCTTAAGAAATCAAGCGGTAATGAATATGAGAGACAAGCGATAGAAACTCTGACCCCAAACGCAAGTTTTGGACCCAAGCTCTACTTAGGAATCTGGCCTGACCGGAATTCATATTTTTCGGTTTAGTCAATTCTTCAACATATATAATTGACAAAACGATAACTGATATCTGTAAACAAACAAACGTGCCTGCAACGTTAAATATCTATAATGTGTTATGTAAAACATAGTAGATATGGATAATCTCGATGGCATGCAATAAACCATTAAACAAGCATCAGCATGACGTCATCGTATTCCATCTATAAATAAAACTTTCTTTTGGAGTGCAATGAGCGTGAAGAAGTTGTGGGAATACATTATGCGAATGTGCTTGCTTTATTCCATGAGATGCTGTGTGTGAGGAGAGGGGGACGGGTGATGCGTCAAGAAAACAAAAGCAACGTTTCGCCAGATGGAATTAATAGTAATTGATATCTCTATTTATTTTGTCATTGTCAAAAGATGTGGGATAGGTTTCTACATAATGTAAATCATACTTAGGGAAAAATGTATTAAAGATGGAATATGTGTAGATGTGTATAATATGTTATTCTGTCCTACATTTTGTTGTTCTGTTCCAAAGAGACTTCGTAAGAAATAGTGATCAATTTCCTAAATGTGTTATACAGATCGAGTCTTTGAGTAACTTATTGATAGTTTTATTAATATTACTTGATATACTTTAAACATTGATTAAATAAAAACGGACTTTTAAAAGTTTTTGAACATCATGTTTCATGTATAATAGGAATACTTTATAATTACTGCTTATAACGGACTTCAGATAAATGCTTTTGAGGAATAATTCAATTTAAGCGAGGATCTTTCTTATACAACAACAAAACAAAACGTGAGCATTTATTCGAGAGCAATACCCACTAAACGTGCTCTAAGCGCTTTACAAGGGGACCATTGTCAACAGTAAGATTTAACATGTAAAACGAGACATAACGCTTGTGATGCGATATTACAATTTTTTCGACCACAGACAGCACTGTTAACGATCATGTACTCAATTCACACCTGAGTATGGTGAGGGAATTTGGCGTTACTCAACGCGGGACTCAAACTCCGGGCCTTCCGATCCGAAGGCGAGTGTCATACCAGTAGACCACATAGCTGCACATTATTAAATGGAATAGTATTATAATAAAATCAAATTAAAACGAATCCCTAGGCAGATTGAGAAGTCCATTGAGAAGCAGGCACTGAAAATATCTGGGTAACATTGCCAGACAAAGTAGATAATAATACAAGAACATTCATCCATGCAAAGCAGCCATCTATAATTTTACCGTGTGTTTTCATGCAGAACCCTGGTCAACTGAATACAGATAAAGAAATCCCGAGTTAGTGGACATCATCTGATCTAGATATCAATATTATTTTATTGACCTAAGTAAATGATTTATAGGTTGATGGTTAAATTATACGACACAGTGTTTTAACATCTGAAGCATTCGGTTTCAGATCACATTTTATCGGAATCAATAAACTTTTAAAAGGTCACCGATTAACATGCTTAAAACGATGAAACAGATGGTTTTATCTATTTATCTGGAGATCAGACGCTCATGTTTTTGATATATGTAACCGTTATATTATAATGACCATATTGACCATAAACATCAAAATAAATCAAGGTAATGGTTTTCTTTTTTTGGTCGACATCTTTATTGCACTTTTTTCTTATAAGAGTGAAGGTTCACTACAACCATCTTTGGTGGTAGTAGTTATGCCAGTAAAACAGTTTACTTGTTTACATGTAATACTTGTATCATTACACAAACCTGTGTAGTGACGTCAACCTGTGTGTTACCTTAGAATGGATGAAGCTCACGACTGGAGCGACGTCAACTTCATCCATTCTAAGGTAACACACAGGTTGTGTATTGATTGTTTGTCAGTCGGATATAAAGTAACAAACACAAAACTATGTGTAATCATTAACGTTTATAGTCTGATTTACATAATTTAATGACAATTAATAATTTAAATTGCAGTATAAAAACAGTAACAAAGAGCTGAGTGACGTCAATTTCGAACCTTCTCCAACGATTACATATAGTTTTGTGAGTTGGTAGGATCACCTGTCGGGCAGAGGAGATTAATTTTACTTATAAGCATAGCATCAATAGTCAGGGAATAGGAAATATGGTCAGAACTCGCAATCAGCTACGATCTAAAAGAAATACCAATAAATTCTCGTATATGAGTGACATCAATTTCATTCATCCTACTCCACTTTCATTGAAACGCGTTGGATTTTGAGTCTAAGTAAGCATAACCAACAGTCGCCATTACAGATTATTATCATTGAGCATTGCGTTTGAATGTTTATTGAATTCATTACCGCCAGATGATTGGCTCATTAAACGATAATGGGATGAAAACAACCTGTTTTGTTGTGGGTTGAGAGTTTTGTTTGCATTCTTCCGTTTCGTGGTTAGCTGTTTCTTTAATGTGGGAACCGTTGTTCGATCGTCCAGCTCACGTCAAATTACCCCAGATCATATTTCACAATGATTTATTCATCGGACAAGTAGTTGATATGATACGGATCTTATCGACGTTTTGAACTGTCGATCTTAGAGAAACATGTAATCAATCTCAAATGTGGAGTTTTCGTGGTTTCCGTTTAGATAGATTATTATTTAATAATTAAAAAATGAAGTAAAACAAACCAAAAATAATAAAACAAAACAAAACACAAACACACACATACACACACACGCACACACAAACGCGCGCGCGCACACAAATATTTTTAAAAAACAAACAAACATACAACTACATACAACTATATATGGAACATGAATTTAACAAAT
>NC_088361.1:57245924-57268424 GCF_034508935.2 Berghia stephanieae | reverse complement strand
GAGGTACACGCCTCCCACCAACACTGATGAATGATAACTATTTCATTCCGCTGTGAATGGATAACTGTATCAAATGATGGTCTGGAATTACATTGATATGACATGCTTCCAACTATCTATCATCATAATAGAAAACAGATCCCTCTCTCAAATGATGTATGATTGTGAGACATTACAAAGTTTTCTCAAAGGAAATCAATACGGAGATGATGGAATGACGCGTGGACATATAAAACAATTTTATTTTTGTATAATATGCAGCAACATTAAGACACGGGAACTTGTTACTTGAGATAAATGGAAGTCTGAGACGATTTATTGTCACATGAGACAAATGAAACGCTGAGCTTCATTGTGAGCGTCAAGCTTTACCTGACCTAATACTGATATAGAGTAAATGCATTATCTATCAATTCAGTCCCTTGATTGATGAACAAAGAATAATTAATTGCAATGACCTTTCTACACGGAACTGGTATCTCGACGTTGTGGCTTGTTCTTTTTATGAACTGTTTGATTTTGTGAGTTTTGTTCACCATCGAGGACCAAGAAATCGTGTTTACATGTTTGCGGTCCTCTTAACAGTGTTCACTGTGTTGGACACATCCAAGGAACAGAATCCTTGTTAAACACATTCACTTTAAAAGTCGGAAAAAAAAATATCCAGAGATAAATACAGATTGGAAATGATAATGAGCATTTGTAATTTGAAGTCTTTTAAAACGAAACTAATCAGAGTTTTCCTTTAAAATTTATATGGACGTGCGTTTTCACAGGTTGAAAGACCCATGCACATTTGGTTTGACTTGACTCTAGTCTCCTTATATCAGAGTTTGTCTCTTGCAATAAAAGAAAGTAGTAACTGTGCTCCGACTCACTTTCATAAAGCAAAAGGCTCATCGCTTTTATTTTACAGATCTCTTTGTAAAATGGCTTGATCGTCGAGATGATTAACATGAGCAATGGGAGAGGAAGGAACTTTGACCAACATGAAAATATGACATGCTATTCGATGGTGAACATTTAAAAATATGAGCATTTGTATAGCTTTTTTAACATCTATTAAATGTAGGTGCAGTGATTTGCATCCAACGTTATAATACGTGCGCTTTGGTTTGGAGTAACATCCGTTATAAATGTGCTAATTGTGATTTACAAGCCAATAGCAACTTGTAATTTGTAGGACAAAACATGACGCCAGAAAGGAGGTATAGCAGTTATTCACCTCTAACAAGGCTGTTACTTTCCATTGTACATGTATACAACACTAACAAGGCTTTTAGTTTCCATTGTACATGTATACAGCATTAACAAGGCTTTTACTTTCCATTTTATATGTAGTCTATACAACACTAACAAGGCTGTTACTTTCCATTTTACATGTGTACAACACTAACAAGGCTGTTACTTTCCATTTTACATTTATAAAACACTAACAACACGTATATGGTGAACAATTGCTAGTAAAGAGCCTTTTTAAGAACTCAACAATGCACCCCTCGCAGTGAGATTCGAACCCTGGACCTAAAGATTAAATACCAAATTAGTGTAATCAACAGGCTAAATAAGTTACTCAGTGTGACTTCACTTTTACCTTAAAGCCAACAAATGATAAACCACGACATATTTTAGCTCATATCTTTTTTTATTCTACTCGACATTATATTTTTATGCCAAATTTTATGCGTAGTTTATTTAATATTACACTCAATTCTATTCTGCACGCCCTAGTTACCAACGAACGCACCCTTTTGCTTACATTTCAAGACCTTATTACAGAAAGAACGTATTTTTTCTTTGCCGTCTATCTGGGTTTTAAAGTAGTTTATTTATTTTTATATCTTTTTATTTATTTATTTATTTTTTGCCTGGAGAAGTGATTGGGCTCAAAACATTCTGTGTTGGGTATTTTCTTCTTTTTTTTATAGCTGTTATATTCATTTTTTAAATGACTTTTTCCAGCCCACACCGTCTAGGAGCTTAGTATCACAACGACATGTACGAACGGAAGTCCAGTGTGTGGTGTAAGCCTATGTGCAATGATGGGCAGTATGTTGTTATTATTCATTATCGTCACTGACGCGATGATGGATATGGATAAGTACCGAGATCGAGCCATTTGCACTTCCCCCGCCGTTGCATACGTCTAATAACTAACACATGGAAAATGACCGCCTTATTACGTGGTGGCCGATTGCATAAGTAATATCTATTAGGTAACTTAAATGTTTTAAAAGAGTTTATGATTACAGTAAGGCAGATATTAAATTTAGTTTTATTTGTTAAATACCTAATATATATATATATATATATATATATATATATATATATATATATAAAGTAGAAGAAATGACACAAATATAGCATAAGTGTTATATCACAATCATGACGAGGAATAAACTCAATATCTTTGGGTATTATTTTTTCTCCGGTGCATTTCCATCTGTGTCCTCACGCTAATTCCTTTTAAAGATCGTTTATGATTTTCTGAGTGTGATAAGACAATTTTTATTCAATAAATAGAAATCAGTATATAAATATAAACACACACACACATACACACACACACACACACACACACACACACTCTTGAACGCACAACCAAACACGATGAACCCATAAAAAATCCGAATTTACGTGAAATATGACCGTTTTGACGGCGTTTTTTGTTGGTTAAGAAATGGATTTGATATCATGGCAAGTATTTTACTATCTTTTGAAGCTTCCGTGAATATGTACATATAATATTCATTTTTTAAAGTCCTGTTGTATAGCCTGCAGCTTCTATCGGCTTAGTATTCACTTTATAATTATAAGGGTTCATAAATAATATACGGTAAAGACTTTATTTTAATGTTTGAAGCAAGAAAAAATGTAAGACATTCTTATACAGACCAATATCTACCAAATGTGCTCAAGACAGTTTACAGAGGGTCAAAGCCAACAGAATCAGTTGACAAGGCCTGACGCTAGTGATACGCTACTACGATTTTTCTTCTTTTTTTGTCAGAGGCAACGTCATTACCAGGAACCCATTTTACACATGAGTGCGTTGAGATAATGTGAGATTAGAACTCTTCCAAAGACTCAGAACGAAAAACGATTCAAGAATCTGGCGGTCTATAGGGGAGTGTCGCTTTATAAAATCGCAGAGCCGCAGAAAGAGAAACAAAAAGGAAAGAAAAATAGAAGAAAAGAGAGACTAAAAGATTATCTTTACCTGGGTGATAAAATCCAATCCGAGTGTCAGGCTAAATAGCAATCCCTATTCAAACATTGTAAAAATGATGGAAGGTGTCCATCGCCGTCTAGAATATTCCTGATATTATTTGTTCGATTTGTTATCATTTGGGAGATTGTCTGAGAGGATGAGAGATGTAATATGCTTGTGTTTGGACATGATATTTATTTGAGTTGCTGACTGGCATATTGGTGTTATATTTAGTTCTTGTGTTTGTGTAGTTATTATTATTTGTGGATGTGATGGCGGTGGTGGTGATTTTTATGACGCCATTGACTATGTTAATGATGATGATGATGAAGATGATGATGATGATGATGATGATGATGATGATGATGATGATGATGATGATGATGATGATGAACATAACGGCAATTACACTCTCGACTATGGTTTTCTTTTTCAACTTGAAGAATTTTTGTATTTTGTAGTATAACCTCACAGCCGACTCTGACCAAAAAATAACGCAACAATATAAGGCGAGACCACCAAAAGAGTTGTATTCAACCGTCCAAGCAATGTGATTGTTTATTTCCTTCAACACGACAAACGACAACTCCCTTTTGGTGGTGGTTGCCTTCTATCGTCACGTCATTTCAGGAAAGTGTCGATGTCCAGTACTCACTTCGTTTGATTCATTTATAGCTATTAATGTCACTCACAATCTTTTGATTGTTACAGTTCAATTATTTCAATTGGGAAGTACTATTAATGAATAGGTTGCAAATTGAAACATAAGGTGGCATAAATATAATCAGTAGCAGGATGCATATGCAGATTCTAAGGATGATTTATCCTTTTTGATGATAAGCATATATTTAGACTAGTAAATAAGATCCCATTACTCTGAGAGCTCAGTTCGTAGAGCACCTGTTTCACACGCAAAAGGCTCGAGATCGATCCCGGGTGCAGTCGAGATTTTTTTTTCTGACCCCCTGGATCTGTTAGATCTGAAGGACTACTTGTATCCAATCTGAGCATTATCCCGAGGTCTGTCTATCCAGCTATCTATCTATCTGTCTATCTATCTATCTATTTTACACCCCCCCCCCCATATATATATATATATATATATATATATATATATATATATATATATATACATAATCCAGCCATCTATTGCTTTCCATGTGCATAAAAATCACTTTATCAATCTCTCTCTCTCTCTCTCTCTCTCTCTCTCTCTCTCTCTCTCTTTCCTTCTTTTTCTCTCTCACTATCTCTCCTCTTTATTTGGCGTTCAACCGCCCTGTCTATCATTTATCTACAAGAACACGGGATCACAGAAATACACACATAATATTTACACGTAAATACTCACCCAACCACATTCATTCATAGATAGACAAACACACACACACACACACACACACACACATCCATATAATGTGCACACACGTGAAATCACATAGCGAAGACTATTCATTAGTGAGAATTTCTGTCTGTTCGAGATGAAAGAAACAAGAGTTGTAGATTGTCAAAGGAGGGCGAATACGAGGCATGCAAGGACGCAAAATCGATGAACCTTTTCAGTTCCGTGTCTGTTTCGTGATATGAAAATTTACAGAATAAAAATCCTGTAACAATAACAAATCGTATTACATAGAAACGATGTCTGTCGTAGACCCCCCTAAGCCATCTAAGATTATGATGGTGTCATTGAACGGATACCAACTCTTCACAAGACAAAAGATGGGGATGATGATGGGAACTGGAGACACGAATTAATGTGACCCACGGTATCATTCTCATGTTTTGTCACAACAAACTAGGTGAAGGGTCACTTTTAATCGATCGGTATTTGAAGGACGTCTGTACTTGCCAAAATTTTAAAAACCTATTTTTCAGAGAACTGCAGAATGGGAGCGATCTATAGATAGTTCGAAGATGACGTCACTCAGGCCTTTGTTATTGTTTTTGCCATCCGCGTTTGTGAGTTGTTCTCACTGTACTGTATTAACCAGACTATAAAAGTTCATGGTTACACAGAGTTTGTGTGTTGGTCCGTTATACTTGTTGTGAACTCCTTGGCCAAGCGCATTCTATCTATATTCATGTTTTCGTCCAACCATGTCATCAATCATATGATTTGTTGCTGTCCAACGATTGGATATTTCTTTAGAAATGTAAACACGCTGCTTTGTTTATGAAAGTTGTAAGCATACACATGTGTGAAACTGAACAAAATGACCAATCGTGATGTTAGATATTTCTAAAACTGTGAACACTTTTCACTATGTGGGTCACTTTGAGCACATATTCCAATGTGACCAATGACCTCGAGCACATGGAAATATAATATGCCCATAGACACGTTTATATCACTCAGCTTGCGAATCAAGGTCATTTTCACACAAGGAATTATTAATAGAACGAATTTGACGCCATTCAACTCTGTTATTGTTTTTAGTCAGTCATTTTATAAGTAGATCTCACTAAATTGTATTCATCAGACGATACACTTTTAAGGTTTGACATATTATTTCTGTGTGTTGGTACTTTGTTTCCTGCTGGCGGATTGTTGTGAGCATTTTGGATAAACCCACAGCATCAATAGCAACATATTGCAATAATAGATACTACCATCGAAGATAGATAACACAATGCAAAACAGTGAATCTCAAGACAGACTACGTTGTGACTTATCGCCTCAAAACAGTATTATGTCAAGGTGTACGAAATGTCGGAAAGTGCCTTGATAATTGAAATGATCAGAAATGTGTATTTTTAGGGATTTTTTTTCTCCTTAAGAACCTAAATGTTAAATCACTTTAATGAAACAAATACACTTATCCCAAGTCTAATATCCAATCTTTCAGCATCGAAATCATCACACACAAAATTACCGATTTGAGACGATGGATCACAGATACGGAAAGAGGGTTAAAGGGAGGGGGGGGGGGGGTGAAGCAAAGCGTTGTCCTGGTATTAACATTAAATGTGGGCAAGGCTGGAGGTAGACACTTGGCCCCAACAAAATATCAAGCCAAAGTTTCTTATTGGGCTGTTCCTTCTTGAAAAGAAGTGACGGCTATCAACTTCATAACTTCACGATCTTTATGTAAGCTCATTAGGACTACCTATTTTCTTTAGATTATCTCTGATTGTAATACAAAACATTGTTACAGTCTGTCTAGAATAAATGTAAAAACAAATTATATGTAAAAAAAAATATGGTTAAAATATGTCAAAGTCCGACCCCCCTCTCCCCTCACCCCCCCCCCCCCCCCCCCCCCCCACCACCACCACCACCTCCTTTAAAGAAAAAGAAATGCTATGTGAATATATAAAAGGAAATTTGTACTCTATTACTAAATTTGTTATTATTTCATTTTTTATTTCAACCTGTTCCATATTATGTTATATTAGTTTAAATCCTGGCTTATAACCGTCAATATCCATTGCATTAGAATACAACATTTGGCAAATTGAATATTGGTTTTGGTACGGTTATAAAATAATATTGTTATATTTTGTGATTTAATTCCTGCTATGATATTTAGAATGGTCTATAACAATAAGATGCTGTTTTTGTACGGTTGCCAAACGATTATTTTACCCTAGAAAAGTCGCCAATATTATATCCATGTTATTGTTAACAATAGATATTCATAACAGAAAAATCCAAAACACAATAAAACCAATATATCAATAAAATGGAGAGATGAATGGGGTGTTTGGTTTTTGCTGTTTCTAGAGTAAGGAAGGAAATCAATGTTTCGTATTTAACTGTTTCCAGACTCTCAATCTTTAAGATTATTGACAACTCATTGATAAAATATTATTAAAAATACATTTTGGAGAGGAAACTTTTACAAATGAATTGAATGTACCCCCAACTTGTAAAACATTAAACCCAAAATTTCAGTTTGGCTTAGATGTCATTAAAATGATCGGTCTATGGGGTAGATATTTTGCCCAAATTGTAAAAATAGACGTATTATAATTCTACGACAGAAATGTGAAGATGAAACAATGCCAAACAAAGCAGAAAGAATAACTCATGAAACGAAACCAACCCAAAACATCAGCCTGGTTTTCCCTTGTATTTTTCTGTTTTGGCAGGTACTGTTTCATACAAAACCTTTCTGTTCTTTATCTTACACCATTGCCTGCTCTCTCCCTAATATTTCACTTTGATATTAATTTTCTAACTTAGCGACAAAACTATCATAGAAATAACCGGGAATTTAGACATCTTTTATCTTTCCCCTTCTTACGGGGATCACTATACATAGGATTGCAAACAATTGTAACCTCTCTTTTGCAAATCCGTTACATTCCACGGGGAAACTCGAGAAAGGAATGAAAGAGGACGGAAAAATCAAAAGCCCAAAACAGCTACCACAAAATACCAATAAGACTAAAAACACCCTACAACAGTCGTTATGAAAGGCATCGCAGTCGGCTGATTGAGAATAAAAATAAAAAAAACCCTGTGTCCAATAGAGTCATGATTAAACCCTCCAAAACAAAGACATTGATATAATTTAGATGACCACACGGAGAAGTTACGTCATTACATAAATGGCCGACATCCATCATCATCGACCATACAAAGTCCCGGACCATAAATGTTCCACAGCCACATAATTCTAGATTTGATTGAAGGCATCACTGACCGCTACGGCAATTATCGCGTCTTCCAAAGACCCGGACTGGCCGCAATCCGGTGGAAGGAGGGTTAATACATTACAAAATATACCTCAACAACAAACAAAAAGAAGAATAAAATATGGTAATAACAGAGCGGCCGGGCCGATTGCATTTATCGATCGGGTTAGCTGTAATAGGTACCTCCGATATACACTGCTACAGCCACGGCGATATCATCTTGACAATCATCAAACTGAGGTTAAGAGTGGACGATCTTCGATTTATCTGTCTAAAACTAACATTATCTTTATTTGGGAGAGAGAGAGAGAGAGAGAGAGAGAGAGAGAGAGGGAGTGAGAGAGATAGATAGACAGACAGATAGATAGATCGATAGATAGATAGATAGATATATAGATAAATAGATAGATAGATAGATAGATAGATAGATAGATAGATAGATAGATAGATAGATAGATAGATAGATAGATAGATGGATAATTAGATAGATAGAGAAATATATAGATAGCAAGAATTGCCACGGTGGTCTGGCATTTAATTTATCGATTTGCATGTTATTTCCTCATAATTTGGTTATGTAACTTATCTATTCAAGTATTAATCTATTTGCTTATATGACCTATGTCATCTTTTGTTTTTTTAAAACATTTATCATAAGTACCACTCATTACTGTTATACACCCCCTCTTTACTAATCAAATAATTGACCTCGAACATTTGTTCCTGGATATACTACTATAGTTGCACTACCTTATTGTCCCAGTTCCAAATGGGAACATGGAAATAGGCTGAGATTCTTGTTGATCTAAAATGACGGGCTATACATGTGTGTATAATATGTAATCCTCCTTGACAATCTGGTGTTATGTCCAACTGAGGCAGATATTCCAAAAAGTTGATTTCAAGTGAAAACAGAAAATTTAAAAATTCATTATTCATCCCCAAGGTGAATTTTCTCTTTGGGGCTATGAAGTTTTACTTTTCTTAATCAAAAAACCGTTGCTAGATCTTGTAAATAGATCGCATAGCTTCACCACAATCTCAATTTTGGAATGTAAATTATCTATTCAGATTTTTTAGATCACTCCAACATGACTATAAACAAAAGCAGCACTTCCCCACCCTCAAATAACACTTCAAACTCCAATCAAATCGAAATTCCAAATTCATTCTGAATCTCTTCCATAATTGGTAATCGACTCAACAATAAAATCATCAGCGTCATAACTACTTACTAACTGCATTTAACAAATTTAATTATGATAAAAATAGACCTAAAACAACTACGCTTTGACGACCAATCAACCTGGAGTTCTATTAAGTGTATTTGAACAGAATAATGAATGGTGCTTCAACTAAATGAATCTTTTTGCGTGTCACACTTCACCTCCATCAATCGATATTGAGAAAAACCGAATAGTCTACTCAACCAGAGATTGAAACCGCAACTTTTATATCAAATTAAGAGCTTTATTCACTGAGCTATAGTTTTATGTTTAACTCTCTTCTGAGTATCCTACTTGAGATACATTACCCTAAAGGTGGCATCTCGTAATTATTGTCCATTTGTAATCCGATAGATTAAACAGGGCCATACAACTCAAAAATGTCTCACTATGTTTCATTCTTCTAGAAAGAGATATACGACTTTAAGTTCGCTCAGTGAATAATCAATGAGGACAACATTGAATTCTTCAAATGATGTCAAAAAACATACACTAACGTGCAAATCTAAAACAACAGATTGCTGCTAAAGAAGGGACTGTACTCTTTGCATTTGTTTTCTCTCCGTCTTGACATGAACCCTGTACATTTTAACCTTCAATCTTATTTTATCAATTTAGGCTTAGAACCCGGAAAGGAAAATATTCCCGCGACTTTTGTTTACACCTTTAGTTGAGTTTGGAAATGGGTTTGAAGTATCGTATTCAACGGCGCTACGCCGTGTTCAAAGTTTTGAGACAGTTGTCATCAAATTCCCACACAGACCACGGTCCCTAACATCAATTGTCTCTATTACATGTACAACTTGGCCATATTGACGTTCTTTGCTGTAGGTTACTTTAACGGTGGTAGACAGTGAAAAATAAAATAATTGAGTGGAATGGGCTTCAAGAAAAGTGTTGGTTTCCCCACTTCGGATATTCTCTAATGGACAATGTCTTTCTCGAGGTTGGAATAGACTGGCCTGGACTGTCTCCTGTCTTGAATTGCCAAACGTGATTTCCATGAAGTAATACCAGTGGCAAACACTGTCCGATTGCGTTGTATCGATCTAACATTTGAAATAGGGCTGGCCAGCCGATGTAATACCATGTCTCTTGGCCGACAAATATTTACATAATTAGAGAGTCCACTCCACACTACAACAGATCAATAACTGATGTCCTTCTATCTGATAGTCATTATGGCTGAATTTATACATTGTTTGATACCGGATACAGTTCGACAAAGTAGTCAGTCATTGACCTTTTAGAGATACGAGCCAATTGCTAGGACTTTGATATCCAGATAGCCAGGATTACATTTACAAAAATAGAAAAAAAGATGGAAATGCAGGTTAATATTATACAGTGTTAATGTTAATATACAGTTCAACAATATTGATCACCGAAACGTGTTGGGTTGATACTAAGTTTAATGTGTATTTTCATGGCTCTTAAGAGAAAAGAAGAGCATTTTGCAAATTGTAAAATGTAAAGTCAAACTTTATCCTGGTTTCTGTAGCAGTAAACGGACAATAGCTTCTGATTATTTAGTTACTGCTCACCATCCTTGGATTCGATGAGCATCTTCCTCCGTTCTAAAACAAACATAACCACTTAACCAAGCACAGCTAGGCGGAAAGAAGGGTCAGAAGCAACGTGCATTAGAAGTCGGATATACGAACATAATTAAGTATGAGTTTAATTTAGCAGGTTTTAAATTGTAACACACATTATAATGTGCCCTCGACAATTTGATAATAACAAGAAATGAAGTGAGTAGGAAAGTGCCACAAGACAACAGAGAATAAAAACCTACTGGTTCGACACTTTGGAATGATTTAGAATGTCAGGCTTGAAAATAGGGATGCTCGACCGGATTAAAGCCATTATTTCTTTGAGTGGAGAACCTTATCAAGTAAGCAATTAGACCCAAATGTCACGCAGAGAAGTAATCTCCAGATTTCTAGTGATCTCCAGAATACACAAAGATTGCATTAAAGCACAAGTTACGTGTGCAAGATACATTCACCTCTAATGATGAAGTCAATCTCAGACTTGCCAGAACATTGACAATGTCAATATTACATAAAAAGTCAAACGAACACTGCCGCACTTTGAAAAACAAAACAAAACATGTTTTTAAAAATTGCCCAAAAACTCATCCTTCAAATATCGATCAATTAAACTGACAATTGGCTTATCAAAAACTTTCTACCGTGGGACTTGATTGGAAGTCGTTGGGTTTTTGACAAGTGAGGGTCATTTCAATCGATCGATATTTGACGGATGAGTTTTCTGGCCAAAATTTTGAAAATGTGTTGTTTTTTTTTAAGAGTACGGAAGAACAGATATAATAAACAAACAACTGATATTTAAAAAGCGACATTACCTGAGTTCATTGAGAGTTGAAGATAGTTCATTTTTAAAGGGTTTTTAGAAAAGAAATTTGGTATTTATATTTTAATTGCTATATAATGTTAACACCCGATTGTGTTGCTTTATTATTTCCGAAATCAATCCAATTTCAGTGGATTACCAGTTCATACGCCATGTAAGCTTTTATTCTGGTGCCAACATGCTTAAAATGCCGATAATAAGAATGTCAGTGATGCTTTGTATTAGATCTAGTAGAATTAAAGCAGAAGTTGCATGAGATGTGCTTTTACTCTTACTTTTATTGTCACTTAATTTAATATACTGCTTTATAAAATTATGTAAAAATGATTTCTTCATAACGTTTATTCATACTTGTAAATTATGTTTGTAAAACCAATTTCATTACAGATGAATAAAGTTTAATTATCTCTTTATTTATTTATCTATTTTTAAAATTCATTTATTAAAACTTTCTATTGTAGTGCATATGCAGGTTTTAAGTTTGTAAGTTGGCAATTTTGTTTTTAGTAGAGTTAGCAGGCGTTGTCATAGTTAAGCATGTCTTTCCCAGAAATAAAAAGGCACAAAGCTTTGTTAGGATATCTTGCCAACATACCAGATCATGCCGTTGGATTTGTGTTCAAATGCCAGCTAGCAATTAACCATAATAATATGACTTACAAGAAAATAGGGAAAGAACTCCACATTGCTTCAACTGTATTTATCATTATTGGCATGGAAAGTTTTGTCCACTCCATCCAAATAATACTCGATGGTGATGATCCCATCGAGACATTTTATGACAATGTAACGTGGATTGTGTGTGTTTGTGCGAGTGCTGTGTGTGTGTGTGTGTGTGTGTGTGTTTATGTACCTGTGTTCTCAAAGTAGAAAGGCTTTATTGTTGAATACATTTATGATTGAATGACTAGATATTGTTAGGCTCCGCTGAGCGATATAAAGGTAAATTATTATTATTATTATTATTATTATTATTATTATTATTATTATTATTATTATTATTATTATTATTATTATTATTATTATTATTATTATTATTATCATTATTATTATTATTATTATTATTATTATTATTATTTATTATTATTATTATTATTATTATTATTATTATTATTATTATTATTATTATTATTATTTATTATTATTATTATTATTATTCATTATATTATTATTTATTATTATTATTATTATTATTATTATTATTATTATTATTATTATTATTATTATTATTATTATTATTATTCATTATTATTGATATCATCATCATCATCATCATCATCATCATTACCATCATAATTATCATCATTATTATTATCATCATCATTATCATCATCATCATCATCATCATCGTCATCATCATCATCATCATCACCAATTATCATCATCATCATCATCACCATCATCATCACCATCATCATCATCATCATCATCATCATCATCATCATCATCATTATCATCATCACCATCATCATCACCATCACTATCATTATTATCTTAACTACGAGCCAAAGGAAACAGAATGATGTCTGGGTGGTTTAAATGCATAAGTAAATTATATTGAACATATTGAGGATTGGGTTTTATGTGCAATTATTATTTAGGGATATGGGGTTATCTTCTTACAGTAATAAAACTAGACTTTCACATTTCCCACCATTCTAATTTGAAATTTCTATTTTAAGGATATCGTGCGTTTAGCAAAATACTCAAAACATCCAGCAGCCGGATATAACGTACCAACACATAAAACTAATTATAACCTTGATTGAATTAGTTGAGCGAGAACTAATCATAATATGACTGGCTAAAACATTAACAAAGAGCTGAATGGTGTCAATTTTGTTCCTTCTACATATATTTGCTTCCACAACATCGGTTTTGAGACGATCGGTGACAAAGGATCAATATTTGAAATCATCTTTATATTTAGCCAAAATGGAAAGAGGAAGCCAAGTTTGTCATACCCACAGACGAAAATCCATCGTGGCAAAGGGATCGGATGACCTCTTTTGGAGATTGGGAGATCAGTCTAGGTCAGTAAGTCAAGAATGATAAGGATAAAAACCCACAATGCTTCAACTGACAAATCAGGTATTTATTATTTTTGAATGAAAAGTTTTGTACACTTCACTAAATTAAACAATAAATATGTAAGATGATACTTTCTCAGCGGTGCAATTTCCGTTGATGGTTTGTTTGAAGGGAACTATATAAAACATTGCGCTGACGGAAAAACGGGAGACAATAATTAGCCGATGCCAATGCTGTAAGTTCTTTATTTACTAACGTGTGCCTATTTGGTCTTGTGGTACGATATTCACCTTCAGACCGAGTCCAGCTCTGAGTGGCGCATTGTTAAGTTCTTGGAAAAGGATCTAATAGACATCCTATCTCGTCCTACATGCTGTGTTGCTGTTAACTAGGAACCATTTGAATAGCGATTTGAGCACGTCTGATAGATATTGCTTTAGACAAATGTTCAAGTCTTTTTAACAAAATAATTTCGTTGAATTTTAAGGAATGTCATAAAAAATGAATATCAATTCTACATGCCCTTGCACAATTTTGCATTCTCTTTACTTCTGAGCAGATAACCAAATGCACTTCAATTTAATTAACACGATGTAGATAAGGTCATTCTGAATTCTGTACAAGTACCAATCGTAAGCGACTTGTTATTATTTTCAGTCTGATAACCCTAATTTTTATGGACACTTTGTTGTACTGGAAATACCCTCAAACGAATAAAATATTGTCCATTACAACATTGTTAAATCGACCCATTCCGTCATAAGATCTGCAAATAGATTCAGGTCGGTGGCAATGCCTCAGTGGCTACACCAAGAGTTGATTGATTAATTAAATTATTTTTTTAATGGATTTATCCTAATGTCCAAAATTCCACCCCTAATATTGAAAAACCTATCATTTCTTATTAAAAACGCAATCGTTGAAGCGTTTGAATCGACCTGCACATATTTGCAGGTCTGATAACCAAATTTATTTTGGGCTCAAATCTCAAAAATGACGAACATTAAAACATAAAACAATATTAAACAAGGCCCATAATTGCGTTCGAATGTCAGACCTGCATATATCTACACGTCTGTTAGAATAAATAATTCATTCAACCATTTTAGAATATTTTCGCGCATTTTATTGGCTAAAATAAATTTAATAATTAAAAATAATTTTTTGGTGCCTATGAATGCATTTAAAATATTTTTTCGGGGTAGGGCGGGGTATTTGTCACTCCTCCAATTAAAGAAAGAATGGCGAATCGAAGATTAAAATCTGCGATCACTCATTTGAAATCGATCGTAGCTAAATTATCTTTTCCAGGTGTCCGCCCCCCCCCCCCCCACAAAATAACAATATTAATAACATAATAATAATAATAATAATAATAATAATAATAATAATAATAATAATAATAATAATAATAATAATAATAATAATAATAATAATATCGCTCGGTTATAAGAACACATCAAGCCTTCAACTTTCTGATTATTAAATTGATTTGGAGAAAGACAAAAACATGACTTATATTCTATATAGGAATTTTTAAAACACAATATGCGGCTTACTCGAGCTTGCTTTAATCAACGACAGCTGAATATTTTATGCAAACCGAAAAAAACTCGAACTCAATCAGGACATCAAAGTTGTAAAGGATAGATATTGTAAGGACCCATTTGATTTAGACTAAAAGTTAGTAGGTCCTGGGGTATCAATCGATAATGAATTTGCATAGTCGATAAATACTTTGTTACTAACCAGTATCTGTTAGTGCGACAATAATACGGAAATCCAGGTGGGCAGGGCTTTCTAACTTTTGATGAAGGATCAAATTTTTCTATAATGACCACTACAGATAACTTGATCTCAATGCAAAATAAAGCCCTTTACAGCTGATAGGTTACTTTGAGTCCGTGGGATAAAGATTTCAATTTATATTTAATTGGTTATTTTTACCGCGCAAACAATCTCTCACAATCTCGTGGTGATAGGAAGAGATTATCTATAATATAACCCAATGAATAAATGTAAAGCCATGAAAGAATCCCATTATGTACACCGCTTAGGGATTATTTTCATAGTATTATTCTCCTTGAATCGATCGGGGAAGAACAGGTCATTCTAGCTGCATGTGAACAACAACAAAACGTGACATCAGCCGCAAACTTACTGAACAGTTTCCACCAAATAGTTAACAGAAAACTCATTCTTCAAATTTTAATTGATAGATTTTGAAAGGCGGAGAGTCATTATAATCGATTGATAGTTGAAAAACGAATTTTCTGACAAAATTTTTTAATGAGTTATTTTAGACAACGGCAGCAGTCTCTTCCATTTTGAATTCATGCAATTAATCAGTTAATTGCAGTAACGGAAAATTCACGGAAATGCATGAGGTAATAGGTCTGAGAGTTTTTGTTAAATTGAGGGTCGTTTAAATCAATCGATATTTGAAGGACGAGTTTTCTGGACAAATGTTTCAATGCGTGTCTTTCCAAAGTACGGCAGTAAACTGGTAAAAAAATTTAAAAGAAAACTTAAATCCTTTCCTATTAATATTCTCTTATACTATCGTATTTACAGCCGTTGATATAACTGAGCGACATCCTATGGTCCATCTTGCTACATGACCTCGTCTGTAAGTCAACACACTTTAATCAAATAACAGAATTATCTTTTTTTTTCTTAAAAGAGGCCAATTTTGTAACGGAAAAGCCCCATTTGGAATTAAAGAATAGTAATTTTTTAAAAATTTGTTGACTAAGGACCCTGACGAGAATCAGGTAAATTTGAGAAAAGGTAAAAGACTTACCTAATTAATTTAGTCTCATATGGCGGGAGAATTGAAAATGACCTTAACCTTATCTTAGAATTCAAGTGAGTAAAATAAATGTTTTATGGTGTTTAAAATCCCTTTAATAATTTTTCTTATCAAACCAACATTGGCTAACTGAGAAAAAAACATAAACTGTTTCCTTTTCCGTGAACGCCATAAGTTGATTTAATCAACAAGAATCGCAATTGGGTCTTGTGTGATATTTGCTCCATGTCTGGGATGAGCTGGGTAATTTGACAATCTTTGCTAATTTTCGAGACCAAAGCATGCACTTTTATTTGCTTCTCTCAACCTATTTCACAAAAAAATTGTTTTGTCTTATTAGTAGAAGCACCCGGAATGTGTACAGATTGTGTCTTTCTTCTTGCTGTCGATTATTTGGAAAGCTTTGATTGATATCTTGGGGCAAGACTGGGCTGAACGATTATTTGTCCTTGTAGAATAAATAGACGAAGGGATACTTTATGATAAATGAAAGCAATTTTAATAATGATAACCAAATAAATACGTGTTTGTTTGTAATTCCATCGTTTACAGCGAAAGATACAAACTACAGTTATCCTCCTTTCGTTGTTCCAAATGAAGGTAATTGAACTTGTTTCATTACTTTTTGAATATTGCGTTCATATTGTATAAATAAAGAGTTGGTTGAAGAAGGAATTTGAGCTCAAAACGTTCCGTGTTTTGTATTTTGTTCTTTTTTTTTGAAGCTGTTATATTCATTTTTGTTTTTTACTTTTTACATTCTACAGCTTCTAGCAGCTTAGTATCACAAAGAGAGATATGACTGCCATTTTGGCATCAATTGTATTAGGTTTAAAATGCCATGTCTTTTTAAGTCCAAACATTCATACAAATCGGAAATGTATTAAGGGTCCCAGGAAATCTTTAGGATTTCATTTTAAAATTTTATTTTTGGGCTCATCATGTTGTCTGTATTGTTAGGCGATATTCCATTATCAAACTTAATTCCTACTACAGTGCAAGCTGCAGCTCATGGATAGATGTATTCGATTCGAGACGTACAATGAAACTCAATAAGAAGCTTATACTTAATGGAGTTCAATGAAAATCGTCCTTTTATGCATAAAATCTGCGATAAACAGGCAATGCCAAATAGATGAAAACAGAATAGTTGAATTTTACAAAAAAAAAAACAATTATGAAAATCCCATAACTATTTAACTGAAGTCTTCAACAAACCATTGTATGCCGATGTAATGAAATGTCATCGAAGACAGGTCATCTTATAATATAACTGCCCATATTTGGACATCATATAATAAAATGAGACTCAGATTATGTGCATGCATGACATAATATTTAGTTCGATTTGGAAAATTAATTAAAGGAACGTCTGAAATAACAGTGATGATAAAAGAGAATTTTGTCGGTTGGAGAGCATAAGCAAAAGAAAATAATATTTTCTCTCTCTCTCTCTCTCTCTCTCTCTCTCTCTCTCTCTCTCTCTCTCTCTCTTTCTCTCTCTTATATATATATATATATATATATATATATATATATATATATGCGTTTGTCTAAGTGTGAGCGTGCGTGCTTGTGTGCATGTATGTGTGTGTGTGTGTGTGCGTGTGTGTGTGTGTGTTTGTTTTTTCAGGACAGGGTGAAGGGCGAAAGTAGATGCTATCATCATCGTCTTTATCATCATTGCCGTCGTTGTTGCTGCCAATACCCTCATCAATCTCCATTCATCAAACATAGCTTGAGGCAAGAATATACAATTCAGGTATAATTTTTTCCTACTCTTTATTGTTCTTGTTTGGTTCGAAAAAAGGACAGTGCAAACATCATTATGATAGCATTCATAACGCATTAAGCAGCGAAGGAAGCACATAATGCAGTTAGCAGATTATTATGATATTCTAAATGTAATTTCTACATCTTCCGCCATTTCAAAATGTATTTATTGATCGGAACGTGGAACCGTATTCATCCTTGTTTCTTTATTTTTTTGACCAATTTTAAAACGTACAAAACACAGAAAAACAGTTATCGAAGCTGAAATTTGAAGAAAATATTACAGACTATGAAAGTTTTTTTAAAAAATCTTAATTTAAAAATAAAGTAGTTAACTATTTAGCTTCCATTTTAATCCTACTAGTATTTATGTAGATTAGAATGCCTGTATTTACTAAATGTGGTTAAAAACGTATGCTGTTTTACATGATTTGAATTTCTATTATATCACCTATATTCCTCTCGCCATTTCTGTTAACATAAAAAATAACAAACTCATATCAATCACAAAAATACAATAAGAGGTAGAGGGTGCGATTTTTCTTTCCATTTCATTTATAAAACTTTCTCGCCCTTGTCGTGCGCAGCGCTACATCCGTCAAATATGGAAAGTTAGGTCCTAATCCCTTGTGTTTATCTTACCAGAGTAAGATCATCATAATAAGTCAAGCCAAGATTCATTCAAACATAATGACGGAAAAAATAGCGGCTCCGAGTGGAAAGCAAACTTGCAGAAAAATCGGTGAATCGATTGAAAATCTTGGTTTGGTGACCATAATGGGCCAACATTTATGAATTAGAATGGCCATGTTATCAAATATTGCATTCGTTCTCATTCCACTGTTTCTATTTTGAGATTTGATCGCTAAACTTGATAAAATCTAGACGTTGCCATTATAAGATAAGAACCCAAACTCAACATGCACATATTTCATACAATATTCCTCAGTCCAGATAATCGTTTAGTTTTCTCATGGAGTTGGGCTATGTAATATTGGACAAAAGCGTTACTTAAGAACGTGTCGCCGTCGGAACATGATTAATAATAACTCTCTCTCTCTCTCTCTCTCTCTCTCTCTCTCTCTCTCTCTCTCTCTCTCTCTCTCTTTGACATCTTTCCTCGTCTATTTTCTATTCAACAACATTACTTCAATATTCATGATGGACAAGTCACAGCCCTGATCGTAATCTCTTTGTTGGGCCACCTATCTAGTTAACTGCCGTAATCTGGGAAAAGTCGCATTTAGAAACATTTGGTTAAAAAACCCATGATGCATAAATTATTCACAAAATATTTATTACATTTGAGAAAGATCTGAAAGCATGTTATGAGAATCCAAAAAGAACAATGCCAGAATGTGAGAAACAATTCCTTATGCAGATTAAAAATGTCAATTGAGAGGAAAGGAAAACGTTTTAGAAGATATTCTCTAAATTCTAGAGTTATAGCCGTACTTTCATGTAAGTTTCATATAATAACTTCAAATTAATGTTCTTTTAAATGTTATCCGTTTTGATTTAATCCCTTTTATAGTTTTTCTGCAATTAGTTATTCTGGGCTTTCCATTTTTGGGTCACTTGGTAAATCCACTGCGGTTGATGTCAGAAGATGCTCGACGTCGATTGACCGGCGATAAATCCTATCATGGCATCATTTCACAAAGCGTATGTTATATAAACCTCAGCCCATTAAAATATCTCCCAATTTTGAATAATGTCTAAACTCATTTGAAGATTCAAGCGTGAGACGTTTTGACAATTTTAATCCATCGACATATGAAGCAAATCTTTTGGAATCGAAATGAAAAAAAAAGTGTTATTACAGAGTACTGAATAGTTCCTTGATCGCCATGACCTTCCTCCTGTTCCTTTCCCTCCCACAAACCCACAAATGGATGTCTCTTACGTCCCCAACAAACATCAGCTGTCTTCAGACATACAGAAGCAATCTTTGATTTTATCATTTCCGGTTGTTTTTGTTGTAACCCCTGGATGTTACTTCTTCATGATCTTCTTTTCTTGACACATTTCACCTTCAACCGAAATATCGTAACGCAGAAAAAATGAACGGTTTACTAAGTCTGGCTGAGGACGAATATAGTTTGTATGTACCGTTAATCTCAGACTCTCCTTCCTTGGGTAATCAAAGATTACTCCCTTCCCACCCTATCACCTTAATCACAATCAAGTTTCCGTACTTCCGATGTCGCTTTCTAGCCCCATCCTCCTCATCCATTCCGTTCATCACTTCTTTACTTCTCCCTTTCTACACCCCTTCTTCCCCTCCCCCCAATCCCCTTCGTCTTTACCTCCGCCCTTCCAGCACACTCCAGCCACCTCAACGCCCCTCCCTCTCAACGATCTCTCAATCTCTCTTTTTACCCCCATATAAATGTATCATTTCCCCATTTATCTGTTGTTCTCTTACATCTATTTTATCATGATTCACTGTATAAATCTTTTGTTATTTAGCAAGACGATGAGAATTTGCTTCGTGGCCTAGACATGATATTATCATTATATACATTCATGCCAGTGCTCTTGAAACAGAAATACAGGAAGCAAGGCTGAATATTCTTATTTATTTCATATTTATCAATCCCATTCTTTCTCGTGTCCACACGCACACACACACACACACACACACACACACACACTCACAAACTCAGGCTCATTCCGACACACTCTCACACACAGACACACACACACACACATATGTATATATATATATATTATTATTATTATATATATATATATATATATATATATATATATATATATATATATATATATATATATATATATACATAGGTTCCAGTTAGAATATGTACTTGGATATGTATACATTGAAAATACTAGTACATCAGTAGGTGACTTGTAGTGAATGTATTCCAAATAGATCCCATATTGTGTCGTACTGCTGGAATATATAAAGCTACGTGTTACATGCGCTCAATATTAACAAATATATCAATATTATTATTCGCCACTCATATCAAATGCATGTGTATGTATGTGTGTGTGTATGTGTGTGTGTGTGTGTGTTTAGATTTTAAAAGTACACTGTCAAATAAATAAGACCTTAGCATATTTGCTTCAAAGTACAAAAGGTAATTTCAATAGATAGAGAGAGTGATTCGATCAAATCCCTCACTACATTGCTTTGTATAATGTTTGGGGATTGAATTAGCTTGGATAGGGGGAAAAAGTGATGATTCGTAATTTACCGTTGTAGATGAAGGGGGAATGCAAAACGTCCATGACGTCTCTGAAATAAAAGTATCTATCATCACCTCCTTCGCCGCAAAACTCGATACAATATATGGGGTCTTGACGACTTTGAAAATTGCCCCCCACCCCACCCCACCCCTCAATTTT
Source organism: Berghia stephanieae (assembly GCF_034508935.2). NCBI lineage: Eukaryota > Metazoa > Mollusca > Gastropoda > Nudibranchia > Aeolidiidae > Berghia > Berghia stephanieae. Next base: position 57,246,970 of record NC_088361.1, on the reverse strand, counting down.
TTTTTAATCAAAAAAAAATAAAATATATATATATATATATATATAAAAGAATAGAAAACTAAACTAAACTAAAATAATAATACTGTCACCTTTTGTCTTTATTGCTGACGTAGGCGAAATCCAAAACTTCTTTTTAATTCGTCCTGAAATAAAGCAAACCTTGACCTTGCTGTTATCACTATTTTAAATATAACTTTGTTAAAACATAATATGAGATATTATTGGATATTGAGGACTGAAAAAGCAAAGTGTACGACATGACAAGGACCCAAGTGTACGACTTGAGGAACCCTTGTGAAAGTGTACGATATGGATGCCTACTTTCCAGGCATACTGTATGACCTTAAAGTGATGCACAGCTATAGATAGTTCGAAGATGACGTCACTCAGGTCTTTGTTATTGTTTTTTGCCATCCGCGTTTATGAGTAATGCTCACTGAACTGTATTAACCCGACTATAAACGTTCATGGATACACACAGTTTTGTGTATTGATCCGTTATACTTCCGGATGGCAATATTATGAGCTTCTTAGTCAAGCGCATACTATCTATAAGCGACACACGATTAGGAAGAGGGAGGTTGCCATAATTATAAGGTCAAAACTAAAATGTACGCTACCACAGAGCGATTTCCCAACGAAAGTCCTTAGTGTACGATATGTGAGACTTCACTCTAAATAAATACATAATATAATCATAATTATTTTGATTTTATGTTTGTCGAAATAAAATTGGTTGTGTTTGTTTCGTGCATCTTATATGAGTGCACTTCCAAACAGGCATGGCATATTTCGGTATTGTTTGGCATACAATAAGCTTTGAGATGATCTATAATTTATGTTACGAAAAAAGTTGTTTTTATAGATGTGTTAATATTACAAAGAGCATTAAAATGTTTTCAAAGCCTATTAGCTCTTATACAATGAAATACGATATAAAGGATTATCTAAATGTGGTGCATTTGCAAGTCAAAATATAGTTGTCCAAAGACATTTGGACATAAGTGCATAATACATTTAAAGTGTTTGGGACAAAATATGAAAAA
>NC_088361.1:57230924-57240924 GCF_034508935.2 Berghia stephanieae | reverse complement strand
CCATTCAGAAAAAAAACTCGAATTTTTGTGTCATTTATTTATTAACTTAGAGAGGAAATACGTGTATTGTGTGCCTTATAAAACAATACCCTCAGTGTACTGAAACTCCAAACTTTAGCTGGTGATTCCATGGAGTCCAAAAGATAGTTTGAGATTGTTAACTCATTTTCTTTCAGGCTGTGACTTAGGCCGTTTTGAAAGTCATCGGGGTATAGACATATGAGATGTTTTTTGTGATGCATTGCCAGACATATAAAATGAGAAAATGTAGACATATTATTCCTCTTATGTCTGAGACGGTATAACTTTTAAGATCTTTATACAATGCTTGAGGCATTAAGAAATGATTGAATTAATTGGGATACCTCTACAATAATTTTTAAATCTATATTAAATATATCATTCTTATCAGCATCTTTCTCATCATACAATCACAATCACCACCGCCGCAACCACCACCACCACCACCACCACCAACAGCATCATCATCATCATCATCATCATCATCATCATCATCATCATCATCATCATCATCTTCATCATCATCATCATCATCATCATCATCATCATCATCATCATCATCACCAAACCACCATCATCATCATCACCATCATCATCGACATTATCATCATCATCATCATCGTCATTATCATCAACATCGCTGTCATCAAAATGACACTGTATACTCACCAAGTGAGCCAAGTTTCTTTCGGACGAATTTATCCTTATAGCGTATGCTCAGTAATGTTGTTATCAATATCCCTTGGCCCTGTAACGAAACAATAGAAAGTCAGCGAGTTGCTCCATATATCAACATATTACTCTGGACATTCGTCACCCTAACATAGCAATATCTAGAGAAATAAGCTTTCCTTATACATGCAATTATAGTCAAGTAACGATTTCTGAGCTCCGTAATTGTGGAAACCTAGATAGCAGATAATATTGTAAAATTTTAAAATCTGAAAAGTTTTGAAACAAACAGAAGTTAAGATATAAGAACAAATAAATATTTTTAAAAAATACTTTTTCCAAAATAAATTGACCGACAAATTTTTTAAAGATATTATGCGAATATCATTATCTTTGCATAAACAACCACCGGTACCATTGGTTAAATTATAAATAACCAACCCAGCTTCCTCGGCTCTTTTTCTTAATCCCAGGGCCAAAGAGCAGTACGGCATTCATGATCAAAACTAACTATACACATTTAAAATTGTCCTCATATTTTTAATTTGAAACGTAGTATACAGCTAATTTGCTATATAATTAATGATGTTACGGACTATATCACTATCGTCAAGAATTTTGTTTTTCTCTCAAGTTTCTTTCTCCATGACATACACGTGCTGCTTTAACCTCTTTTTTTCTCCCCATTGTTTACAAGACGCACGTATTGCAAAAATCTTACATTTGCCGTATTTTTTGAGACCTTCCAACTCAAAAGACGTCCTAAATAATTTATTCCATTATCTATTGACAATGCCAAGACCAAATTTAAAAGCACGTAGTCGTATGAGTGGATACCTTGAAGCATGCACTATAGTCGTATTACAGCTAAATTTTACCAGATAGATAATTTAATAATTGATGAAACGTCACAAGGTCACTCAGATCAGTGAATAAACTCCCCATCTGTTGAAATTGAATATTCTTCTCACTTCACCAAAGTGACAGCTTCAAGGTGCCCATATAATTCTAAAATAGGCCTTGGCATTGTCGACACATTTTGGATTAAATGATCTAATCTGGTTTTTTTTTAAATTTTAGTTGAGAGAAGTCAAGCAAGACATCACATGTAAATTATTTCCCCTACATGCTTCTAGGAAATAAGTATACTGCGAAAAGGTTAAAACTGCATGTGCATATCATGGAGAGGGAAATTGAGGTAAAAACAAAGATCTTGCAGTTCGGACAACAAAAACTACATAGCCAAACAGTGTTATTTTACGTTTCATAATAAAAATATGAGGATGATTTTAAATGTATATACTTATTTTTGACCATGAATATAGACATTAAGGCAGCTGGCTGGTCTTTTTACATATAGCAGACAATACTTTACATTAGACCAGCTAAAGCAATTACAGCCGGTTTTAAGCTAGCTTAGACAAGTAAGATCACCTCAATCTTTTGGGCCAATCATAAAAACACAGCTTAAAACTGTTCTTATTTGTCACATAATCAATTAATCAATTACAAAGACAATTATTTAACAATGCTGCAATAAAATGTAGTGAAAAATAATGTATGTCTTGAAATTATGATGCGATCAAATCTCGGATATGTTTTTTTTCTCTCGTTTGGTCCTTTCTTTTCTTATTAATTGATTTTGTTTGTTGCTAGGCTAGTACTTTACAATGATATTTCAATTTATTTCCAGTAATAAAATAAAGTCAGATCCCGGTAATCCGATAATTTGAATAGCACTAATTCTGAAGCATTATAAGATCTTTTGACATAGTCGAATTATGAAATCAATGACTATTATTATTACAAGCGAAATCCACACTCTGATTTCAGGTAGAGGATAGAAAAGTGCACAATGGTCGAAAACCTTGCTGTACTTAATGAGTATTATTCTAGCCCTCTCCCTAAATTGTAACGCGTAATGATATCCTGTTTACAATAATAATTTGTGACGTCAGATTATAAATCGTTAAATTTCATCAAAAATTAGATTCTTTAAAAAGAAGTGTCATTTAAATGTTTTCAAATGTGTCTTTTATTCAAAGAGAACGAAATAGGAATCGATTGAGTGGTAGAATAAATGATTTCTTACACTCTTGCGTTGGGAATTCGAACGTTGTTCTCAACGCGCACTCCCAAGATCCTGTAGCAGTTGGGGAGATGTCCAAAAAGCAAGAGTGTAAGAATCGTATATTATTCCACCCCTCTCATTGGAAAACCCTATCAATTCTTATTAAATACGCAGTCGTTGAATAATGAATTGAACAACGCATGGAATAAAAAATGATTCAACGATTGAAGAATATTCTCGCGCATTTTATTGGTTTGAAATTAGATGTAAAAGACAGCTGATTGGTTAAAAATAATATTTTGGTGCGCATGAATACAAATCCAACGTTTCTAGTTTTGGGTCAACTTGTCATTCAAGCAGAAGGAGAAATATATAGATTATGTTGAATAGAATTACTAATACCATACCATTTGGTTGCAAAATATCTAATAATCTTACTTGTAGGGGTGGAAAATAACGTATTCTTTCATTTTTTGTATTTATTAAACTCGTTATATTTTTATCGTGCTATAACAAATACTGTTATTGAGCACGATAAAAATAACTTTTTAATAAATAAAAAGACATGAAAGAATCGTATAGAGTATCATAGCCATTTAAAACGCGTTTTGTTTGTTATCGGGTTTGAGGTTGTGATCAAAATTAGGAGTGTGATTTTCTATACTTCAGTGCAGAGTTGTTACCATTTGTTCCCAAAAAGTGTTATACAATCCAAAGTGAAATTTAAACAGTGTAAAATATGGCCACGCACACCTTTTACAGTATCTATTGAAAACGTATTTGAATATTTTCACGTCCCGTATCAATATCCTTAAAGCGTTCTTTGTTCTTTGGTTACATGTTCCGGTAGTAAGTTTAAGTATTTTGGAAAACATCAGGAGATGTCTGCAAACTGTGTAGATGAACAATGATAAATCTAGTTTCATTCAACACGTACATTGTTCCAGTTGATTAAGAGTAAATGTTGACAATACTGCTTAATATTAATCTCGTACCAAGATTTTTATCTGTGCTTCGTTTTGTTAATACTCAATATTGTTTTCACGTTTCTATTAACGGAAGTTCAGGGCAGCTAAGCGCCGTTTGAAAATGCTCGACATTACTATCAATCGACTTTCCAAAACTGGTATGTGAGACAAGTTTGTAATTTCACAGGCTGTAAACTAAGAAAATATAATCGTCAAGTCTATCAGTGAACCATGAAAAAGTGTTTATTTATTTATCTATTTACACAATTGCCACATATATGGGGATGCTAGATGGAATCATGGCCAATTTCACCAGGTTTAGCCAAATCTAGGACAAACATTATTCAATTTCCCAACAACCTGACGACGTCCGTGTTCCTTCAATCCAGTCATACCATTACCCCTGTACTGTCGTACTCTAAAAACAACAACAACAGATTTTTAAAAATTATGGTCAGAAAATCCCTCTTTCATATATTTGGAGGATGAGTTTTCTGGCCACAATTTTGCAGATGTGATTTTCCACACACACACACACACACACACACACACACACACACATCCACACATACATATATATATATATATATATATATATATATATATATATATATATATATATATATATACGGATGGTTGAAAGCATAGTAGATATGAAAAACGGATGATGTCGGATAAAGAGGTTTATATTATAGTTTACACTATAGATCAATAAATACGTTAAACCACAAATAGTAGCACACGCGCACGTACAAACATGCATACAGTAGTATGTATGTGTATTGTATATATATATATATATATATATATATATATATATATATATATATATATATATACATACATATATACATACATACATACTTGTGTATCCCTGTTTGTACGTGCGCGTGTGCTACTATGTGTGATATGTACGTATTTAATATATAATGTAAAATATAATATAAACCTCTTTATCCTACATCATCCGCTTTTCATATCTACCATGGTCTCAACCATCCGATCTCTCTCATTATCACCTTCAACCGCCACTTCCGAGTCCAGTACGTCATATCATCTAACGTCTATTGAATAAGTAGTAGTGACTGGTCGTAATGAATTCGGTCTATCATTTGTTTACCATCAAACGTGATCAATGTAAAATCATTTGAATTCTCCTGGGGTCCCAATCAAATTACACACATTGCACATTATCAATGAATCAGCAGGCCATGCCATCAAAACGATTCCTTCCCCTACGGGGATGATTGTTTTACGACTGAGTTCACTGTGGTTTTTATCAGGTCCTGATTGTTCAGGGCTACACATGTACACCAGGACAGCCTTAAACAGATCATATAATTCGACCAACTGCTGGCCTATCTTAGTCTCTAATCAAATGCGTTTTTCCCCGTTATATATAATTGTTGTAAAACGTATTGTGGTAGGATGCAGATGCCATGTTTACTTGTCTGGTTCGGGTGTCAAGTTACTCCAGAATCCATAACACTCGAGTTCCTCGATAAAAACGTCACTGGCTGGCCAAATTATGATGTTGTGCACGATAACTATATCTCTGCCTTCTGTTTCTTTTCCTCGGTAAATTGCACTGTGGCTGAGAAAATGAGCTAGAAAACTCGTTTTTCAAATATCGATCGAATGAAATGGCCCTCACCTTGGCAAAAACTCTCAAACCAGGGTCTTCGCGAAGTCCCAGGTTTGAGAGTTGTTGCCAAGATGAGGGTCATTAAAATCGATCGATATTTGAGGAAGGAATTCTGTGGCCAATTTTTAGATACGGGTTTTCCCAGAGGACGGCAGTTACCTGGATAAAGGATTGGTACCATGGTAAACAAGTGGAATAAAAGCCTTTGTTCGTCTTCATTAGTACAGATTTCACCAGCAGTTTCATTGGAGCCACAGTGAGAGTTGTCAGATTGTTAACTGACGCCTTTGTATTTATGATATTTATGGTTTTGTATCAGAATGTTGGATTACAATACCATCCGTTTTACTAGTATAATAAGAGTGACAAATTAGGGGGCAGGCATTGGTGAAAGATAAGATATGAACATGTTTATATGAATAAGTGCCAGATATAATAAAGACGAAAGAAAAATACAAGAAAAAGACATTTCAAAAACATTCTAGCATTCTGATTTCTGCTTTATCTGGCACTGTTTCATATACACATTTCATATTCTTATTCCTTTATTAACCCAGACTTCAGAACAATATATTATGTCAAATTGTGTTTTGTATCACGTGACCCACTGTCTATACCTGGTATCATGTCAGAGTAAACTAATTGGAAATAAATGAATTTCGGTTTAAAAGGATTTGATATTATAAACATTTTATAGTTATTTTTGTATGTGTTCAACCGGGCATTATATTCACTTTTCTAAATAAAGCAATTGGTTATACCCAAGTCTTACATTTCAAATTAAATTTTCAACATGTCAATCGCCCCCGACACTTTATCGTTTTGAGGTGATGGGTCACACATATTGTGTTTGTTTAAAGCAACCGTGTTTTAATATTTGTTATCAGCATAATCAATACCAGTGTATAAGATGTCACACATTGAAATGAACCCCTCGAAAGACTGTGTAAAACAATAACAACGTGGAAATAAATTAACTATAAAGATAAAACGTACTTAATGATAAAATCAACGATATTTAACTGGGACGTCGATTCAATGTGTGAGGCCAAATCGAGGTAAAAGCGACTAGATCCTATCTGTAAATAAATCTTTTTACACGCAAGGGAAAAGGACATTAATTTGAGTTAAGGGAGACATTAGGACATTTAAGCAATTAATGACGTTTATACACGAAGGACATCAGATCAGTTCCTGATACTTTTTATCGTGAAGGAATGAATACATACAATGCAAAATGAGGAGAATAGCTGATTGTTATAAAACTCCAAAAAGGAGGGAAATAATTATTGGGCATAAACCTACCAAATACAAAAATATAGACAGAGATGGTTCCAAAATTTCTGTCTTGAAAAACCCTTGCTTTGAAATGTGACTGATTATCTCAACACGATATTATGCACAGTTTATATCTATAGATAGTATGCGCTTGGCTAAGAAGCTCATAACATTGCCATCCGGAAGTATAACGGACCAACACACAAAACAATGTGTAACCTTAAACGTAATAGTCTGGTTAATACAGTTTAGTGAGTATTACTCATAGACGCGGATGGCAAAAAGCAATAACAATGGCCCGAGTGACGTCAACTTCGATCTATCTATACTGAAAATAAGTTTTAATCTCAACGTACGAATTGGTTTTAATGTCTTGACTGAGGAGAGCGAGTTTTGTTTCTTACACATAAACACATTTCTATGTCTCTACCTGAACAATTTATTCTTTACTTCAATTAATTCATCAAATTCCTTCAGAGATAACAGATTGACATGGTGAGTGACAAAACATATGTGAGAAAGTAGACATTTCGTTTTATTTTACATACCAGTTAATTCGGCTTCAATTGTTTTAATCTTAAAGCAGTTAAACTTCTCAAAAACAAACAAACAAAAAAGCACACAAAAAACATAACAAAACAAAGCAAAACAAACAAACAAACAACAGAACAAAATTTAAAAAAAAAAACAAATTTAAAAAAACCCACTGACCGGAACGGAGTGGAAAACAGCCAGAGACCTTTTAAAAAAAATACAACAGATTTCTTTCAGTAGATGTTATACATAGTGTTATTTGAAGGAGAGCCACTAACATTTCAAAGGCCAACCACAACGGTGACATGGGACAATGTGTAACCAAACTAAATAATTCCACAAGGGGGGGGGGGGGGCAGATTATTAGCAAATTACTGAAATATGGATTTGACAACATGGTACCCATAATTCTCAAAGGGTACTTGAGTGCAATGAAGACTTTGATATCAAGCCTCTCGAGTTCACCATGATTGAACATTGAACAATTTTTTCGATTTTCCATTCATATAAACTCGATGTTGGCCGAATGATTATATTATTTCAAAAGCCAGACAAATCCATAGGTCCTTACGCTCCGTAACAATCACGAAAATGTTATCACTTATAGTATTGCACAGAATCCGTCTGAAGGTTGAAGATAACATCTCTGACAGCCAAAATTGGGAGTGTAGCATTGCAGATGTCTGCACACAGATGGATTGCGGAAAAAATAAACACATCACACCTTGAAGTAAAGATGACAGGAATAGATATGTAGGGCACATTTGACAGTATATAAAAAAGATTCTCTTCTGAAAACCATACAAGTTTCTTGAGGAAGTTGAAATACTATAAAAGACTGTCCTGCACAGTAACGCCATAATATACAGAGATGTTAATCGTGCAACTTAAAAAACCCCAACTTTTCTAAGCAACATATATGTCTGGAGTTCAGTCTTTTTCATAATCTAACTTAAACGTGCTCTCAGAGAGATGCAATCGATGTAGAATACTCCTTGTACTTTAGCGACATCATTTCAATCAGAAATTATATAGGCAGATCTTGCTGACTTCATTAGAGCTGACTTTTTCTTTTTACATTAACGAGGTCCGGGTTATATTAAAACAACACAACCCAAAGACATCGCAGGAATAGAGAATATACGTCACTTCATAATATTATAGACTCAATTCCGAAGTGGGCAAAGAAATTAGGATCACTGATATGTATGTGACAAAGAAGATGTTAAATATAGAACACACTAGGCGAAAATCGCTGTCACTACGTTGATGAATATCTGGATAAGAGATGACATACTATAGACAACACTGAAAGCATAAGATGCCCTTGTGAAAGCAATCCTTTATAATGGTGGGAGATAGGCTCTGACGAAAATGAAAGAGGAAAAAATAAATGCTTTTCAGAGGAGACTATTAAATTGTCTTTGGAATAAGATGTCAAACTGTTTGCTGTAGAGATAGAGCAAAGAAAGGCCATTTTTACTTCAAATTCTTGACGCTAAATAATGACATTTTGGCCATAATATACTCAACAGGAACCCGAAGATACCAGGAAATAAGGTAATGTCATACTTTTTCGAAAACATCATGAAATGGTCCCGTGATAGACCATGAACAATATAGAAAGATACATTTTGATTTGAAGAGAATAAACCCCAATTTAAAACTAATGACATTTAAGACCCCGTGAATATAGTGGACATTTTCATTGCATAAGATGGCTGGAGCGTGGAAGTTTATTGCATTGGGTATGAGTAGAACTGTCGGGGCTGCAAGAGCCGTCGACATTGGCAGTGGAAGGCACTGAGCGAGTCAAATATCATTTGCATCTCCCAGTTTGGCAAATTCCGATTATGTGAGATTGTTATATTGAACGGCAAAATAGGGACTTCATGCTGCGTTTGTTTAGCTTAAATACGACAGCAATGTCGGAAAACTCCTCTAGATATTATGATAATATCCTAGTATTTGCACTGTGGATGAAAATCTATCAATCAATGCACTGAGTAGCTTCTATCCAATGTTAATGGTTGATCCCTGTGGTATTGCAACTATGCAATGGCGACGGATAACAAAGCGTTGTGTAATTAATGGGATATGTATCTAACACGTGGTATCGATGTGTAAAAAATATAAACGTTCACCACCAGAATAATGAACACTATACCTATTATAATGTCATCTGTTAATATTCATCGATCCTGCCCATAAATGTTGTCTGTAGAGTTGGTTATCGACTACAGATCGTATGTATCTACAGTTACATATTATATAATGCCTAAACGGTATTCCCTTAATGTGTTCTTAGCGCTTAAACATTATCCACTTCATTGGGTCGATAATGTACAAATAAAATAAAGAGACGTTATGCCCTTTTGTAATATCTGTGTTTGCCATCTTGAATATTCAAATGTTGCCCACCAAGTCAATCTGGTATTGTGTCAGAATGAAATAGATGGAATGAAATTAAGTTTAAATTCAAAATTATTAGATCTTAGAAATTTGAGTTATTTGGGGTTTTAAAAAAAAATTGTACGAGTTATTATTAAGATTAAATTTGAAGCATCGAGTTAAAATTGGCCACAAGTAATGACGAGCGGTAAAAGTAAATATCAATGAAAATAATTTCCCAAGGGACTGTACCGCCCATGTATTTGTACAAACTGGGAGATGTAACTTATATAAATAGGAATGACCGGCTATTACTGCACATTATGAGTGCGCATTATTCAGTAAGTTGAGACTTCAATAAATCAAGTAACCATGACCCACGTTTCATCATAATAAATTTAACATTCACTTTCCATGAAG
>NC_088361.1:57195924-57225924 GCF_034508935.2 Berghia stephanieae | reverse complement strand
TCTGAAGGTATGTTTTATAAGTAAAGCTCAAGGTATGTTTTATAAGTAAAGCTTAAAGTATGTTTTATAACGTGAAGCGACAAAAAACAATATAGGCGTCTAGATACGATTATCAGAATGGCGTCCAAAGTCATTCATTTCATCTCCTGCTTTTACGCCTTGTTCCCGTGATGTTGCATTCGGAACATCACTGAAATAAGTGTGCTTGTCAAAACACACACACACACACACACACACACACATCTATATATATATATATATATATATATATATATATATATATAAATATATATATATATATATATATATATATATATATATATATATATATATATATATATATATATATATATATGAAATATCCCAGAGAAACTGAGACACATTTTGGTGCTTGATGACATCAAAAATTCTGTAAAAAATTGTAACGATTTTTCGAGTAGTAATAGAATAGAATATTATCTCTTTGTATACAAAGTTTAGCAACGATGTTGTAACACATCTGCTTTTACATTGCATATGTCGCGGAAGTTTATCACATTGAATAAAAGGAGAGCTGCAGAAGCTGCAAGATGAGTCAATATTGGCACCAGAGGGCTAATTTCGATTAGACTAGATGGGGTTTTGTTATTGAAAGGCATGTAAAGTTGTTATGCTGCCTTTGGTTACCTATAAATATGGCAACAATGTAAGAAAACTCATCTAGATGGTATCATAATATCCGAGTAATAAAAATGCGACTGCTCGAAGAAATAAATGACAAAAGGAAATTTAATAGAAGCTTCAATTTAATAAACGAAAACAGGTAATGTGGACGTTTCGGGTTTCTCGATTATCAACAAAAACGATGAATGAAACACTACAAACGCCAGTCTCACATCTCTCATTCGTCTATAGTCTTTCATTTATCGTTTTGTTGATATAGGGGAAACCCGAAACGTACACATTATCATTTTCCGTTGATCAAATTGGAGCTTCCATTCAATTTTCTATTGTTATTTATGATAATATCATAGTCTTTGTATTGTAAAAAATAAAAATTGTATATAAAATTCTAACAAATTATTACAACTTATTTAGATTTTATTTCAGTAACAGTAAAAAAATAATCATTTACATAGATATTTTTTGGTATGAAGAACAAAAAAAAATTATTTTCCAATTATTTGCAATTGAAAACATTAGATTTTATCTCGATTTGATTATTTAATATTTGTCATGCTGTATGAAGTTTTGATTTTGTACCGGATTTCGTTTATATCATTTTGGAAGGGATAGATTGTAGCAACTTGTAGCAACAGTGGTCACGGAGTCTTCACACAAAAGCAAGCAATGTTAGGCATGGTAGTGACCAAATGGTGACAAAATATCTGGTCCACGTATAGTAGTACCCTTGAGTAAACTACGCACATTATCTTCCTCTACTCAGGTTTGAATCAGTACCTGATCCAAAGAAGTCTCAGGTTTGTGACATTACTTAAATTTAGTTCATTTTATTCGATAAGTATTTGTAGTAAAAGCTTTATGACCAAAATGAGTGAAAGAGAGAGAGAGAGAGAGAGAGAGAGAGAGAGAGAGAGAGAAAGCGAAAGAGAGAGAGAGAGAGAGAGAGATAGAAATAGAGAGAGGGAGAGAGAGACAGAGATAGATAGATAGATATAGAGAGAGATAGATAGACAGAGAGAGAGAGACAGAGAGAGAGAGAGAGAGAGAGAGAGAGAGAGAGAGAGGGAGGGAGAGAGAGAGTTGGTTAATATGAAATCATAACATTTAGAAAAAAGAATATATACTCTGTTTCTTTTCTTACCAAAATATCACAGAAATTATGTAATGTAATTTATAACCCTTCAACATTTATTTTCAGCGTCTATGAAAAAGTTTTAGAGCGACTTTTATTTTCATTTCATGTCAAGTCGGGACCGTTTCGCGGTTATGTCTGATTACACTCAATTTTCCCTGTCCGTTTCTTCATCTTGAATACATATATCATGTTGATATCAAATAACTGGTTTATCTACTTCATGAAGGAGCTCATATCATGGTAAAATAAAAACGATTTATCCTCAAAAAATAAAATTCAATGCAGAGTTGATCCCGGGTTAACAAGTGTCAAAAGCGTAAACGCTTCTATTTATTTCTATTTATTACCATCGTATCAAATTGGTATTGTGTCAGATGATCTAGATGCTGAAATATTGATTTTATAGCCAAGTTTGTTTTTAGATAAAGAGCGTGTCTTTTCAAAAAGCGAAAATAAAAAAAGATGTTTCCATCATTTCAATTCTCAAGTGGAATCTGGTACAGCCAGAAATAATGACGTTTTGAGGCCATGGGTTACATTGATTCTCAATCAAGTATGTTCTAGGTGATCCATAGACTGACAATTGACTTTAAGGTCTAAATCATGAAATTTTATTTGAATTGATCTGCCACATTAAAAAGAAGGAGTGAGAACTCAAATATTACTTGTATGCAATTCCAGCCATTTCTCTCTCTTCCTTTTTACCTTGCACACAACTTCTAGAATTTGGTACACCCCAAAATTATATCGTGTGGAGACGATTGGTCCTATTTATGACAAGGAAAAAGAAAAAATATTTCTGCCGTCCTCTGAATAATGCATCTCTAAGATTTTGGCCACAATTCGCGTCCTTCAAATGGCTCAAACCTGGGACTGTATTACAGTTCCAGGTTTGAGAGAATTGGCCAAGGTTGAGGGTCATTATTATCAATCAATGAATGACAAGCTTTCTGGCCAAAATTTTCAAAATGTGTTTTTTTTTTGTTTTTGTTTTCAGAGTACGGCATTTGGAATAAGGCAGTTGCTAGACTAAATCAGAACGAGGCAAAATGTGGCGGGATGATCTAATGACCACCAATCGATAGTTAGGATTAGCATGGATCTACGGACATTGTCAACATAGGTCATAGACACATCATTAACACCTTCCGTGTAGGCTGGAACAATGAGAATCAGACATTGGCCATGCTAGTCACTGTAAGAAATACAACAGCATATCTGCGAACTCTGAAAGAATAGTTTTTAACATTTTTTTTCCAGAAAACCTGTCCTTTCAATACATATCAATTGGAATTACCCCCGTCTTGTTTTAAAAAAAACAAACTCCAAAACCTGGGGCTTCTGGACTTCTTTGAGAATTTTTAACAAAATAAGGATCGTTTTAATCGAATGACGATTTTTCTGGCCAAAGCTATAAACACATATCTTTTAAGATGACGTCAGATACGTTGGTAATCTGGTCTTATGACAGGATGGACTAGTTGGGAAACATTCATTTAATATCAAAATTATTACAATAGATGTGGTGTTACAGTTTGTTTGAAGCGCCCCATAAACAACATTCATAACACACCAAACCTATATACTAAACCCGAGTCTTTGTTGGACTTTGAGTTCAAAATATTCAACAACTAAATCATCAAGAAATAGTATCGTATTATTATTTGAAGATCAGAAGTATAATATTAATAATAATAATAATAATAACAATAATAATAATGATAATAATAATAATAATAATTATTATTATTATTATTATTATTATTATTATTATTATTATTATTATTATTATTATTATTATTATTATCATTATTATTATTGTTATTATTGTTGTTGTTGTTATTAGTATTAGTAGTATTAGTATTAGTAGTATTAGTATTAGTAGTAGTAGTAGTAGTAGGAGTAGTAGTAGTAGTAGTAGTAGTAGTAGTAGTAGTAGTAGTAGTAGTAGTAGTAGTAGTAGTGGTTGTAGTAGTAGTAGTAGCAGTAGTAGTAGTAGTAGTAGTAGTAGTAGTAGTAGTAGTAGTAGTAGTAGTAGTAGTAGTAGTAGTTTTGTTGTTGTGTTGTAAGCTGCCTTTTTGGGAGTTTTTTTTTAATGAGGCCCTTTTGTGGTGTTTAAAAAAGTCAAAGTTTGTTTCATTTCTTCAATTGATATTTCTTCATCTGCATTTAATATTTCCGTTGTTATCTGATCTATCCCTGGTGCTTTTTCATTCTTCACGATTCTCGATGCTTTTTGGATGTCTGCCCTATTAGGCAGATCAACTGAAATATCTAAGTGGTTTCTTCTGCTGTAAGTGTTTCCTGTTTTTTTGTTCTCTATTGAGTACATCTTGAAAATACTCTTTATATCTGGCCAAGCGATCTTCTTTATTTTTAACCACATCTCCTTGCTTACTTTTGATGGCAACAATCTTTCTGAAGCTGTTTTCACATAACTGTTTCGTAATTCCATATAATTCTGTCTGTCTTTTCTCATTCTCATAAACAGATATATAGATAGATAGATAGATAGATAGATAGATAGATAGATAGATAGATAGATAGATAGATAGATAGATAGATAGATAGATAGATAGATAGATAGATATATAGATAGACATACAGATGGATAGTTTAATAAATGAATAGATAGATGGAAAGCTCATATAGATAATATGATGAATATTAAATGGGGAATAGATAAATCTAGTTAAAATGCCTCCAGGCTTCAAACATCACTTAGAAGTGTATAAATCGATTGGATTAGGCTACGCCTCATTCATCCTTTTTCCAAATGCATTTTCTCAAGAGCATCTGATTCTTTGCGAGGGCACGCCTTATTTACACGTTAACACAGTTTCCAATTACCTAATTGAATTCTTAAATCAGCGCTAGTGATATCTTGCTCTCTATCCACACCCTCTTCCTCTCTTTCTCTTTCTCTCAATTGATCCTCTCTCTCTCTCTCTCTCTCTCTCTCTCTCTCTCTCTCTCTCTCTCTCTCTCTGTCCTTCCCTCTCGAAATATATAGTGAGTGAAAAATAGATAGGACAAAGTATGACACTGTTTAAATACAAAGTAGATATCAGAACCATCTGAAATTTTTCAATCGACGAGAGGAAAAAATTTAATAAAATATCCTTCAGGTACTCCCATGTAAAATTTACCCGCAGATACAAATTAAACCACGTTCTCTTACAATTATACCACAAATCTTTTATTATAGTAAGGAAAATTGATACATGGAATAGTTTGAAATTCATAATCAAAGACTCCAAAAATACAATCGACAGGGAGCTCCAAAAGTTATAATATGAATTTGATGAATAATTTATCAATTCATTTATTTTTCATTGTTTATGTTGTGGTTTATGATCATATCTTGGATTTTAAAAATCTGAACCTTTATTTTTATCACAGGGTATTTAAAGGCGTTTGACCTAAGTAACCCTTACTATGTTATATTATGTTATGTTATGTTATAAAGTGTTCACTTTCTCATCATCCAAAGGGAAAGAACAAGAGGCGAATTTATTGACTTACCTAATTCTGTCCTCTCCTGCCATTAGGCTAAACAAAAAACAAATTACTCTAGCAATAAATAGTTGATTGGTAAGGAATGTTGTTTGCGAAGAAAAATAAAGACGATTGTTTATTTGATTATACAACATGGATGCATGTTTTTGCCATTTAAGTCTATGATTATTACTCTATGATATTTATATGGACATGTATCTCGTGTCTAAAATCGAGGGTTGCCTCACTTAGTTGCTGCATTCGTTTTGTGAAGTCAATGATTCTAGTTTTACTGTTTATAATGTTGAGTTTTAACGAACAATGGGCATAAAAACAATGAAGTACGAATCTTAAATCTTAAAAGAATCTGAATTGCTTATTACATGGATGCAAATAAAAAGTCATCAAAAATGTTATCTGTCTACAAATTGTCTGATTTGTTTTGATTTTAAAGAAATAAAGCCGTTAGTACTGAGCCTTCCAGTGCTTTGTCCTACATTCTACGCTTATCTCAGACTCTCCCAAATGATCTATTTTTCATACCATTGTCTGATGGGATTCTCGAGCAAAAATTAACATCAAAGCTACTTATTCTTGTCGACTGATGAAAGCTTTGACGTCGAAACGGTGATTGTTTTTGCATTTTGGTCTGCATCGTTTCAACATTCATTAAAACAGCCAGATCTTGTCAGAGAGGCGTCAGATCGATATCCCCACCAGTTTGTGCAAATGACTCACATGCAACTCTCCCTCGCAGCCTGTACCAAAGACGGACGTCTGTTGTTTTAAGGTGCCAGGCAAACCATGATAATAAAATCAGGTCATTTTGCCCTCAGGTTGTTGATTTTTGTTTTATTTTCATATTGGCCATATCGAAGAGTAATCCTTTGAGACTTTGAGACAGTCGATTCTTTAAATAATATTCGCTTTTTTATTGGAACAAAATTGTCTATGGACAGTTATGATTATTCTGTAGTTAAATTCCACACAATTCTACCTAAATTGATTAAAATGGCACTGATGGTAGAAGTTTTTGATGTATATTTGAATTTATTGTAAAATGTTGATAGATACCACTCTGTTATCACAAAACGTTTGTGTCTATTTTTGTAGAAAAGAACTTTAGTTCAAAAACCAAAGATTCAAGATGATCCCAAATTGTCAAAAAGTCATTTTTAAAGAATCTTGGATGTCTCAGGTTTGGTGATTTTTGACAAATTAATCGGTATATCAAGTACAAGATTACAGGATCCTTCGACCCAATAGGTATAGCGGGCAACTATCATGCACATGAATTTACAAATGTTATTGAGCTTTTAATCGCACCATTTTTGTTCCAAACCTTTTTTTTGTAATAAAGGTATAGGTTAGAGCAAGTGAGCACAACCTGGTATAATTGACGATTTCATGGGACGGACATCTTGTAAGGACTACTACTTACAATTATCTGACATGTTGTGTTAATGTCATTTTCTGACCAATTCTAATTTAGCTAAGGAAAACCCAGAGAGAAATAAACAAAGAAGAAAAAAAAGAGAGAGATAGATAGATAGAGAGAGAGAGAGAGAGAGAGAGAGAGAGAGAGAGAGAGAGAGAGAGAGAGAGAGAGAGAGAGAGAGTAAATTAGAGAAATAACAAAATAGTAAAAGATTTTCTACCCCTAAATGATTAAAACACATGACGGTCAAGGTTTCCATTTGTCATTTAGCATGATATCTACTGACAGGTTACTCGGTACGCTTTCCTCAAGATTTGAGTTTAACTCTAAGACTTCATTCTGATTTCTTACAAGAACAAGCAGCCAATGAAGTAGGAAACTAGGGACATGCTCCATCACGTATTTCTATTTTGTAGTCTTTAAAATTTTTTTTAAAAAAGCTGCAATATGTCTCTTCACTCTGTTGACATCACATTATGGTGATTGTTCTAATAAATAAATGACATGTCGCGTGTTCATAATCAAATGACAATGTGAGATGTCATTATTGGGCTTATCATACGTAGTTCTTCATACTGTAATATTAACGCTAGTTGTTGCCACATCACGAATTTCTATTGCTTCAGAAGTTGTCAGGCACAAACTTCAAATATCTCAATTATCTGACAATACGATACTGTTCAAATTAATGTATAAAAATAAACCCAGTTCATCAACAGATGCGAATATGTACCTTACTAATTTTATTACCATCCTCATTATTGAAGCTTTAGCTCTGGCTGTAGCTATTTAAGAGTGGTGTTAGCATTCTATTAATCAAGCATGTCGTCTATCAATAATAAAATGTTTGCAAATAATCACGTTATAAAGATTTCGAAACCATTACTGTTAATAATTAGGTCACGATCTTTGGAGCTGAGATGGGGGATTTAAAGGTGCATTAGACATTTTTAGATATTAATTAAACTAAGAGTACTTGACAATTATGTGTGTGTTTGTGTTTAAAGTTTGCACATTTCTCAAAAATGTGTGTTATATTTGAATGAGAGAGGAAGGAAATGAGAGAGAGAGATAGATAGATAGAGAGAGAGATAGAGAAAGAGAGAGAATAATGTTAAATATTAAATTTAAAAACTTAAATATATCCGCATCAAGCAATGCAATTTAGGTAGTATAAACGAATTCATTTTTTGCTTTTTTTT
Organism: Berghia stephanieae; assembly: GCF_034508935.2. Classification (NCBI taxonomy): domain Eukaryota; kingdom Metazoa; phylum Mollusca; class Gastropoda; order Nudibranchia; family Aeolidiidae; genus Berghia; species Berghia stephanieae. The sequence goes on along the minus strand of NC_088361.1, from coordinate 57,217,988 downwards.
TTCTTCCGTCCAGAATCAACTCCTCTTCAATTGTAGTTTTAAAATTCTTTTCCTTATAGGTATTTCTGATAATGATGTCTACAATGCAGATTGAATATCTTTTTGAGGTGGGCACTTTCAAAATTTGAAGACGAAAATGAGTTCTTTAAATCAATCGAAGAACCATCAGGGTAAGGTTGTTTTATGAGACGCTCATAAAGCAAAGAAGACAACTATTGAACTCTTAAACTTACTCGCTAAATGACATAATATAATAAATATTTAGTTGGTATTGAAAGTCAAACCTTCACTTACGTTATAATATATTTTCTATAGATTTGAAATATTCTCTGCCGTGCGCTGAAAAAAACCTCACGCACGTCTTTAGAATTTTGGCCAGAAAACTCAACCTTCAAATATCGATCGATTATAATGACATTCGTCTTATCAGATCTGGGAGATGAAAGTCCTTTTTTATCTATCGATATGTAAAGGACAAGTTTATGGTCAAAATTTTAAAACCGTATTTTTTGCTTATGGCCGTGCTGTTCCCAGTATTATTTGGAGGCAGTTATCTCATTTTTATGTTTATTATTTACTGGCTCAAGCTTCTTAACGCAGATTGTTCTGCTATACGAATTGATGCGATTTACTTGTATTAATTTATACCAAATACAAAAAATACCCCAAAGGCACTAGGTAGGTCTTAGCACCATTGACATTTTATGTCATAAGCTAAATACAATCACCTAACGTTATTATTTCAAATATACACGGGGGTGGGAATATTACTGTAACGACTCTGGGTTAGACTACGTTAATTCAATTTAATTATTATCAATCATATGGGAAATTTAAAACAAATATATAATACGACCATACAGGACGGAGTTATTTCAGTAACTAACATAACACAAAAACAACGTCTTACGATGTAACAAAAAGTGTTAATACGTTCACGCAGTCAACATTCACACTCGCATGCAAAACATGCACAACACAAAATACATAGCTGGAGAAAGAACCCTAACATAATTACACACAGCTGAACAACTACATTCGCACAACTCAACTCCAATATATTACAATACATGTTACAATGACTTAAAAGGGCAAAGAGAGATATTCATTATGATTTAATTCCTCTGTTTTTCAATCCAATAAGAAAATATGCCTAACTTAAAGCTTATGGGACCGAAGCCCAGTCCGTTTCCAACGTGTTTACGAAAGAATTCGCTTGCCAACATTTGATAAGAGTCACTTTTATCTAGACTTGAAGTCTCATGTTTGAGGCCTTTTTGAAGAAAAAAATGGCGTATTCTAAATTATCAATATTATTCAAAGATAGTTTTTTCTGGTTAAAAATATAAATAAACTAGTTTGTAATTAGACGTCTATGTGTGCTTTTTGTTCGACAAATGGATGATGCCAAGTCTGCAAAGATAGATCATCATCAAGCCCTACTGCAACCTCCTCGTGGTGTCGAACGGTAACAGGTCAAGCTGGCCAACTGCAGAGGGCGACAAGAATAGGCAATGGCAAACCATTCTTGTAACTTTGCCGAGTTAACTGCATGAATAAGTCCAAAAAGTTAAACGGTGACAGCGTAAAGGGGAGCATGTTTTCACGGAAGACTGCTGCCTCGCTCGGTTGGGAGCGTGATGTTCGTCAGGTCACACCGAACCGTCAGCCAGTTACTAGGTGAAATAAATTTAACAAATGTGACAAAACCAAAATTGGGACATGGAATGTCAGGACCTGTGCCCAAAAAGGAAAACTAAACAACATTTTAAAAGAAATGAAACGGCTCCAAATAAATATTCTTGGCCTGGCAGAGATGAGATGGAAAGAGCAGGGAACCGTGTCAAAACAAGAAAACAACACGACATATAAGATCATATGGAGTGGTGGAACCTCTTTCCAAAAAGGAGTAGGGATGATCTTAGACCAAAAATCAACCAAATTTTACAAAGGGCACGTAGCAATCTCAGACAGAGTTTTGCTGGTTAAGCTAAGAGGACCTGTAGTTGACACCAATATTATTCAAGTTTATGCACCAACAGAAGAGGCGACAGATGCAGATATGACAGAGTTTTACCATTCACTAGACAAAGCAAAACGAATGTGTAAATCACAAGAAGTCCTTATGGTAATGGGGGACCTAAATGCTAAGATTGGCAGAGGCAGAGATGGTGACATAATCGGACCACATGGACTCGGAGACAGAAATGAATGAGGAAACATCTGGGCAGATTGGTGTAGAACAAATAAATTAATGATTTCAAACACCTGGTTTCAACAACACCCAAGAAGAACCTGGACATGGCAATCACCAGGGGACAGAGCAAGGAACCAGATAGACTTTATAGCAGTATCATCAAGATTCAGAAATGGCATATTAAATTGCAAAACCTACCCAGGCGCCGATGTAGACAGTGACCATGTCCCAGTTGTTTGTACAGTAAGGATAAAGTTTAAAGCTATTCAGAGAACAGCTGGTAGAATAAAGAGGGATTACAGGTTATGCAAAGACAATGGCATACAAACAAAAATGAGAGAAGAATTTGAAAATGCACTCATGATACAAAGCCAAAGTGAACCTGATAACGAAAAATGTGAAAAACAATTTGATATATTCCAAAAGTGTGTCAAAGCAACTACAGAAAAGCATTTACCAATAGCTCAAACAAACAGCAAAAAGGAATGGATGACAAATGAAATTCTAAACCTATTTGAAGAAAGACGAAAATGCAACAGAGGGTCTGCAGAATACCAAACATTGAACAACCACATTAAATCCAAATGCATCGAGGCACACGAGAACTATCTAGACTGGAAATGCTGCGAAATCGAAAGAGAATACAAACCCAACCTCCAACAAGCTCACCAAAGAATAAAAGAACTATCAGGGAAAAGGAAAAGCAAAGCAGCAGGAAGTTGTATCCAAAACAAACAAGGGGAACTGCTATTTGAAGAACAACATATAGAAAGCCGATGGGTAGAATACATAGGCGAACTGTACAATGATCCAAATAGAAATGAACCACCACTGAAATTCAAAGAACCATTAAGCGGACCAAACATCACCAAAAGTGAAATTGAACATGCCATGGAACGAATGAAGGATGGTAAAGCAACAGGCCCTGATGAAATATCTGTAGAGGTATTAAAAAGCCTAGGAGATCTAGCAATTGATGAACTTCACATATTATTCAACAATATATACAATACTGGGAAAATTCCAGAAGATCTCTGTAACTCTATTTTCATAGCAATACCAAAGAAAGCAGGTGCAGTCAGATGCGAAAATTTTAGAACTATAAGTTTAATAAGTCACATCAACAAAATACTGTTGCGTATAATTATCAACAGGCTAAGGAATAAGATTAACCCCGAAATCGCAGAAGAACAATATGGATTCCAACCTGACAGAGGGACAAGGAACGCAATATACCTCCTCCGTGTTTTAAGTGAAAGAGCTATACAGGTTCAGACCCCACTATACCTCTGTTTTGTCGACTACAAAAAAGCTTTTGATAGAGTACGCCACGAAGAAATACTAAAACAACTGCACTCCATTGGCGCTGATGAGAAAGACCTCAGACTCATGCAAACATTATACTACACCCAGCAGGCATCTATCAAAATCGGAAACTCTACAGGAAATTCCATTCCTATTAAGAAAGGAGTCCGTCAAGGGTGTGTTGCCTCACCAGATCTGTTTAATCTATACCAAGAAACAATCATGAGGGGCATAAATAATATGGAGGGAATAAAAGTAGGAGGTCATAACATAAATAATATAAGATACGCAGACGATACGGTACTCATTGCAACATCAGAAATCCAACTTCAAAAGATTGTTGACAAAGTGGTAGTAGATAGTGAAGCCAAGGGAATGGAAGTGAATATCACCAAAACAGAATGCATGGTAATACAGAAAAACCCCGAAAACAACAACACCTGCAATATAACGATTCACGGCGAGCAGCTTACCAACGTAGAAAGTTTTAAATACCTAGGTTCAATAGTGACAACAGATGGAAGATGTAACCGAGACATACGAGCAAGAATAACTCAAGCCAAACAGGCCTTCATGGACCTGGGAAACATTTTGAAAACAAACAGATGTCGTTCGGGATTAGATTCCGAGTCTTGAAGTGCTACGTGTGGCCAATCTTGTTATACGGATGCGAAAGCTGGACTACAAATGCAGAAACACAAAAGAACATTGAAGCTTTTGAAATGTGGTGCTTGAGAAGGATGCAGAGAATATCGTATACCGCACACAAAACGAACGAAGAAGTGCTAAAACAAACATACCAATAAAGGAAACTAATGCCCTTAATAGTGGATCGACAACTATCCTTTTTCGGACACATAGTAAGGAAAGATAAGAATGAATACCTGGCAAGTTGTGGAAAAATACCTGGTAAACGCGCCCGGGGGAGACAAAGAAAAACACTCATAGACCAACTGAAGGGCTTCACCAACCTAACAATCCAAGAGCTGTTTGAAAAAGCAAGAGACAGGGAGGAATGGAGAGAGATAATTCATGCAGTATCCGAAGCCTGGACCAGGCATGGAACCTAGAAGAAGAAGAAAGTGTGCTTTTACCATGTGGCAATCATTGTGTGCAAATACTAAAGAGGATCCCAGGCTTCAGGCAGCTACCACCGCTCTCAAAATCTTCCACCAGAGTTATGGCTTTGTGAAACATACAGATAGAACGAAGATGACGTCACTCGGGTCTTTGTTATTGTTTTTGCCATCCACGTTTATGAGTACTTCTCACTAAACTGTATGAACTAGACTATAAAAGTTCATGGTTACACATCGTTTTGTGTGTTGGTCCGTTATACTTCGGGATGGCAATGTTGTGAACGCATTAGCCAAGCGCATACTATCTATATCTTGTTTTGTATATTATCTGGCTTGCGCTTGATTAGAAAGGCATTTGATAAAATTAGTTCCTATTCTAGTAACTGATTTGTCGCCTCTAACATTAATAGATAAACCTAAACCGCATTATATAATGGTGATTTACTTGCTCAGCTCTCTGCGTGGGAATGGATTCGTGGTAATTGACAAGTACTCTCCAGGGATGACCCCTTTTTCCAAATGAGATTGGGTGTGTATTTATCATGGAGTCGCTGATTTCGCATTGATGGGTAAGCTGGTATTGTGTAGACTCTAGCGTAGATACAGACTATATTAGATTTGATGATAATGATGATGATGATGATGATGATGATGATGATGATGATGATGATGATGATGATGGTGATGATGATGATGAAATTAGTGATACTGTTATCAAAATATGGTTATAGCAAGCATTTTATTTAAAGGATGGCAGTTTTGCACGTACAAGTTTACTCGACTCGACATTGAAAAAAATGTGCAATGATATACCAACTAGTCATAAAAAAACAAGCAAGCAAACAAACTAACTAAATAAGCTTAATTTATCAGGGCGAGAGTTTGTTGCTTTAAAAGTAAAAAAAAATCCCGCTATCTTCATAATGATTTAACTTGGGCCATTAATGTAGCAAAGTGATTCGCTTATTTCTGTGTCGTTGATCCTGGTAAATGCTTCAATATTAAATGACTGTTATTGACTCAGATTGGACAAATAACGACAGGTAAAATCAATCACTACCGCCCGTGTCTGGTGTAGAATTTCTATGGATCATGCCCTAAAGGAAAATTCGTTCTTTTCGAGATTGAGTTTGTTTTCAATCATTAATTCTCCTATTAGGTATAATGATGAGAACGGTTAGATATCTAATTATAATCAGATTGACAAGTTTGTATCTGGTAAAGAGATAACCACTGAATGATATGAGTGTGTATAAAACGCATTTCCACGGAGACACCGTGCCTCATGCGCTTCACAAAACATTATTTATCTCCTCAAAATGACATATGCCATATATTTCCATTTCATAAATTCAAGTCGCCTAAATGTACTTTCTGATCAAACAATATCCACCATTACCAAAAGTCATTTCATAAGTGAGTACAAGTCGCCTATTGAATGTATTATCTCATCTAACAATATCCAACATTGCCTACAGCCAGGTACTAATTTAAGTGGGTGATCCATGTAAATTGAGTTCCTACCAAGGAACTATCATGACTATCTAGTTAATGACCATGTTAAATATTGCTTGAAGTCGAGATGTGTTACCCCGGAATCATCAACTTGACTCTTACTTAATCAGTGATGAAACTCCTATGACCTGGGCACGGGACGGGTATCCTACAGGAGATAATACGCTCTTGTTTAAACATACTTTCTTGTCTATATCTAAAATAACTAAATCAACCATAGAAGTTAAATGGGAAAGCAAGAAAAAGACGAATCGAAATGAAGCAAGAAACACTACCCAGCAGGAACTGTGGGCAGATGTAAGGAATCTTGAATTACGAAGAGGAAGAGTATTGATCTGGAGGAGGAAGGAACTGGATACAAACAAGGCCGTGAAAAAAAGTCATAGAATGTAGAAAGCGGTGCGAAGACAAACTTGTATCAATATTGCCATCTTTTCAAATGAAAAAAAAATCAAATAAACAAGAAAATATTATATGTCTGTCAAAAAACTTTTCCAGAAAAATCAATTGGCTAGATAAGTAGGATTTGTTGTAAAGATTTTGTTTTTAAGTTTCAGTGTTTTAATTCCTCTCTCCTTGCAGTTGTCTAGGTATCACATCCGGTTTTGGATCCAATAACCTACATTAACAGTTATAAATTCTTTGAAGACTCGATTTTAGAGTTTTTGGATAAGACCCGGAGAGGGGTGGGGGGGGGGGCATTTTAAAAACAAGTCCCGGATTAATTATTTTAATAACTTATTGAAAAGATTTTCTAACCAAAAATGTTTTGTTGGAGAACGGCAAAACAACAAATAAAAGCATTAGAATTGTCATTGCAAACCTCAGATTTAAAAAAAAAGAAGAAGAAAGAAAAGGAATTAAAAATAAAGAAGAAAAAAAAACGAAACAAAACAGGAAAAACTAAATGATAAACTTAAATCCGGTCATGTGCCTGAACTTGGATGTTTTTATGACACATGACAGACGTTTCATTTGCATGATCTCGGCATCAGATGGTATTGTAAACATAACAGAAAAATAAGACTAAAGGAAGAAAAAAAAACATGCCCTTGAAAAGCCATAATCATGGGTATCAATTGTTGACAGGAATGTCTGAAGAAACGAACAAAAAGTGTATTTTAGACCCAAAAAATCGATTCTAAAGCATCAAACCATCCATCGTCGTCGTCGTCATCATCATCATCATTATCATCATCTTCATCATCATCATCATCATCATCATCATCATCATCATCACCACCATCAACAAAAACAACAACATCATCATTATTATCCTCATCATCATCATCAACTTCAACAACAACAACAACAACAACAACAACAACAACAACAACAACATCACCAACGCCATCACCACCACCACCACCACCACCACCACCACCAATGACAACAGCAGAATACAAGCGGACACATTTTATTCTCTGCCATTTTATGTGTTTGGTATCTTCATTCATTATTTTTGTTGTTTCATCTGTTTTGTCGCCATTGTTACTCTTGATGTTTTTTGTTTGCTTTTTTATGTCATTTACAGTTAATTGTTGTTTTTAATACTATGGAGTAAGATATATCTATATATACGCATCAGGATCTCATTCATATTCTTTAGATCTCTTTTCCTACAATTACGTCGGTAGCATAGAGGTAAAGTAACCCTGCTTCCACCCAAACACCTCTATTAAAACGGATGTTGAACGTACAGAGACCATCTGTTTGGATTACAAGTGAAGTATTATAGTTTTAACTGTTTTTGTTCGTGGCTGAAGATGGATTTGAGGCCAAAACATATAATAATAATAATATCTTTTAAGTGGTTTGTTCCTTTTTGTTGTTTGAATTTGTCTTACTCAATATTTTTCACAATTCACACAACCTCTAGCAGCTTAGATTTCAAGTCCACATGAGAAAGAGGCGAAATATAAGTTTAAAAAACAGACTGTGATTTTAATCTATTATTGTGTTAGCAGCAAGTCGAAGCAGATGTTAAGTATTAACGTTAACATGTGTTAGATAATTCATGCGATAACCATTTTAAAAGTATATAATGATAACCTATGACTCAATTTATTTGATAATCCAAGTTCAGTATTTGCACAGCTGCTCCCAGATGAGTATAAACAATAGAGCGGTCACATTATGACCATGTGACTCACTGAAAAATCGTTAGAAAGCCCATGAGTTAAATTACTAAGAAATATGATGTTTCAAAAATACGGGCACTCGGACGTGAATGTCAAAATCTACTAAGTCAAAGTTGATTAAAACTGCAATTTTTATGTCATTCGTTTAATGCCTTAAAGGTGGAAAATATGTGTTGTGTTTGCCCCATAGAGCAATTCCCTGAGTGTTTTGAAATTTCCAAATTTCTCTGGTGATTCAAAGATGTCCGATAGATTGCGTGGGAGTTTTAACTCATTTTCTATCGGAATTTAACTTTAACCTTAACACGCTGTTTTGTTTATGAAGTCATGCTGAGCAAAATGACCAATTGTGACGTTGGATATTTCTCAAAATGTGAACACTTTTCATTATGTGGGTCATTTTGAGCACACTTTGCAATTTGACCAATGACTTTGAGCACATGGTAAGGTAATATAGATCATCTCCATTACCGCGCTCAATATTATTTGACATGTTTGCCAAGTGTGACAGCCTACCACTCAGTCACCAATGATAAAGAATTCTACTCACAATTTTGTACCAACATCCTTACTGCTACACCAGGGATAATATATATGTCTATGCTGTTATATATAAATTGTTCCGCAGCTATTGTATTGCAACCCCCTTAAAATTACATATATTTTCTGCGTTGTTTATTCTTTTTTAAACTTGAGCTCTTATATAGTGCAATATCTACTACACGTGCCCAAAGCGCTTTAAAAAGGGTCCCTGACCAACAGCAACACTTAACATGTAGAACGAGACATGACGCCTGTTAGGTGATATTACAATTTTTGTTTCGAGAGAGACAACGCTGTTAACAGCCAGGTACTCATTTTACACCGGATTACGGTGAGAAAATGGGGAGAACAGCCCTTTCCAAGGACTCAACTATGCGCTGAGCCGGGCTCAAACCCAGGACCTTCCGATACGAAAGCGGGTGTCATACCACTAGACCATATAGCCGCATTTATTAAGAGTTTGTTGAGAATTCGAGGGAAAAAAAGAATGTGTAAAGGCAAGCCAGACATGATTTGATAAGGCAGTCTGAGAAGACTCTCATGTGGCAAGTGGGGGCGGGGGGAGGGGGGGGGGTGAAGGTTAATAGTAATGTTAGTCAGTAAAAGAGAAAATAATTATGACAGAAAAATAAACGCACTAATGATGTGTCCCATCGCCTCTAAATGGTATGATGACTTCGATGCTTAAATTTGAATTTGTAGTTTACTATATTATTAGATTTGGATCGAGTTCACATATTTTATAAAAGAGAATGAATGCAGTTTTACAGTAAGAATATTCAAATGTTTTCTATCATTTAAGCAGACTATTTCTTCTTTGGAATAACTCTACTCCGACACAATACAGGTTTGGTGAGGTGGGTGGAAAATACACAAACATATCCATCAACACACTCATTTACATGTATATATATATATATATATATATATATATATATATATATATATATATATATAAATACTGCGTGTGCATGTGTGTGTGTGTGTGTGTGTGTATGTATGTGTGAACAAATCCATAATAACATTAAAAATATATAAATACCAGTATACAAGTTAAGTTTAATTTGGTGATAAGATAACCGGCGTCTTTTACATCGATAGAGATATACAGTTACTGGATGCCAAAATAAGGATATTTCATGGGAAAGGACATAAAAAGGCAATGCGTTACCCAGAAGTCTTTGCAATATCGATTGATATCGGGTGTGGGCATCAAAAGAACAATAAACGATATTTTTAGAGACACAAATAATACATGGCACGAGTAAGAAAATCTCCGACAGGAGAAGATGTTTTTTATATCTGTGCTTTTGTTGTAAACTATTCCTGTAGCACTAATGACTCCTTGTTGTAACAAAATTAGTAGATTTGTATATCGTTGTTGGCTGGGACCAACAAAGTCAAACGATATTGGGTGCTCAAAGTGATGGAATTGGTGACAATGAGTTCAAAAACTCTAGCACTCGCGTTCTATCCTTGCCTTGCCGTCGACGAAGATATATCATGCGAATCAAGTAAAAGGGTGTGAATATTAAAACATCATAATTTTTGGGATTTTGATAGTGCAGATATATTTCTAAAACATTCATCAACAAAGAAGAATTCTATCGCAGTTATATATTAGTGCATCTGAGAGAAATGTATGAAAAAGTATCATCTATGACCTGTTTGCGATACGTGACCGTGAATATGAAAGAATTGCATAAAAATATTGGATATGTTTTACTTTTGCGTTGTTCCTTTTTGTTTTGCTTATCAATGGAAAAGGATTTTAAAATTACAAAATTAGAAACCTAAGGCATTAGAAACAATATTCATTCTTTCAAACAGGAGACATAAACAAATAAAATTTCCAAATCTAGACGTCTAAGACAAATTTCTTACCAAATCTCTCCCTTCCCCAGCATGATGGGGTCAAAATTTCAAAAGACAACGCAGTGAGCACTGATCGTCAGTACCATTCACCTCAAACATGTTTATATATTAGAAAATTAGTTATCTTCACATCATACGGTGCCCACCTTCCTCAAGTTTTATCTGGAGAAGGGTTCTTAGTTTTGGTTGATATAGGTGTATCACTTTGATTGAAACTTCGACTCACGGGTCATTTCAATCGAACGACATTTGAAGCACGAGTTTTCTAGCCAAATTTTGAAGTACATGTTTTTTTTTTAGAGTACGACAGTTCACTGGTTAATTAGACATACTTTAACACGAACCGCATATATTTTAACCTAATTCAATTTTCAGCAGTTAAATAATCACGACATAACACCCTATTGAAACGTTGGGTAACACATTGGGAAAGAAATCGTTCGAAGTGCAAGCACCTTTCCGAGCATTCGATCTTGGAGACCTTGTTTCATGTGGCATTGCCAGACAATATCTCAATAGTGGGTAATTGTTGCATTATTAATGACAATCCACCCCATTACTGTCCTTGGGATGAAAGGATCGTTTCAGGAGTGATACAATACGCTATTGGCTTGGCTGATGACAACACTAAAGTGCACATTTAAAAGGGTGCCATTTTATTTTCACGAGAAATTAAGTTGGGAAAATAGGTTCTTATTTAGATATATTAAATGGGATGGAACCGGCGTATACTTATTTGTAGGTCTGATGAACCAAAGGGTCATTGTTGTAATGAATAGGAATACTCCCGACGCAAAACGTGTCCTTTACAAAAATGTTAGATCATCTAATCGGTGCAGACAGGTCGAAAGATAAGAGATACCTATTACATATGTGATGTGGGTTGTTTTTTACATTTAAGGCAAGAAAAGAGAGGGCAATTCTCACGGAAACGGGGAAACAGTCTGTAAGAACCGAGTTTATTGAGACCTAACTGTAAAAAAAATGAGAATGAAAAAGTAGAAATTAACTGCAATATATTGAGTTCTCATTGGAGTAATATATATATATATATATATATATATATATATATATATATATATATATATATATGTATGTATATATATATATATATATATGTATTAAAAGTCATATAGATACATATATATATAATATATATATATATATATATATATATATATATATATATTATATATATTCTGGGTACCGCATTGCCTATTTATGTCCTTTCGTATGAAATATCCTTATTTTGGCATCCAGTACATGTAGATCTCTCTCTCTCTCTCTCTCTCTCTCTCTCTCTATATATATATATATATATATATATATATATATATATATATATATATATATTTAGATATGTGTGTGTGTGTTTGTGTGTGTGTCTGTGTGTATGTGTTTGTGTGTTTGTGTGTACGTGTGTGTGTGTGTGTGTGGTGTGGATTTTCTTGCAATGTCAAACGCAGATTAAATCCAATTGTTAAAAGATTAATATATCAGCCTCCTTAATAAAAAGAAAACAATATACTTGATCAGTCAGCCCGATGAGGTGTGAGTGACACTCCAAGATAATGCAGAGAGATTCCCCCCAGCCCCATCCCGCCGAAATTTTTAAATTAAAATAAAAGATCATCTCACCTCGATCATTGCTTTTTTTATCCTTTTCTTTCACAGTTACACTCACACCTTTTCGAAATAATTTATTAATTTGCACCGGTGCCTGCTTCCCACTCTTCATTTACAAATGCGCGATAAGAAGTTTTCAATCTGAAACGTTTTTTCAGAAAAAGAAACATTAGACAATGCCGTCAAGACCTGTTTAAGCTTTAAGTTATTAAAGTTTAAATCCAAGCGTAGAATTGTGCCATTCCTAACTTACTAGTTTTTGTTCTTTACAATATACCTAGTTATTAGTTATCATAAGCCCTCCATCGCCCCACAAACGGTCGAAGTAAACCAGTTGTTACAAAATGATTTGATAGTTGCAATGATAAGGAATGTGACAATGTAGTCTTTTGTAAGCTTAAAAATAATGTTTATTTTCGTCAATATCACATAAATATTTTACACAAGTCTCATAATTTTTGACAATTTCTTCAATTGTCAGAATGTAAACTATCCCGACATTATGCCATTTGACACGACGGGTCGCATTGGGCTTAAGCCTCTGTGAACCTTTGAATGTACCATACCAGTGGTACCAACGGGTAATAGAAAAACCTTTAATTTTAAAAAGGTTAGCTAGTTACTCTTAAATCATCTGGAAAAATAGCATTATAATTTATAGATCTGCCAACGTTTTTGTGCTCGTTTTCAAAAAATTAACACGGGCTGTAAAGAACGATTATTTTGACTATCTTTAAATATTAGATTCGTGATAAAATTGGAAAGATAGCAGTGACATCGATGGAGTTCTAATCTCAGCCAAGTCAGCTGTATCGCCACATGCGTCATCAAACGGCATCATGTGCCAAACTTGTCTCCTATGTATGGGATGATTTGGAATCCCGGGAGAGTCACAATTATGTAACATACTATGAGGGGGCGAAGAGAAAGTGGTCAATAGCGACATACCAGACCAGTGTTACAAAATACGTCCTCGCGATATTTAGCCAGGAACGTGACGTCTGCGATGTAAAAAAGAACATCCGGTCTGCTTAGCCTTGACACGAGGTCACAAGGATTCAAAACATGCTGTAATCATATCTTGGATTTAGTGTCTACTATACAATGTGAGCCAGTCAGTTGCGGCTTATGAGTGATAATCTATTTTATAAAAACAAATGCCAAGGATACATTTTTACCACATTACAAATCTATTGATATACGAGTGACTTGCAAACTTTAAAAAAAGGTTAATTTATTGCCCCGTTGATTCAAATGATTATCTAGAATAGCTAGGGTATAATCATGAGTCCTTTGGCCTTCGATTTTGCCATAGTTTGGCCGCTCGTTATGCTAGATCCTTGGCCTCGGAAATCGCAATTTGGCCGGCCACTAAACACTTAATAAAAAAGAAATATTTTGTAAGTTCTATTTCAAATATATAAATCTTTATTAAGATATAATTTGTGTGTCAGTTTAATTAGCATTATAAATAATTCAGAACCTGAAAGGTGTCCACACGCGTCAATTGGTCTTTTGCCGTTATTAACTAGAGGGAGAATTTATAGTTTATGGTCAAATTGATTAAAATACGGAAATGTTAAGGCTTTTTGAAATTTCAAAAAGAAAAAAAGACATTCTACTCCTGGAACACATTTATCATATTTCAGAATTCTTTTTGTTGATTTTTCTTGGGCATTCAACACAATTCCGCCCAATTTACTTGTTGAAAAGCTGAAATGTTTGAATATAAATCGCCATTTGATTTCCTGGATTTTAGACTTTCTGTTAGAGAGAGAACAATTTGTAGAAAGTAATGGAAACAAATCTAATAAAATCATTAGTAATACAGGACCCCTTCAAGGGTGTGTTCTCTCTCCTCGTATCTTTACGGTTTACACAAATGACTGTACCAGTTAATTGGTCAGATTCTAAAATTTGCTGATGACACTGCCCTTCATTCAAGGGTTAAAAAAGATGTTGAAACGGCGTACAGGTCTGAGATCGACATATTTGTTGGTTGGTGTGAAGATAACTCCCTGGAATTAAATGTAATTTTTATTTTAGGAAAAAAAAACTCAAATTCCATCAGTGGGCTCAAAATTAACAATCAATCTGTTGAGCAAGTTTCGGTTTACAAAAATTTGGGTATTTTAATTGACAACAAACTGCAGTTGTATTTACAAACTGATGCTGTTATCAATAAATTGAACAAAAGACTGTACTTTATTCGGAAACTTTCAGAATTTGACATAGACAAAACTTTATGCACCCTGTTTTATTGATCTGTTTTAGAGACCATTATTATTTTTTGTATTACATCATGGTGTGGAAATGCCAGTATTTGTGACATTAAGAAAATTGATCGTATGATTAATAAAGCCAGGCGTAATACTCACTCAAATTCAAATATGGAAGAACTGTTCAATAGATTTTGTCTTAGTAAACTGGAGAGGGATATGTAGCGTGGCAATTACCCCTTCACAAATATATTGAGTTCTCCCTAGGAGCCGTCGTCTTTTATCAATAAAAAAAGAAAACACGTCACCTTAGTTCATTGTTTCGAATTTTCAATGCGCAACTGTGATTTAAATTACATTTTTTTTAAATTTACAAACACAAGTTCGGACTAGAAGCCATAAGAATAATCTCAATTTATAAAATGAATATATAAAGTGTCGCTATTAATTCTTAATTATATATTTATACATTGTTATGCATTTACATAAAATTCAAACTAGGGGTCATAAGGACAATTGTAATATATATATATATATATATATATATATATATATATATATATATATATATATATATATATATATATATATATATATATATACATTGTCGCCATAAATTCTTAACTTTATATTTATATATTTTATGCATGCTATGTCTGTAAATGAATTTCCATTTTTTGCTGAATAAAGCATTGCATATTATTATATAACTTTATTTTTGTTTGGTAAGCTTAATGTTGAATGTTAAGAATCAGATTGGTCCCCGACAGGTTATTGTTTTGATATGATTGGCCACAAATAATGACATTATTTTAAGCTTTGAGCACTTTTTAAAACAAGGCATTAGAAGAATGTGATTTTATATCACTTGATTTTATATCTTATGAAATTAGCTGTAATAAGTTAATATTCTAAATTTAATGTTGATCAATTCTATTCTGTTTGATTATAATTAGGCTATATTTGCTTATTTCGAATTTGCCTGATTTTTTTTTCCAATTAAGAAAGGAGTAATTTAATTTCTTGAGTACATAGAATTGCCTCAATAACATTGGGATCCTCAAAAACAATCTCCCTTATAGTATTACAGTCAAATGTTGACATATACTTTTTAGTAATAATTCAAACCATTTTTCGGGTTCTTTTAAATGGCCTTTACAACATACAGCTCCCATATTTTCACGATTATGTTTATTTTCAGTTATTTGTTCCTCACTTCTATTTATGTTCCTGGTTCATTATTGCTGCATAAACAGGTCATTTTGTTGTTGTTGGTATTTTCATTACTTTTTCAAATAATCGCTGATAAAACGCCTTAATACGAACTAAAGTCAAATATAACGTTTTAGTTCTTTTTAATTAGATTCTTAAAACTAGAGGACGTTACAGAAAAGTTGATAAATAAACGCAACGCAACGGTTGCTGTATTATCACAATGTTACAAAGAAACACATCCTCATATAAAGGAAAACCTAGGCCTCTATTCAAACCGGTCACACCAAGGGAAGAAAGACTGTCAAGATTCTCAACAACATTACAGGATCCGGAGAAGACGCCTTGTGTGCAGTACTATTGAAATTAGGACCGCCACAATTAGACGGACACAAAACAGATATTTTCAACAAGACATTTAAAAACCACCAATCATTGGACATTAATAAAAGAAATCTCAATGCAAAATCAAATTACTCAACACCATAAGAAAGGCGATTTTCATAATAATCCTGAATAGAACAGACCATTCGTCGAAAATTACCTTTCACTCTGTCAAACTTGATTTAGACCTGGAAGTACAGCAATAAATATTGTGCGAGCCCACATAAATGGCTTGTATAAATACGATATCAATAAAAGAAGATATTACTATCGCAGATATGGATATGTCAGCAGCCGTCGGTCCGATCAACCATCAGGCGCTTGAAATATTTTGGATGAGGTAGTTTTTGAAGATGAGAGCAGATTAATCTGTTTCCTCAACAGCCAAGGCCAGTGAGTGGTGCCTCACGGAAGATTCCTTTCCGAGCAAAACTGCTGCATCCCAAGGAGTCAGTCAGTCTTATTCATCGTCTACCTGGAGCTTGCATTAAAAGAAGTGCGCAAACCGCCACCAACGACTCACTCACAGTACGAAAAAGATCATATTTGTCTTGAAATAACTAATATATGATATTATGAAGTCATTGAATATTGCTGCTTTAGTTTGGTGGTATCATAGATTAGGCCTATTCTATTTTAGTCTTAAACTCTTACGTCAAAGACAACAGGTGCCTTTGAAAAAACGCACCATAGATATGAAGTACAGGGTTTAAAATTTCATAAGAATTTGAATTGCTTTTTAAATGGGTGCTCCTACACCAGAGTTCAGAACTATACATTTGTTCAAATATTTAAACAGTTATGATTATCATTAAAAAGATTTAGCATTGAGATGTAGGTGTGCTTTTTTTCTTCATTGTAATATATTCATGATTATCGTTGATAATGCATAGCGGATAATTTTACGAGACACGAGACATGCAATGGACACAGGTTACGTATGGCTTACTTTTGAGAAGTGTTGAAAGATGAAAATAAATCTTGTCATACTGTGAAATCATTAGTCGGTTTACTCGTAATTTTGATATAGTCATTATTTAGAAATTGAAATAAGGTAAATATGGAAAAAGCTACTGCCTTTACTTAACGATACCGGTGATCAAGACTATGTCCATCCCATACATGTTGTACACTATGTCACAATTCTCCATTTACCGCAATATGTGGCTTTTCTGTATCTATTTGCGCGTCATGTTGTGACTTGTAATCTATCTAATAAACTGGAATCGAATTAAGAATCCTGATTTAGAAAAATAAAATCAAACTAATTTTCTTCTCGTGACTCTCCGCTGCCTGATCTTTTGATCTGATACGCAATAATTTCTTTGTGTTCGATTAAGCACTAATATGACGCAGGCCATGACAAAGGTAAAGGGATCGACGTGTGAATGTTCAATGATTATTAATTTGACGGATTAAAAGCCATGCTGTCAGTTCGTGGTGTTCGCTTTTGTCACAAATGCGTCATGTCATTAATGATGACGTACTGTATTCAAGTTTTAAATTTTCCGCTGTATTAAAAATCTAATTTACACGGGTTTTTATCTTTGTCGAGATAACAACAAATAAGAACTGATAACACAAATTAATAAGTTTTATTTGTTGTTATTTGCTGTTATCTCGACAAAGATAAATACCGGCTCGGGAGTTGTACACGTAAAATTGGGGCCCAGTTGACAACATCAATATTGATTTTTTAAAAGGGTAGAATCACATATTTTTGTGTTATCAGTTGTTATTTGTTGTTATCAGTTGTCATAATTTGTTATTATCCCGACAAAGATAAATACCGATTGAGACAGCATCAAGACTACAAGTTATAATGCACCACTGCCTACTTTAAAATTTAAAAATTCGTAGGGGATAAATAATGTAGACGTCAAAGCACTTATGTAGCCTGGAATCAACTTTTATTTTCAATAAGTTTTATTGACTTAGAGTCTTGAACTATGTCAGGATGAACATGATCCCCCAATATCAATTTCAAACAGAAACTTAACAAATCAGAGAAAATGAGATTTTTTCCCTAAACTTAGAATATTTGAATATCCTCATTCTGATTAGATTGACGTAAACACGTATCTTATATCGATCTTATCTATACCGTAATTGTAGCTCACAAATTGAATAGACATGTTAATTTCATGTAAATCTTCGTGTTGTATTGCGTAGCACTTTGTTTTGGAAATATTTGGATCATTGAAAGACACAGTTGAGTCACATCGTCAGTTTTTTGTTAAAATACAGATATACTAATTCTTGTATTGTATTACTACGGCTTGTCATATTTCAAATCCCAATACCAAAATGATAACGCAATTTGTCTTAAGTTTTCAGTCCTGGTTTGGTACACAACATGACACTAATGGGCTTTGATCAATCGGGCAATTAGAGGAAGATTGATAGATAATTGATGATCACGCTGGTCATCCTTGATAGAAACCATCTCACTCAAACAGATCCTTGGTTCTGTTTATAAACACAATAGTCAGCCGCGTGGAGGCTCTTCCCATTCAGTGTCTTCCTGAAGGCTGGACAACGCTAAGTGACGCCAAACTCCAAAGCCTGTTTTTCTTGGCGCTATTTATACGCCCACCAAAACAATCAACTGTAAGGTGTAATTCCTTAATAGATAATGAGTGGTCTTAACCTCAATGCCTGCCTTATTTATTCATGTCAATTCGTTAACAGCAGATGCAAGGACTTTGTAAAAAGAGAAATTCTTGCTTTCATTATTGTCTTCTTATTTATCGTTCTGTAGTGTTTCTCTTACTATATCAATGTTTACGACCATTTTAACATACTTCATTCTCTCTCATCATTCTCCCTCTCATAAAATGTCTTTTTCACGACTTCACATTGCCCTCAACCCCCCCCCCCCTCTCTCTCTCTCTCTCCATCTATCTATCTATCTATCTATCCATCTATCTATCTATCTATCTATCTATCTATCTATCTATCTATCTATCTATCTATCTATCTATCTATCTATCTATCTATCTATCTATCTATCTATCTATCTATCTATCTATCTATCTATCTATCTATCTATCTATCTATCTATCCATCCATCCATCTATCTATCTATCTATCTATCTATCTATCTATCTATCTATCTATCTATCTATCTATCTATCTATCTATCTATCTATCTATCTATCTATCCCTCAGCTTTTCATTTTTCATTCATCGGACGGACTTTTTAATCTACCATATATCATAATATGTTATCGAGAAGAATGGAGGGACAGTCATAAAGAAAAACTCTTTAATGACATTGCAAGCTAAAGACATTAAGCCATTATTTATAAGAGTTAATGGCCGCTTCATAGAAGAATTGGCTCAATAAATAGGTTTTAGAGGCTGCAGGTCCCTGTTTAATTTAATATTGTTTCTCTCATTTGAGATTGTATGTTCCAATAATATTGGGAATTCCCTGTGATTATCAACATCTATGACCAACAGCGACTAAACGGCAATATGTCTATATCTGTTTAATCTCATTGTTTATATGCTAGAAATCAAATTTATAGTAAAAAATCTAAACTTTTGTAATGTTTTAGCATTTTATTGTGACGGATGAGTAAAGTTCCCAAATTACAAAAAAATAAACCAATTGAAATTTCTTAATTCTGTTGATTTTCACGTTCATTTAATCTTTTTATATAATATTGTTACACGAAGCCAGGACCACTATTAACCAGTTAACCGTTGTCAGATAACTCGTCCTTTTAATTTAAATAATCTACACCTTGGCAAAAACTCTCAAACCTGGGATTTTGCGTGGTTTTTGCGAAGATGACAGCCATTCGATCGATCGATATTTGAGGTACAAGTTTTATAGCTAAATTTTTAAATACGTGTCTTTCCAGAGAACGGCAGTTAACTGGTTAAAGGTTAGCAACAAAAAGAAAACAAGCACTGAAATAACAGTGCGAGCTGAAGAGCTGAATATCATCACCATACCAATGGGACCAGAATACATTGCTATAGGCGAAAGGCATACGGTTTCCAATGTCGCATTATGTAATGGGGCGAATGCGACATCCGCATGATATTTGCAGGTCTGGTAAGCGAACGCAATTATTGGCTTGCTTTAACAATGTTGCACTGGTGGACAATATTCTATGTTGATTTGAGACTATTCCCAATACAACAACAACAACAACAACAACAACAACAACAACAACAAAACCCCCAATAGAATTAAGGTTATCGGACATGAAAATGAGTGCAGGTTGGATGATGTGATCCATTGCATAGATAATCATATTATATAAAAAGGTTCGAAGAATTAATAAAAAGTAAAAGCTAGCTGCATATATATATATATATATATATATATATATATATATATATATATATATAATATTATATTATTAATTAATATTAATTATTATTAATATACGATTATATATGCAATGGATCACATCATCCAACCAATATATGTGTATATATATATATATATATATATATATATACATACATATATATATATATATATATATATATATATATATATATATATATATATATATATATATATATATATATACATGTATACATAAATAGTCGGCATAAAAATTTAAATTCAATTTTTGCCCCGGAGCTTTGGACCAAAATTAATTTGGATTCCTAGGAGGGCTTGGCGGTTTGGTGAATTTGTCAAAAAGTAAGTAAATAAATAAACATATAGAAAAAAACAAACAAACAAAAAAGACACGCAAGCTACATAAAATGCGGTTATGTGGTCTTGTGATATGACACTAGCTTTCGGATCAGAAGGTCCCGAGTTCGAGCCTCGCTCGACGCATATTTGAGTCCTTGTAAAAGACTTTATTTACGTTCTCCCACCGTACTCAGATGTATATTGAGGCCGTTAACAGCGTTGTCTCTGTCCGAATAAAATGTAATATCGCCTAACTGGCGTCATGTGGCGTCCTATATGTTAAGTGTAGCTGTTGGCCAGGGACCCCTTGTAAAGCGCTCTGAGCACGTTTAGTGGATAGTGCGCATTATAAAAGCTCTATTTTTAACATATTGTAGGTTAATGAAATGCATAAACAAATTAATAGATAGGTAATTAGATAAATAACATTTTTAAAAAAATTAAATAAATAAACAAAGAAAGAAATAGTTCAATATAT
This sequence comes from Berghia stephanieae, assembly GCF_034508935.2. Taxonomy (NCBI): domain Eukaryota; kingdom Metazoa; phylum Mollusca; class Gastropoda; order Nudibranchia; family Aeolidiidae; genus Berghia; species Berghia stephanieae. The sequence goes on along the minus strand of NC_088361.1, from coordinate 57,196,745 downwards.
AAATATATCAATAAATCGTATTTCAGTATTAAAAAAATAAAATAATTTCCATCTCAAGCCAAGAGCCTTTATTACTTACATGTGAGGCGGACATATAAATTAGCATTGAAATAATATGTTTCATTGTAAACTAGTGTCCTTTTAATATTTTGAACAATATACTGAGGACGTTTATAATTTCACAGGCAACGCATTTTTCTATTCTTTCGCGGAGACGGCACAAGCTTTGATATTTTTCAAAGCTTCCTGTCTATAAAAAAATAAATTTGATCTTTTAATAATGTGTGTCACCTAAAATTATATTTTCTTGTGTCGAAATACTGAATGGATTTTTTAAAAAACTCATCTGATATTGTTTCATTGCCAGACTCAATATTTTATTCGAATTTAACGGGCACGAAAGAGGCTCGTCGCCTTCTATATAAACATCTGGCAATAATTTGAAAATTTGCGGAAAGCAAAAAAGGACGCCCAAAGACTAGATGGTGGGATGAAAGAACTGGGCCTGGAGGAAGATGGTGCGCTGAACCGAGATGCATGGGGATGTGGCATTCATTATGGCGACCCTGCAAAATGCGGGATAAGCTGAAAGAAGAAGAAGAAGAAGAAGAAGAAGAAGAAGAAGAAGAAGAAGAAGAAAAGAAGAAGAAAGAAGAAGAAGAAGAAGAAGAAGAAAGAAAGAAGAAGAAGAAGAAAGAAAAGAAGAAGAAGAAGAAGAAGAAGAAGAAGAAGAAGAAGAAAGAAGAAGAAGAAGAAGAAGAAGAAAGAAGAAGAAGAAGAAGAAGAAGAAGAAGAAGAAGAAGAAGAAGAAGAAAGAAGAA
>NC_088361.1:57183424-57193424 GCF_034508935.2 Berghia stephanieae | reverse complement strand
CTTCCTTCCTAATGACTCATGGTAACTTAGTAACACTGGCTCTAAACTATCGGAACAATGGCGGACGCCCGTGTGAAATATTTCCCCGGCGAGCATAAAAGCGTATCCAGAGGAAAAAACCCCATAAATTTGATCATGTTTTGACTTTTACACATTCTGATCACAAGGCATATGAAAAGTTCTAGCCAGCATGAAGAATAAAAAGTAATGATTTTCTTTGTTTAAACCAAGATGGCCGCCGTTGCCGGGCGGCGTGACATCAGACTACTGAATCCAATTACTCATAAACATGGTTCGCAAAAATCAATAACAAAGACGTGAGTGATATCATCTATTGGATTTCTTAAAATAATTGATGCTATGCGTTTATTTAACAAACTCATAACAATGCCAACCGGAGATTCCGTACCAACACACAAAACTATGTTTTACCTTGAACGTTCATAGACTGGTTAATAAAATTTAGTGAGAATTACTCATACGTGGATGGCAAAAAACAATAACAAAGACCAAAGACCTGAGTGACGTCAACTTCGTTCTATCTATAGTCGTCCTCAGGAAAAACCAGACTACTATATGAAAATAGCCATTTTGTTTACATTGATATCCGTCTGAAGCAAGACGTTGAAATGTTTGCGATTTCGATCGATTCTACACTAGATAGCCATATAAAAATGTTAATGATTTTTACCGATCCCTATGACTTACAACGCCATTTAATACAGAAATCGAGCAAGAAGGGACAAAACGAGATTCGCAACAAATGTTACTCAAACAAAATACACACATACAGTCTTCACAACCGTGGACATAATTTGTTTTGATGCGTTGAAAACTAGCACTGTTTACATATTGTATTAACAAATCGCAGAACTCTAATCACTATGTCCACTCTCGCCCGCCTATCAATACATTGTGTCGAAGGAACGAATTCGATTTCAATCAACTCTTTGTTCTTGATTTTGGACCGCGAGTGGAGGGATTAGCTCTCACTAAGACATATAAATCAAAACTATAAACGTTTAAGCTACACATAATTTTGGTATTGATAGGTTTTATCTGGAGGGCGTATGCTGTGAATATTTTAACTTAACGAATAAAATCATTAAGGACCTATTCTCTGTCATGTATGACATTATTCCCCCGATTCTCTCTCTCTCTCTCTCTCTCTCTCTCTCTCTCTCTCTCTCTCTCTCTCTCTCTCTCTCTCTCTCTCTCACACACACACACACACACACACACACTCTCACTCACTCTCTCTCTCTCGCTATCTATCCCCATCTCTATCTATCTATCTACCTCTCAGACACACAGTCACACACATACACACACACACACACACAGAAACAAAAATATTATGTGAATGACCGTGGGGGGGGGGGGGGGGGGGGAGAGAGAGAGAGAGAGAGAGAGAGAGAGAGAGAGAGAGAGAGGGAGAGAGATAGAGGAAGGAGACAGGGTGTTTGTGTCGTGTGTGTGTGTGTGTGCGTGTGTGTGTGTGAGAGAGAGAGACACACACACACACAGAGAGAGAGAGAAATAATGGGGTGGAAAAAACTATAGATGGAACGAAGTTGACGTCACTCAGTTCTTTGCTAATATTTTTAGACACCCTGTTAGAGGTTAGTTCTCAATAAATTACACCAATCAGATTATCTACTTTAAATATTACACATAGTTTTATGTGCTAGTATGTTAAAATTGGGTGGCGGATGGTGCGAATATTTTACTTAAACACATAGCATCAATAGAATTCTAATTAGTAGATGTTTGACCAATCAAAATACGGTATTAATTAACTCTCTCGGACAAACACATAGCTGATTGTTGACAAATAAGAAAATGAATTTGACGTAATCTGCTGTTTAGACCACTAGTTTGGTGATTAGTTCTCAGAAGATTCCCTCAATCAGACGATAAACGTTAAGTGTGACACATTATGCGTTGGCACAATTGATCACGCGGGAAGTTCATGTGCGTATTTTACTTAAACGCATGCCATCGATGGTAATTGTATTGTATGCAAAGAAGCTCTATCTATTCCTGTGTTTGTTTTTGTGTTTTATTTTCTATTTTGACTAACCAACACAAATAATTCTGTTCCCATTGTTTTCCCATGGCTCATTAAGTTCCGTGGGCTACTGATATATTTGCTTCCATATATGTTTCTTTAAGAGATTTATGCAGCCTGCTATTAGTTTGACATCAAAGATGTATCGGATATGCTAATCTATTTATAAACTAAGATTTTGCTTGGGAAAATGAAATAAAAACCTCTTTTCGACATAATGCAGATTTGTAGTCAGCTAATCTAATATTTTATTACCTTGCGTGATTTTCTTCGCTCGTCTCGTCACAAGTTCTATTTAACTCATTCACATAAAATGAAATATTCATGAATGTTGATATATGATTGAAATTGTTTGTTTTTTTAATAAACCCTTTACCCCTGGTTTGATGTCTGTCATAGAAATGCTAGGGACTGGAGTGGCCGGAATGATGACACGTAGAGTGTTTTTTTCCCAAGAGTCAGGATGCCAGAGGTTTTGAACTTTATAGATTTCTACTCAAGTGAAAGTGAAAGTGATTCAGATTCCTCAGCACTGCAAGCTATACGTGAGCAGTTTCAAAATACCTACAGTAATCTTCAATCATGATACGATTTTAGAAAGCTTTTGACATTTCACAATACAACATCGTGTACAAAGTAACCGTTTCCATTGTAGGAATGAAAACTCATTTTAGATAAAAATATAATTGCAATTTTTTAACCCACAGGCGATTCAAATAGCAATTGAAGAGTGACACAAGCTTTGTTAATCCTGGTTATGGATTTGAGAAAGCCACCGTGCAGCGTCTATTACATTAATAGCCGTTATTGTCAGAGAGGAAAGCATCCGAGGCAATTTTAGTTCTCAGTCGCCCAATTTAATGTAAAAGCCCTCACTTTTCGCCACGGAAACCTCGAGAGATTGCTTCCATTTTGAATCAGAAACGCCACAGAAGCTAGGATTCCCACTCGAACACTGCGAGTTTTTACTTTATTTTAAAACAGAATTTTACGATTGCTATTCGGAAAATTCATTCCTAGAATGACATTTGGTGAATCTTATCCCGCTTTCTTATCTGATATGAAGTTAAATTCCTTTCCTTATATATTTTTTAATGTGACAATTGAATCTTATCCTTAATTTCTTCCCCGCTCAATTAATTACTTTAGGAAACCATTTAGATTTTTTAAAATTGCATTTTTTTCTCTCTAAATTTCAGAATGGGTCTATAATGATGATGGTGATGATGATGATGACAATAATAATGATAATAATAATAATAATAATAATAATAATAATAATAATAATAATAATAATATATATATATATATATATATAAATAGATAAATAAAAATATAATAACAATAATAATAATAATAATAATAATAATAATAATAATTTAGTATATGATCTACTTTCCTATTAAATTTGACAGTGGCGGCATATACATAGTAAAAAGAATAGGCGCAAGGAGCGATCCCAGAAGAACACCACATAAAGGAACAACTTATCGGATTTGAATGGACATAAATTTCTCCAATGTTCTATGACGGACCAAAGACATGCTTATTTGGCGTAATGATTTACATCAAATTGATCAATTCGCATTGATTGATGTGTACATATTGACAGGTCTGATACCGAACGCCATTATGGGGTTATTTTAACATTGTTGTAATGGACAATATTTTGCGTTGGTTTGAGATTATTTCCATTACAATGATACCATAACAATTTGGTTTAACAGACAAACAACTAAATGCAAATCGGCTTAGAAATATAAACAATTCTTCAAGTTTTAAAGAACTCTTTGTGACGCTTAGTTAATCCAAACAGCAAAACGTATTAAATATGAGCTTGTGTTTGTTTCTTTTGTTCTGTGACGAATTGAGATAATAAATGGTTGTGAATCTACATAATAAGTAGGTACTTAATAATAATGAATTATTTGTATACCAATTTGCATATAATATCATTGTGAAAGAGATGTGAATAACCTATTCCACATTCATTTCACATGATATTCATATGAATCATTCAAGGCATGCTTCAGAGTTTGATTAGCACTTTAGGTTTTTAGACCAGGTCCTACCCTAACTATCAGGACGGACAAATAAGGCATTTACCAGCTAGTCTTTCTGTTTCCCATTCAGTCCTTTGTGTCATCCACTCTTCCATTCTGGAGTGGTGAGGGGCTCTATCAATGGACAGAACTCTGAACTAAAGAGCCGTCTTGTTGAGTGGCGCCTTTGTCAATATGGATGGCAACAAATGACACAAGTGAAAAGAATACGAACAAAAATAAAATGGCTTTTTCTAGCACAGCTATTACGTGCCTGTTGTTGTAAAAAGGTATGTTGATACTAATCTTTAATGCCTGTAATGCGACACTCTTTTAGTCCAATCATATGCGACTCATAGAAATTCAAATCAACATTTATATTAGAAATTTATTGGGTGGCTGTTATATATCTCACCTTTTTGTCACTGCATTCAGATTAGTGAAATATTAACTTTACAAAATTCAGTATTGCCAGCAAAGATTGAAATGCAAAGCAATGATATTATCTTTAAAAAATCATTTTATTTTTTTGTTGTTGATGCTCCCGGTTTAATGACGTAAATAATAAAAGAGGATATTTGAGACTGCTGTTTGTACCGGGTTTTTTTTTGTTTCAATAAAGCACAATTAGGGCGTAAACATCTTGCCAACTCCTTTGTTGAGCTTCTCGAATCTCAAACTTGCCTAACAATAAAGAAACGATTCTTTCTTTCATCATTGAGTCAGTATCGCTTAATGATACTACCACTCAGGCATGGAAAATGTAGGTTGGTGATAGATATCGTCCCACCGGAACGTAGATTTAGATGTATGAACGTGTAATCAATGGGACATTTTATGAATAATTATAATAACCATACATAGGCTGTGGCGGATATTATAGGAGCGTTTGTATAGTGTCAGACAGAACCTCACAGGAGACGTCACAGGAGACGTGTACTTTATATAGAATGACACACTTGTAAAATAAATGAAATAAATTGATCAAGATGGAACTAGAGAAACCGCTATATGAATGTGAATGTTCCAATTACATTCAGACTAGCCCCACCCACCCATTCAGTCAACCTCCTTATAAACCACACAAAGGGTTTTTGAAATATTATGCATACATAACAACCACCCCCCCCCCCCCCCCCCAATGGAGACATAAATTCAACAATTTAGAAATCACCATAAAAATTATGAGATTTTCTATCAACATTTCTTAGTCTAAATATATAATATATTAAAACATTTTGTAGCAAGGAAATCTCTTCTTGGAAAATCCACTAGTCCATCCGAAGAGTTTAACATTTGACCAAAAAAAAATAAGGTATGTTAGCATAATATTAATAGGATTGAATTATAAATAAAACATTTATTTCGTTCCATAAACTGTCAGTGCAAATGTTTGTGGATGTAAAACAAATATAGCTCAACAGGAAATTAGAGGTATAAGAGAGCTGCTAGCGTGACCGCCTTGGAGATAAATAAATGTTTGCGTAGAAATGGAATACAAATATTTCCTTTCCATCATTTTTCTAAGACGATATAGCCTGCTTTAGAAGTATTGGTTTTGGAATGTAATCTCAGTAAACGAATGGACCGGATGATGGACGAAGCACTCTCCATTTTGAGGAGATAGAGACCGAATAGGATAAAACTCATCTTTACGTGCAGAAGAACTCCAACTAAAATAACCAGGATATGGAAAAGTCCAATAACAAGAAGCTCGAGCCGTAAACTAAATTGACTCTGGGGTAACTAGATTTTTTAATGGTTTTTCTTCGTCTCTACTTTTCATCCACTCAGGAATACCAGGGCTCTTTTTTCCAATGCTATTTCCCATTTTGGTGTTTTATCCCTCCCATTCTCAGGCTGGCGTCTCTTTTACATTTGCATTGTAACGATTTAGATTGGAATTTCCTCTCATTTTTTTTCTTTTTCCCCGCGAAAGACGTCTAACTGCAATCACATTCACTGAGATAGGTGAATCAATGTTGTGGGTAGTAAATCAGTCGCATTTTGTTTGAGAAGTCGTAAATTTAAGACAATGTGACCAATTGTGTCAAAATCGTAATCCAAGACATTGTGACCAATTGTGTCAAAACGTAGATCTAAGACAATGTGACCACTTGTGTCAAAATGCAGATCTAAGACAATGTGGCCAATTGTGTCAAAACGTTAATCTAAGACAATGTGGCCAAATGTGTCAAAACATAAATCTAAGACAATGTGATCAATTGTGTCAAAACGTATATCTAAAATACTGTGACTATTTATATCAAAATGTACATCTAAGACAATAAAACAATGAGACCAATTGTGTCAAAACGCTAAACAAAGACAATTTGACCAATTGTGTGAAATTGTATTATGGCTTGGAGGACCTGATAAATAAAATTGAATATGAAGATTAACTTATAGAATTTGAGTTAAATAAATGTTCATGGATGAGAGTGAGATTATTTTCTTCCTCTTCAAATAACTTACATTGACATTAGCTTTGTCCTATCATTTTATTTTCATCCACTTAATTCTGACATAAATCAAGACGGATACGCTGGATCACATAGGGGTTTTACCGTAGCCATCGTTAACTTATAGCCTGACACTGACCAAAAAATGCCAGTCTTTGGCCACAAAAGAAAACAAATCGTGAGGTTGTATTCAATAGTTCAACCAAAGGGACTACTTATTGTTTCCATGAGCACTATTAACGACAACTAATGACGTCAAAATGCCAGTGTTTTTGGGTTTCATTGTCAGGCTATAACTTAACGATGGCTACGGTTTTATCCAGCACAAGGTTTAGAATTTTCTGAGACCAGTAATGTGGAGGGTAGCTTGTATATTATTGAATAAATCGGGCGAACACATTAATCGCCAGAACGTTCTGTTGCCTGTGGCAATCAACATTTTAACGGAAATGTAAAACAATCACAATAAGGATTGTGACTCACCGACCAGGTGGCCAGTTGGCTGCTGAAAATGAATTTCAAAGTTTAAAAAATATATAAATTGGTAAATTATATTTGTCTTCTACATATTGTAAGGCTATGTGGGCTTGTGGTATGACACTTCCCTTTGGATCGGAAAGTTATGGGTTCGAGTCCCATTCCTTGACCGCACTCAGGTGTAAAATAAGTACCTGGGCGTTAACAGCATTGTCTCTGTCCGAAAAATATTGTATATCGCCTAACAGGCATGTTCAGTGTTGCAGTTTGCTAGGGACCCCTTGTAAAGTGCTTTGAGCACGTTTAGTGGATATTGCCCTATATAAAAGCTCAAGTTATTTTTTGTATTAATCAACATATCTATGGAAATGTAAAGCAGTCACAGTGAACACTTTATCCCACCACCCAAGTCAATATTATGTCGACGCCATTTAGTTGCTCAAACCGAATTACAAAGGAAATAAAAATTAGGTTAATAATATTTGTCTTTTTAAAGAAATAGCCATAGTTTCTTAAAGTGATGTAAACTAAAATACATCCTTGGAACAAATTAAATATGATATCAAAGACGCCCCCAAGCTCAGTAATTGTAGGAAACCTTTAAAAACATTCCCATTCAGACCGGCTTTGGAGTGGTAATCGTATTTGCTTTTCGTGTTACCTATTGTCATTGACTGTGTATCGCCATAGAGTTCTTTGTCGACTCTGCTCGCTGTGTAAATTAATAAGTAACTTTATTACAGTTTACTTTAAAATGGCCTCTTCCACACTGGTTCACCACATGATAATTTCGTTTTGCGCAGATAAGTAACAATTGTGCATAGTTATATCGAATTAAAAACAAAAACAAGTAAGATAAAATCTAATCTTTTGTATGGTACATACATTTTCCTGGGTCACCTTCCCTTGGTTCAGGAATGGATGTTGATGCGTTTAGCTAAAATACTCACAACATCCGACAACCGGATATAATTACCAACATACAAAATTAAGTGTATATAGTACGAATGATAGAATTTAGTGAGAATTAATCATGAAAATGTCTGGCTAAATACAAAAACAAAGAGCTGACTGACTTCTATTTCCTTCCTTTAATAGTTTAGCTTAGAAAAACAAAAATATCAGAACTTTTGCTGTCAAATAAAGTTACTTCACCCTCTTTCCTAAACAACCAAACATCGGGTTCCGGGACTTGGATTATTCCCTCTATGATGACTAATCTAATATCAATTTTACTAATGCACGAATGGAGTTTATACTCTGTTGATTTTAGTCTCATTGTGTTAACAGGTTTGCACGTGGTAGTCACATAACATACACACACAAATACACACATTCAGCCACCCATCCACATCCCCCCCCCCCCCCCCCCCACATCGTACACACGCACACACACACGCACACACACACACGCACACACACAAACACAAAGATATGAGGACTCGTGCACATGCATGACTCAAACAGAAAGTAGTATTTACTCAGGACATACATTGACAGAATCGATCCAGCACGCAGGTCAATAACAAATTAGCTTCGAATATCGACTGAGGGCCTATCACAAAATTATTGATACAACTCTTATGGGAACATTATAGGATCGGCAATAATATATTGTTTATAGATAGTTCGAAGATGACGTCACTCAAGCCTTTGTTGTTATATTTTGCCATCCGCGTTTGTGAGTTAATCTCACTGAACTGTATTAACCAGACTATAAAAGTTCATGGTTACACATAGTTTTGTGTGTTCGTCCGTTATACTTCCGGATGACAATGTTATGAGCTCCTTAGCCAAGTGCATACTATCTATACTGTATATAGATAGTTCGAAGATGGCGTCACTCAAGCCTTTGTTGTTATATTTTGCCATCCGCGTTTGTGAGTTATTCTCACTGAACTGTATTAACCAGACTATAAAAGTTCATGGTTACACATAATTTTGTGTGTTCGTCCGTTATACTTCCGGATGACAATGTTATGAGCTTCTTAGCCAAGCGCATACTATCTATAAAGATAGAATGAAATTGACGTCACTCATCAGCTGTTTGTTATTGTCTTGAGCCTGCATTTTTATTAGTAGTTCTCACTAAATTGTGTCATATAGATAGTTCGAAGATGACGTCACGCAGGGCTATGTTATTGTTTTTTGCCATCCGCGTTTATGAGTAATGCTCACTGAACTGTATTAACCTGACTATAAACGTTCATGGATAGTTTTGTGTGTTGGTCCGTTATACTTCCGGATGGCAATGTTATGAGTTTCTTAGCCAAGCGCATACTATCTATAAGTTATAAGATTATAGATAGTATGCGCTTGGCTTAGAAGCTCACAACATTGCCATCCGGAAGTATAAGTGCCAAGCTCATCGGAAATACCGGACCACACACAAAACTATGTACAACCATGAACTTTTGTAGTCTGGTTAATACAGTTTAGTAAGAATTACATATAAACGTGGATGGAAAAAAAAACAATAACAAAGACTTGACTGACGTCAACATCATTCTATCTATAAACGTTTCAGGTTACACCGTTTTTTTGTGCTGGTACATTATATCCTGATGGCGACAGTTCTGAGGATTTTTGCTAAACTCAATGCATTAATATCGTTAGATATTGATGTGTACGAACCTAAAGAACGTTCGGCTATTATATATATATATATATATATATATATATATATATATATATATATATATACTACTACTACTGGTTAGAAGTTGGTATCATCAAGTCGTTAAGGGAATGAAAAGGTTCGCGACATATCAAACTGGCCAAACGTCTACAGGCTTGTGAAATATTTGGTAATTCTTGATTTGATTGATCTTTAATGATACTAATAATAATAATAATAATAATAATAATAATAATAATAATAATAATAATAATAATAATAATAATAATAATAATATATTAAAAAATAATAATAATAATAATAATAAATA
>NC_088361.1:57158424-57178424 GCF_034508935.2 Berghia stephanieae | reverse complement strand
CTATTACTAGTCTTTAAAGATTTTCTGCCTCATCGTTTTATTTTCAATCAAAGCTTTCCCTAGGGAGCAGCAGTCATGGTCAATATTTATTATGTTTCTCTCCATTGTTTTTCTACCCTCTAGATTGATGCATCGCTCCCGTCTCTTGGGATATTCGTGAAAACCCAAGGCCGTAAACACATCGAATGTCTTAATACGAGTTTATTATCCGAAGTCTGAAAGTAAAGGTTAGATATAGAAATGGAGCGGTGGAAGCTATTTGATGATGGTGATGATGACGATGATGATGATGATGATGATGATGATGATGATGATGATGATGATGATGATGATGATGATGATGATGATGATGATCATGACGATGATGATGATTATGATGATGATGATGAAAATGATGAGGATGAGAACAAAAAAAATTGTTAAGACTGAAAATGTGAAACACAACGAAACTAGGGACAATAAACCTATGAACGTAATATTTTGAAATCTATCGGTCTATTAATTTATTTACTCACATTTCTTTGGTAACGCTTTAACGATATCCATTATTGGTATTGACATAAATACATTTGTTTGTTTTATTATAACCAGACTCCAACGTCAGCATTACATGAAAATAAGAGCTGTACATGGTTTGCCCTGCAAGCCGTCAATCTGTTGCATTGGAAACAAAGGTGAAGATTGTTAGCCATTAAGGTAAATCATCCCCAGGGAAATGGGATAAAAGAAAGGCCCCGATCCCTTTCGGTATTGTAGAGTGCTGTATCGACCTATTCCGGGAACCATTCAGAGATATCATTTTAAGAGAAGCCATTTCTAAACTTTAAGACTAGGAGATAATTATATATAGTGACAGAGAAGAGAGAGATAGTATTTAAGTAATAAATAAGTATTGTACAACTTGAGATATACAATTTTAAAATATGCTATTTACTGCTCCTTTTATATTAGTTGAAGATTGTAATATCATACTTTTTGTTTTGTTGCTTCTATACTTTTATAAATGAATGCATATATATTATAAAACGATGCTAAGCTGATAGAAGCTGTCGACTGTAAAGAGAAATGGACAAAAATGAATATAACAGCTCTGAAAAAGAACAAAATACCAAAAAAGGGAACGTTCCGGGCTCAAAATCCTTCTTCATCCACTAACAAAAACAATAAAAGAGAACTGTCAGGATTCTAAGTGATGAAATTAATGTTTTTATTGTTTCTATTATTGGCTGAAGAAAGGTTTTGAACCTGAAACGTTCCGAGTTTAGTATTTTTTTTTCTTTTACAAAGCTGTTATATTCATTTTTGTTCATTTATTTTTAGATAGACAGAATAGGTCAGGTTAATTTCAGAGTAACACTTTTCTGGCCATAATGTAAAATGGCAATGTGCTGGTGTTCACAACGCATTAAAGTCCAGTCTGGGTTACTTTGAAATTATACCATGCAATACATCCTCCATGATTTATCTGGCTATGACTTAAAGGCTTAACTATTTTTACTAAGTGAGCATTGACAAGGAAGCCATTCAGGCCTCAATAAAATGTTATGATGCCAGGCTTTATAGTAAAATCGAACGCTCCTTAAAATTATTAATTGAAGGGTTAATATTTGCTAGGTTTTAACCCTTTACACACGAAAATGATTTATTTTTAAATGATGATTTCTGTCATTATTTATCTAAATATAACAACCTATCTGATTTCCCCATAACGTATCTGGTTATGAATGCACACCTAATCGTTTTCCCTAAGAGAGCAGTGACAACAAAATATCTCAGGTTTTTACTCTGCTAGGTTTTATGGTAAAATTGAACCACGTTTAATTGGTGTTTTCTAGGTGAATGTTATGTAACCTTTTAAAGCGTGAATGAGTTACTCACAAACCAGAATTTCTCCTATTATATATCCGGATATAGCATCAGGCCTATCTGTTTTCATCAAGAGAGCACGCGAATCGGTTTCTAAACTTGTTACATATTATTATCTCTTGATGAAAACGACAAAATGATGATGAGTATGATAAGAATAAAATCGAGCAGCGTGAGTAAAGCATTTTATACATGTGGTTCTTTCTCAAATACACATAAACGTTTCCATTCCTGACTGACATGATAATGACGACATTAGAATATTATTTGCTTAGCAGTGATCTTAAAAGTATTCATCTTAAAAAGTATTAAACCTACGATTTCTTAAAAGTCTGTGGTTAAAATCGCATTGACAGGTCACGGTTTATCTTAATCTATCGAAGTAAAAGCCATCTGTCCACAATTATTTTTTTTTAAAAAGCATTTTGCCGTTGAAAGCCATACTTTTTGCCGTTACTTGGAATTTTAGAACTAAACTAGTATTATATATTAAAGTAGTAATGATGAAATATTTAAAAAGATTCAGGACCTCTTTACCATTCGGGGCATTGAATTTTAATCAACGCAATGAAATGAATGTCAATGTGTCGTCATTTTTTTTTTCTCCCCGATATTAAGTCTCTCCAAATTACGTTAAAATTACAACTCTTCTTTCTTACCTTTTCCTCCGCCTTCATCTCTACCTTAATACATACCTACCTACACACTAACTCCTTCTACCAGTCTTAGACCGACCACTCACGGAATCTTACATCCTCTCTCCCTTTCTCTCTATCTATCTATCTATCTATCTATCTATCTATCTATCTGTCTATCTATCTTTCTATCTATCTATCTTTCTATCTACCTACCTATCTATCTATCCATCTCTCTCTCTCTATTTCTCTCCCTCTCTCTCTCTCTCTATTTCTCTCCCTCTCTCTCTCTCTCTCTCTCTCTCTCTCTCCTTCTATCTACCTATCTCTCCTCCTCTCATTTTGTTCATTGATATATATTTGGTATGATATACTAACCACCCAATCAATCGCTCTCTCACCCCCATCCCCATTTTAAAGACCTTTTTGCAGTTATTTTTACTATATATACACATACACAGACATACGCACACTGACACACATACACAAACATATACACATCCTCTCCATTCTCTCTCTCTCTCATTCTTTCTCTCCCCCCCCCTCTCTCTCTCTCTCTCTCTCTCTCTCTCCTTATCTCGCGCCACTTCTTGCATCAACACTCGACGCCCTTTCCTCACATTAACTTTTTTTCCACATTTGACAAAATGTGATATTTTGTAAATTTACATATTTGTTTGTGTTTTTGTTTACTGTCTCCTGACGAAGGCCAAGGGCCGAAACGTTGTTTGTTTTGTGTTGTTCCCTTATATATGAGTCACATCTACTCACTTTATATTTTTTATCTCCATGGGTTGAAAGCTGCTCCCAAAGAGTTAGGAGTTTTAGCAGTTTGGTTGCCAGACGGTGAGGCTGTAAGGGGTTTTCAAATTTATACATCAAACAGTAACCGTCAAATTAATCAAGGATGGATATTAACCGATGTCTTCATTTTCCCTTTGGGATTCATAATCTCGCACGTTTTAGTGTTTGAATAACAGCCCTACCTACCGTTGTGCTTGTTCACGTAAGACATTAATACACCTCTGCAGTTGTTTGCATGAAGTAGTCAGAACCGCAATGTTGACGGCAAAAATCAAGGTCATAAATATAGTGGTCTCTGATTGGAATTCCGTAGTTTTTCCCATCCTGATGAGTTGGGAGGTTGTCAATCATGCCGTAGGACAATATACAACCTTGTTGTACAATTTTCATATGATGCCATTGTGATCTTTATGAGCTTTAGGGGGATTCCATACGCCGCAAACTCGAAAATGAAAGTATCAACAAAAGGAGTCCTTTACATGACATACTTGGCTTGAAAGATTTGCAACATCGGGAGCGCTAGTGAAGAGCACTTCAGCCTTTGGAAAAATGATAAATCTTTTTCAGTCGAGAGACATAAACAGAAAAACAAAGATGAAGATTTACAATGCTAAATGCCTGTCCTGTTATACGGAAGTGAAACTTGACAGATAAATACTAAGAGGACACGAATAATTTAAACCCGTATCACAGGAGCTATTTGAACCAGATGATCAATGCAACTTGAAAAGATAAGACCTTGAGCTACAAACTAAGTCCCTATTGCTTATTTTGCAGCACTGCACTGCGGCTGTACTGAGTTACCTCGATCTTTTCTCGAAATGGACCTGAAAGAAATCTGGTCTGAAAATGAACACAATACATCGTTTTTCAATAATTCAATTTCTTCTTGTTATTCTATGCTCCCATATCCCGTATATGTCACACTTTATTTCATGGTTATGGTTTTTTTTAAAAATATCATACCTTATCGTAATAAGTATATATCATCCTCATCAAGACTCGTGGTACAATTTTGCCTATTAACATTTGTTTGAAATGTCAACTTTTGAACGTTTAACAATTTCATACAAAACGCAAACAATACCAAATGTCATGATAAATTAGTCATCGTATTCAAACATTATATAAATAAGCTCATTATTAGTGGCATTCTTAAAACGATATACTCAATGGAGTTCGAATTTTTGCCTCAAACTCTAGATTATTCCTAATTGTTACTTTTCTTTGAATAGGGAATTATTCCATAATAGACAAATTACATCTTTCAATAACTATCTTTAGCTTATCTCCCCTAATATTTGTAACATGCAATAGTTGAAATAATCATCATGATCGTATTGTAAAAACAACGCACATCATATATATATATGTATATATATATATATATATATATATATATAATATTCTAATTTATATATTTATATTCTAATATATCTGAGTGAAGGCAATTTTAGAAAATTTAATCGTTCTAAATAATCATATGAATCTATATTCAGAAGTGAGGAAAAGTGTGATTTATCTTAAAATGAACGTTTATACGGACTTGGCCTCGTGATTAAATTGGCTCCAAAATGGGAATGAGTTTAGATTTGTATCAATCGTATGGATGTGGCCAGACTTTGTTAAATTATATGAGAGGACATGTAAACAATATGCTATTAATTTCAATGCTGAAAAATGAAAACATTTTTAGAAGACATAAAGAGTAATTTCTTCACACTACGCTTATCGATTCAATACAGCATTGAGGACGATGGGTCAGTAAAATAAAATATAGCCTTGCATGATTAGTTTTATAGGTAACACTATAAGTCTTACGGTAACAGAAACGCCTTTTTCATATTGGCTGGAAAGGATACCTTATATTTTGGTAGATAAAACTGACGCAAAACCTGTTCAACAGTCTAATATCTACTGTCAAGACGGTTTTTAAAACAAATTGAAGGTCATCTTTATCTCTAAATATAAAATTAAAACTGTTCTGGCAAGATTGAAAGAGAGAGATTATTTGATATATGGCTCATAAATCAACCTATATCCCTTGTTCAACGGAAAGTCGCCTACCATACATATAATAGAAAAGCGCCTGAAGGATGCTGATATTGGAACAGCTGGCGTTCGATTTTAAGCTTTTATTGTCCTCAAATGACTGCAATGACCACATTCGTCCTTCTCACAGATCATGTGAAGGCTATTCAATTATTGAGGGACACAATATTGAATTAGTTGCCATGACGTAATCTTCATTGTCATATGGACAGACCATTTGTTGTCGCTTCGGTCGGACTAGATGTCTTTTAAATCCTATTATCTGTATTAAATATTAAGTTACATTATGATTAGCCTATAGACTAAATATTTTCAAAATTTCTAAGATGTCTCAGGTTTAGGAATTTTTGATAAATGAGGTTAATTTTGACTGCTCCTAATATGAATTAAAAGTCCCGTCACCAAAATGTAAAAAACGTGTTTTGTCAGTCTATGGCAATAGTCTTAAATCAGATTTTATATATTCAATGCTGTGATTAACAGTTGTTTTATGTAAAGGATATTATTATGTGCCATTTGGTGTATGTCATATAATATATTATTTGATTTGATTTTAATCGTAAATGTCTGGGCCAGGTACAAATTACTACACATGTGACGTTTGGTTTAAGCAATCATTTCAACATGTTCAGTGCATAAAGAAAGAGGCTAAGCAACCAACGTAGTTTGTTATTGATTCAGGGATCAGAACAAATGCGTGTACGTGTAGTTCAAAATATAAAAATATTGACTCGGTGGGTGGACGATGTGGACAGAAAACATTCTAGATTAATCAATTGCTCGACTAATTTAACAAGCATTATTAGTATAAATGCTATGAAATGAATGGTCTGTCATAACATGACATGATTTCTTATCGGATTAGGCCACTTGAATCGTATATTATACGGGAAACAGTACCTTGAACAAGCATCCAAATACAAAGGTCACATTGAAGCTCACTCAGCCTCCTTGCATGGCGTTAAATAAACCCGACCATAGCGCCAAGCACAACACAACACAGGGTTAAATACTGACGTATACGTAAAAGCATGTGTAGGCGGAATAATTAATTCCAGTAAAGCTGTGGCTTTTGCGTTCGTAATCAGATTTTACACGAGGCTATTGATTGCGCCCAACATATCTCTTTTTTCAGTGGGGCCTTCATTTAATTACATTAATTACAATGGAAGATATATTATACGCATTTCTTTATTAAAATTGAGATCTAGAGAAAAGTCGTGTAACATCTGTTTCAAGTTGGTCCTCTTTGTCAACATTGACCAAAACGTGAGGTGAATAAAAGTCAGGTGTATCGAAGTATAGAGTGAATTGCGAAAGTCTTGCTTTTTTAATTGTTTTGTTTTGTTGCCATCCTAAACTGAATAAAACAAAGTATTCACACATATTTGAGTGATAAGAAGACGCTTGATGACACATCAGTCTTCGGTCTTTTCATGAGTTTTTATTTATCAATCTCCATGTCAACTTTTTTAAAGATCCCAATTCAAAATCAATGTACTTTATTCCAATTCAAAATCAGTGTACTTTAAACTGTTTACATTGAAGAGAGAATCATATCCACTCAAAAAGTTGATGCAAACTAAAGTAGAAGTTGAGATAAGCATACAAAATAAATGCCCGGGTTCAGTTTGAAGAACTCTAAAAAGAAAATAAACTCACCGAACTAGACAAGGGTTTGACGTACACACTGTAGGTTTACACCCGATAAAATTTAGAAAAGATAACGGTAAATATATGAGACCCAGGTGTCGTGCCATTGCTGGATATTTAGAGGAGAAAAATCTTGATTAATTACGAATTAATACCAGTCGTTTTGTGTTTCAGGGCCAGTGCTTCCACCAAATGTACAATTTGGTACCCACACTATTGATGAATTGCATTTAGGTAAAATGCCTACCACATCCGCCAGCCGTATATAACGTACTAACATACAAAAGTGTATGTAACCTTTAACGTTTTAGTCTGATTGGTATAATTTAATGAGAACTTATCACTTATAGGCTGTCTAAAAATAATAACAAAGCGCTGATTAACATCAAATTCGTTCCTTCTATAAATACAGCAAATACTAATTTATACCCATCTACACTTTCGTACTCTTTCAAATATCGATCGACTAAAATGATCCTCATTTTGTCAAAAACTCTCAAACCTGGGACTTTCCTGAAGTGGATTTTTTTTAAAATCAAAATATTTTTGTAAAAGATTTCAACAGTACTGATGTTGTTCATGGGATTATGCTAAACTACCGGCTGAATTACATCTCTTGTTGTCAGCGGATCACGTATTACTCTGAATTGTGATTATCATGTAAATTATCAATACGGCTAAAGCGACATAACATCAACCAAAACAAACAAAAAAGTAAATTGTACGTTAGCCATTAAATCAAAAGTGTCTATCTACGCGTTTGTCCTTCGGCGCGGTACACTTAATAAATGTTTCATTTCGTGAGTAATTTAAACATTGTTATTGATTCAACTTTTGCTATTTCAATGAAGTCAAACGGGTGCATTTTGTTTTGGTCATTGTGGTTCAACGACTCCAGTAAGCCGCAGGGTGTAATTATTTCACAGGTCCATTTGATTTCATTTGATTATCAATTATCACAGACAACTGTTGCATGGATACGCCTGTTTGGAATTTGATTGGGCGTTCGTTTTAAAACATTTCTCTATATGCGTTGCTAAATTACTTTGATTTCCAGTTCGTACGGGAAATTTTAAATTGCTAATGAGATTCTTTGTCTGTGATATAGCAGTGTTGTGTCCCCCTTTCTTTGGCCCTATGGCGTCGATTCCTTGGAAATGAATTTGCTGGAAAAAAAAGAAAGAAATTTATCTACCTCGTATTCATGCTCGATGTGTTTCACAATGCCTCATTCATTTCTTCGGCAGGCTCTGAGGAACCAAATTTTTATTTTATGCAGTGCGCCGTGTCGCTTGTGAGGCGTTATCATCGTACATACAATCTAAGAAATATCTGTCACTTCCTGTAGCCTGACACCCTATCACAACTGAGTCCAACTGAGTCAGCTGTTTGTTATTGATTTTAGACAGCCATTTTAATTATTTTATCTCACTAAATGTTATCAATCAGACTATAAATGTTAAAGGTTGCGTATAGTTTGGTGTCTTGGAAAGTTATACCCGGCTTGCGGATGATGTGAGTATTTTACCTAAACTCATAGCATCAATAAATATGGATGTGAACTATACTCAGTGATATGCGATGTTTGCTGAGTTCTATGTTTATCCGATCTAGATTGGGGTGGGGTAGTCAATATGTGACACATAGCGTCAATGTTGTGTCGGAATGAAATTAGATTGAACATAGGCCGGCAAGTTAACGTAATACTAAAGTGGTCAGTAATACAATATAGATTATTGTCGTATTCATTCTCCCTTGCAGATTAGCATAGCTTGTTTGATCCAAGTTTCATATGTGAAATGACAGATTCTATATGTAGCTTCAAACTCATCCTGACATAATATCAGTTTGAGGCGGAGGGTCACATATTAAAATAACTATCTGATATTTCACTCTGTCCCAACGATCAGTGACCAACTCCTGGTTAAAGCCAGGAGTTCAGGATTGGACAGGTTTCGATAAGACAGCCTTCAGAGAACGTTCAGAGCATTCATAATCAGGAAATCAAAGTATCACATTTCTGCCAAAACTGGTCGTATGCTATGACACTAGTCTCCGGTCCTGTGGGTCTTTGGTTCGAGTCCCGTTGTTGACGGAGCAAACTTGAGTAATCGGAAAAAAGCAATTTATTTACAGTTTCTAACAGTACTGAGGTGTAAATCGAGAACCTGGAGGTAAAAGCAACAAGAATAATGTTGTAGTGGTTCATGTCTCGTCCTACACGTTAAGTATTGCTAATGGCTTGGGTCAACTTGTAAATGGCTTTGGGCTCATTTGGTGGATATTGCGCTATATAATAGGACGGAAGAACGAAAGTGGGAGTTATCCATTAAAAAAAACCCCACTAACTTACCAAGGGCATGCCATGAGTTCAGTAGAAACCTGTGAGCCAAGTTAATCAGTAGGGTTTACTGAGGGCAAGTCGACACTATTGATGAGCCCAATGAATTATGCCCAAGATAGATGGAAAGGGTGTTAATTTCTCCTGGTCGCAAAGAGTGGATGAATGATTTTGCTGAATGCACGTGAAATGGCTCGCTTTGTTGGGAAAACAAAATGCTTAATCAAAGCGTCTCTTGGATATTTCATTGGCAAAAGTAATACTTGGAAACAATAACAATACATACTATATAAACAGACCTAAAGAAAAACGCTAATTTCTCCTTTATCATCAAATTAAATAACGGATTAATTTGAGTCAATGTTGAGGACAGACAGGGCCGGATTTAGACTTAGTGGGGCCCCTAAGCTATTTGAAATTTTGGGGCCCCTTTATAACTCAGGATAGTATCTGAGCCAAAAACGAATTTCTGATAATAGAATGAAATACAAATAATAAGCGCGTATACAGTACGATATTAAATTATAGTAACTATTAAAATAAGCTATTCTAGTGTAAAAAACTTACATGTTAAAATGTTTTTTTCCTTGCCTTTGTCAGAGCAAAGTCATTAATAACGTCATCAAATGATAGGCTGCGTAGTTTGTCGCTTTCAATGAACATGAGACTGAGGGAGCATAGTCTATCTTGAGCCATTGTTGATCTGAATTCGTTTTTAATCCTTTTTAATTGTGAAAAAGATCTTTCTCCAGAGCAATTTGCAATCATCATACTTAAAAACAAAATGAATAAATCTTACTTTATAGTCTTAATAATATGATAATAAAACGACCATGGGGTCTTGTGGTATGACACTCCTTTCGGATCGGAAGGTCCTGGGTTCGAGCTCTGTTCTGCGCGGCGCAGTTGAGTCCTTGGAAAAGGCTATTTTCTCACATTCTCATTCTGAGGAGAAAATAAGTATCTGGCTGTAAACAGCGTTGCCTATGTAGGGTGATAAAGTTGTAATATGGCCTCGCAGGCGTCATGTCTCGTCCTAGATGTTTAGTGTTGCTGTTGGCTGGGAGCGCTAGTAAAACGCTTTAAGGACGTTTAGTGTAAATTGTCCTATATAAATGCTCAAGTTTATTTTAGATCAGACACCGATCCTGTCTATAAGTAAAAACGGAATTGTGCTCTGCACATTCTCAAAAGAAAATATTCACAAATCCATAAAGACAAAGACACTGAACGATTGCTTACGTGTTAATACTTTAAAATGCTGAACATGGGTTTACAAAGAGAAGGGAGACTGAACATGTAGAATAAAAAAGACGAGTTATCAAGGGCATTTATATAAAATGTAGAAAAATAATGAAAAGAATCTGAAATAAGAAGAACTTTGAACTTTGAACACAAAAACAAAAAATACTCGCGAAACAATTCCGTATTCGAAGGGATATGGATAGGTCCTCCGAAAGTCATTTTCTTAGTTTTCAACCAAGGTGCTTAGACTGGAATTAGAAATCGGACTGTTAAGGCTAAATAGAATCGTAAACGTTAGACATTACCACCCCAATTGCACCCCAATAACTATGAAACAAACAAACAAATAACATGGAATAAAAAGAAAAACAATGTCCACCATTTCCACGAGATAAGCAAAACAGACACTTGAAAGAGCATTGTGATCAATGATATATTAATTGTAATCAACTGTCTCATAACATGCCAAGATAAACTATTGGATTTGACGTAACAATGACATGATCAAAAGCAGAACGCCGACATATTATGTGAACCCCCGACTTTGCAGATCACGGAATGACATGGATTCTTTTCACTAAATCAGGTTCATAACTTAGATTTGAAATTTATTTTTCTGCATCTTGCATTATCATATTTATTAGAGACGGCGGGTCACAGTATTTTAACCAGTTAACTGTTGTACTCTGGAAAAAACTCGTATCTAAAAATTTGGCCAGAAAACTCGTCATCCAAATATCGAGATATACTTCGCGAAGTCCCAGGTTTGATAGTTTTAGCCAAAAGGAAAATCATTTAAATCGATCGATATTCGAAGGACGAGTTGCCAAATTTTTAAATTCAAGTTTTTCCCGAATACGGCACGAGGGTAGGGTGCAAAACTATCGTATCTTAAAAACGAAACTTTTCAGGAGAGACAAAAAACTGTTTAGAATTCACAATAATCATTGGATATCCGTGAAATTTACTTATCGTATGTAAATAGTGGCGATAAAAACGAGATGATATATTGCATGGATTATGTGTTATTAAAGTTACGATAGTTTGAAAATATTTTATTGGAAGCAAGACTATCGTATGTTGGGAGGATGTTTTGAGGAGGATAGAACAGAACTAAAACTATCGTAACTCGGAGTTACGATAGTTTTTGTGCCATTATCACCATTTAATAGACAAATATATTATGAGTCACGATGCCTGAAGCAAGTTCTAAGAGCCATAGGGCTGATTACTCCAGAGTTTATACCAGTATCTAATGCTAAAAATGGGATAGTAACAATCATAATTGTATGTCACAACTGGACAGGTCGCGAGTTGTAATTAATAAAGGGAGTCTAACTTCTTTTTCTTAAAATTACTTTTCCACTTCTCCTACTCCCTTCTTCTCTTCCCCTTTTACATCCCAACTTCTAATTTTTTTACTTTTTTTCTTTTCCCTCTCCTCAACCCTCCTCTTCTTCTCTTCTTCTTTCCCCCTCCCCCTCCTCTTCCTACTACTCCTCCTCGTCCTCCTATCTTCTTCCATACCAATTCCAATTCTCCTGTATCTCCTCATTTGCATTCTCCTCATACTCCGCTTCTTCTCTTTCTACTTTTCCTCCTCCTCCTCCTTCTTTTTCTTCTTCTTCTTCTTCTTCTTCTTCTTCTTCTTCTTCTTCTTCTTCTTCTTCTTCTTCTTCTTCTTGATCGCAAGAAACTAAACAACTACTACTACTTCTTCTTCTTCTTCTTCTTCTTCTTCTTCTTCTTCTTCTTCTTCTTCTTCTTCTTCTTCTTCTTCTTCATCATCCTTTTATTTCCATTCCCTGTTCTTTTCTCATCCTCCTTCCTTTCCTTCTCCTCCTATATATCCTGATCGCAAGAAACCAAACTACTGGCAGACGACTGCATAGTAAGAGGTTGCATAGCCCAATAGCATTTGTTTTTGATAAAATATGGTAACCTTCCACAAAAAGTCTGATTGCCCTTTATGGTTATCTATTATGAAATTGACAATGTAGACTTTTCAACTGACCACTCTGAATCTTCAAATATCGTCCTTCTCCATCACCAACTGCTTAAGAATTCTAATGGATAAGGTGGTCAACAAGCGTCTGCCATTTTAGTTATAATATTTAGTACACAGAGACTGTCAGGCTTCAAGTACGGCTTTAGGAACGACTCATGAAACATTGATAACCTTTTTCTTTTGAGGACTTTAATTCGTGATATCTTTGCGTGTAAATGATGGCAATGTTCATTGACCTAAAAAGGAATTTCAACACAATTTGGAAATTTGTAATCTTCAAGGACCTTAACAGGTTTGGTTAGCAAAGAAACATTCCTATTTTTGTCTGAGCATTTGTGAACAACTTGCCTTTCCGGGTCAAAGAAGGACTCATTCTTTCTAAATAATTCAATCAGAAAGAGAAAGTTCCGTAGTGGACCGTCAACTGTTTTACATTTTAATTTTAATACAAATGACTTAATCATCATGAATGATACGTAGCTTCTGATGTCTTGATAACTTTGTATGAGCTATTGAAGCAAACTAAGCATGGATAACATTTAGAGACAGACAGAACACTATTAAAACAATTTATCAGAATGGGCAGTGATTCTCTTTTTCCTCATCAAACTGACCGAATATCATTGACATATAGAAAGCACAAATATGTTGAGAGATCAGCTGATGATCATTGAAATGGTTTAGCTGGTTTAAATCCAGTAATTTAATCCGCTGAATATTTAAAATGTTTTGCTGGGATATGAATTACTGCTGAAGATATAGATTAGAATTTAATATAAAAGCTATGAATATAATCAAATTTGTTTTGTACACATATAAACCATGATTTTGATAACTTTCTACGGGTTGAGATGAACATCAAGAAGCGAGCAACGGGGGATATATTATAATAATCCAAAGCATCGTTTACAGCCTATAAACAAATAAGCAATTTTATGTTAAACAATGTGACACTTATTTGGCAAAGATACTATCATACCTCTGTACAATCAAACAATATTTATGTTTAACATTTTGACACTGATTTGGCAAAGAGTCTATTGTAACTCTTTACTTATGATAAATACATTTTGAAGGGGAAAAGAAAAAACTGGTTGTTAGACTATCTAGATAAGTCAAGTTACGATAGTCTGATTTCCACAAATGTGAAGCAGTTTAGTTAAGATATTTCTTCAAATTTGAATAACTTTCTTTGCTTTTAATGCGATAGGAATGTCGATTTGACACAATGTGCGCAGTATTTCAACGTACAACATATCTCTCCGTGCAAAACGTTCGTAACTCGTTATGATAGTTTTGCACCCGACCCTCGGGCAGTTGACTGGGTAAAGAAGGTGAGTAAAGAACGCTTTGTATATTAATTTATAACTTGCTGACAATTTGTTTGCCTTGACTGATCAAATGGTCGGTGAGGTAAGGCAATCAAACACTTCTTAAAATGAACTCAATGACCTTTAGCGGAATGCATAATAGATGATGAAGTAATTAACGTTCCAAGGAAGGTGACATGCGAACGAATATTTTACGAACATTTGGGTCGCCATGCTTGCTTATACATTGCGACATAAACCTCACTAGTTACCATGAAATCAAAGATTTTCTGGCCAGAATTTCAGAACGGTTTTTATGCCAAAGATCTGAAAAAGTGTGTATCAAATATTAACATATATTTTGGCCAGAAAACTCGTCATTTAACAGTAGATCAATTAAAATGGCCCTCATAGAATGTCAATGACTCTCGTTAAAGTCCCAGATTTCAGAGCTTCTGATAAGATTAGGGTTATTTTGATGAGGGTTATCTTGATTAGGGTCATTTTGATTAGGGTTATTTTAATTAGGGTCATTTTGATCAAGGTTATTTTGATCATGGTTATTTTGATCGATTGATATATTTAGGCTTGGTTTTTGACAAAAAATGTAAATATGTATTTATTTAGAGTATGCTAGTATAAACAATGCAAATTAAAAATGGCCACAGAATGGATATGGGTGTATTTTGTTGATCTGGAATTTATCGGAATAGAAAATTTCATTTAATGTCTAAGACTCAAAGTTTTGGCTAGAAATTCAATGTCCAGCAGGGGTATTACCCTAGTATACTACGGTTTCGAGGCAGACGGTTTAATTCCATGCAGTTGATATGGAATCGTATTTTATTTGTTACAGTACAGGTAATCCTTTAGTCATTTTGTACAAACGGTGTAAAGAGGATCGAATTCTTGTGTTATATTCTCTTTCAAGCAATCAAAGAGATGGCAGACTCCTACATGCACATATGAGTCGTTGCCACAAAGCACGGTTACTTCTGGATGATTTGGTGCTCGAAATTCAACGAGGCTGGCGTGTAAATAAACGCAGGTCTGACATCCGAACCCATTTATGGGCCGAGTTTAACGTTGTTGTAACGGACAATATTGTGCGTCATTTTTTTTTTTGGAGATTTCCATTACAACAATGAGTCCATAATGACTTGGGTTATTAGACCTGCAAATAAGTGCACGTCAAACTAGGCCTTTCGCCATAAATATGAAACAATAAATACAATTTGTTAAATTGCACATATTTTAAAATTCATTTTTAGGGTCCAATTCATCCCGACCTCGGTGAACATCTTGGCAGCAGGCCTTATAACCAAACGCAATTATGGGCTTACTTTATCATTGTTATATCGGTTTGAGTGGGATTGTGACTACTACAATGAGCCCAAAACATTTTGGATAATCAGACATACAAGTAAGTACAAGTCAATTCCGACACAGTACACGTTGGTTGTCACCTTTATTTCATTTAGATGGCCAAAGTTACTAAAACTGCTCTCCTAAAGAAAGCATTTCATAATCAGAATGAAAATGAAATTATTCTTCAAGTTTGACATGACAATTAGAGAGCAGGCACTGGTGTAAGATGAAAATTCATGAAAATTGTGTACGAAATAGTACCACCCAAAGCGGAAAGACAAAATACAAGAAAAAGTCTTTTAAAAAATCAGCCTTCCTAGAGTAGATATGCCCTGAACTTATTTCCTCACACAAGCGTACGAGTTTTCTCCTTCAGTTGATATTGCCTGACATGCTTGATTGTGTCTGGTTTGTATTATGTCATGGTTGACTGGTGCCATAACTACACAACATTCAATCCAATGAAATGCTCGTTTGCTTTGTCTCAACGAGTTTGGCTTCTGTGGAAATATCCGTCATATTTTTACCCTGAGCTTACAATTTCATTCTCATTTAGACAGAATGATTTTATTTCTTAAATCCACCGATTCAGCAAACCCTAAATTGTGACAAACTATTAAACTTGAGATTTCTAAGAACACTTTTTTGACAAGTTGGGAACCAACTCGCTATATTGATAATTGAATTAAAAGTTTGCTAGGAAAATTGATACAAATAGTAGAGCATTTATATAGCTAGCCGACAGCAATATTTAACATGTAGGACGAGACAATACGCCTGTTAGGCGATATTATATTTTTTTTTCCGGACAGAGACAACGCTGTTAACGGCCAGGCACTCATTTTACACCTGAGTATGGTGAGAAGAAGTTGAGTATAGAGCCTCTTCAAGGACTCAACTGTGTGCCTCTCGGAACTCGAACTCAGGGCGATCCTGAGGCGAGTGTCATATCAATAGACCACATAGCCGCACATAAAGGTATTTTGTCAGCGCATGCTATTTCAGTTGTCAAAGAATTGGCGAAAGCGTTATTGAAAGAAAAGTATAGTAGAACAGTGAAGCCATTGCAACATTTCTTAATCCCGGTTTTTGTGACGTTTGTCGTACGGTAGCAATGGTTTTCCGTGGCATGGTGTGACTAAGAACCCAAATGTGCTCCCCGGATTGAAAATGATTAAACAAATATTATGATAAAATGTACACCATTCGATACATTTCACTCCTCCTCATACTTAAAAAAAGAGTATCGGACAGGCTATTTCAATGTGGTCTTCAGACCACTTTTTAAACATCTTTCATGATACATTCTTGTCATTGATGTCACCTATCCGATGATCCTTTCCTAAAGTGTGGGGAAGGGAAAATATATCAAATGATTTTCATTTTACCACATTTGTTTTAACATTTTTAATCAAGAAGGTCTTAGTCACTAACTGGCCTTAGCCCCCCCCCCCCCCCTTCCCGCCTTGGTACCTCTCAATCGAAAGTATTTGTCCCCAGACTTAAATGATCCAATCAACACAATCACCGTTGGCTGGACGGAGGGGTCAGGATAATTAAACCCTAATCTATCTGAATTCAATGTGATTCTTTAGCTTGTATGACGAGAGCTTTACCAAATGGGCGTGATAGATCTCTTTGACAATAGGTATGTTTGAGATTATGTGAGCGGCATGTAACAAATTCAAGCACCGTTGAACACATAGGACAACATGGCTGACACCTGTTGACATTGAGCTTCGGCTCAGTGGATAGTCTTATGTTTCTATTTATTCACTGTGTGGAATCTTTAATTTTTACCTGATGTGGACTAATCTTAATATTGGAACTTTTAACTTAAGATCTATTAAAAGTAACATTCGAAAGGAACAACTGTGTCAAGATTTAGAAAGTTATAAAATCGATGTGTTGTGTTTACAAGAGACGAAGATCCAAGATGGCGTCGACCAAACAATAAATGGTCACAGACTGCTGTGCTTTGCTTCCAGTTCACCTCACTATGGATGTGGATTTCTCATAAATAAAAACTGCAGGGATTTGACTAGTGACGAATGGAATGTTTCGGACAGAATATGTGTTCTTGAGCTTAAGTGTAAGATCAATTCAAGGAACCAGAATAACGATAATAAAGACGATCACGGTAAGAAGACGTTCACTATCTCAATCGTAAATGTTTACGCACCAACAAGTCAACGCGCAAAACAATACCCAGAGGAAACTGATAAATTTTACAAAGACCTAGACGATACACTGAACAAAATAGGAAACAAATCAATATTAATAATTGCTGGAGATTTTAATGCCAAAGTAGGAAAACGTCTCGACAGTGACACACTATGTTTAGGATCATACCCAAAAGGAAAACGTAACGATAACGGAGAAAAATTAGTCCAGTTCTGTGAACAGAGAAAACTTTTCATAACAAACAGTGCTTTCAACCACCCATCAAGACACCAGACAACATGGGTAGGACAAAGGAAAGACCAAACCCAAGACAAAATGATAACAATACACAACCAAATAGACTATATCATATGTCGACACCGCCATAAACACTACTCAACCAACTCGCGATCATACGGTGGTACACTGCTAACATCCGATCACAAACTTGTAAAAACGAATTTCAACATAAATGTGTACAGACAACGAAGACAGAAAGGTAAAACGGCAGTCAAAATAAACACGGCAAAAATAGTAAATGAGCGAGAATGTCGCATTCATTACCAATATGAACTTAACTCAAGTCTATTTAAAATAAAGCAAAACAGCAATCCAAACAATGAATGGAAAGAGACGCAAGCGGCAATGAAATATGCGGGGGAAGAAAGTGCAGGCTCTATTAATACAACTAAGAACAAACCAAATCGAACGCCTAACATCGCTATTAACGATCTATCGCGGCAACAAAAAGAACTTAGGATCAGGATACAAAACACGAAAGACTCGGAAGAAATAATAAACCTGAAAACGGAACGAAACAAAATACTGCATTCAATTCGATCACTTACAATAAAACACAGAAACGAGGAATTAGACAAAAAAGTGGAAGACATAGAAAAGTCCAAAAATAACGCATCGTCTATGTTCAAAGCGACGAAATCTCTGAACCGAAAACCATTCGAGAACCCAAAACTACAGGATAAATTTGGCAAACAGACAACAAATCCCAACGATATCCTTGACATTGTAACTGACCACTTCCAGCAGAAATTTCACAAACAAGTCTCACAAATATCGCCCTTCTCAGGAAACCCTAGAGACCTAAACAACCGCATCACAACAACTGAAGTTAGAAATAGCATAAAGTGCCTAAACAATAACAGATCCCCAGGCGAAGATGAAATTCCCGCTGAATTGCTGAAATGCGGTACACTCTCCCTGGATCTGAGCATTGCAAACATAATGAACAAAACATTCTCAACACACAAAGACTGGACATAAACAGCGGTGTCCTAATTACAATACAAAAACCAGGAAAAACGAAAGGACCCGTAAACAACCTGCGCCCAATAACATTACTGAATACCATAAGAAAAACACTGTCAACTATTGTCCTCAACAGAATTAGACCGAAAATAGAAAAATACCTATCACATAGCCAAAGCGGGTTTCGCCAAGACCGAAGCACATCGGACGTTGTATGGACACACAAATGGTTGGCAGCAAAGGCACTCAAAGAAAACATATCCATAACAATAACCGGAATCGATATGTCCGCAGCCTTTGATACGATCGACAGAGGAAAACTTTTGGAGATATTAACAGAAATAGTAGACGAAGACGAGCTCCGAATAATCCGATTTCTCCTCAGCAACACAAAGATACAACCAAGGATATACGGGGCCACAAAACAGACGCAGTTCGAAAGTAACATCGGGACCCCCCAAGGAGATAGTCTGAGCCCGATTCTGTTCACAATATACTTAGAACACGCTCTGAAAGAAGTTCGAAAAGTCATTCCAAAACCAACGACTCATATTGAGAATGCAATCCCTAGAGAAATCGCCTATGCAGATGATGTCGATTTTATTGGATCAACACCAGCAAATATAGACATCATACAAAATACCCTCATGAAATATAACCTCCAAGTCAATGCCAATAAAACCGAATTTACAACAATATCGAGGAACAAAGAGGAATGGAAAAGAACAAAGAAAGTCGGCTCACTAATTGGAGACACCGAGGATGTACAAAGAAGAAAACAGCTATCAAACGCCGCACTCAGTAAACTCACCAATGTATGGATTAGAGGTGACAAAATAAAGAGAAAAACCAAACTGAAACTGTACCATGCTCTTGTAAAACCGGTACTTCTGTATAACTGCGGCACTTGGGCGTTGACAAAATCCGAAGAAGAACATCTGGATGCCTTCCATCGCACATAGCTAAGAAGGGTACTGGACATCAAATACCCCAAAAAGATCTCAAATGAATCACTCTATAAGATCACAAAAGAAAGACCAATCTCCCTTGACATTTTACAACAACGATGGCAACTTTTCGGTCACATACTACGCAGGGACAAAAACATACCAGCAAACCAAGCCATGTCGGGATACTTCCAAAAACACGGGAACCTTTTCAGAGGAAGACCGATCACAACACTCCCTGTGATCCTAAACAAAAACCTCACAACACTTGGACAAAGCATTAGTCTCATAACGGCAGGGGACCTTGAAAATCTGAGAACCCTAGCAGAGGACCGGCAATAT
>NC_088361.1:57148424-57155924 GCF_034508935.2 Berghia stephanieae | reverse complement strand
CTAATACTGTTCACCATCATAAACAAGTGAATTTTGACTTTGATTGCAAAGCAACGGAAGATTTTTCATTTGCTTTTAAATAGAAACTGGATTACAATAACATTCTACTTATCTGATCTTATAGATAAATTATCATACATATTTATGAATCAGTCTGGATTATTAAAAAATTGAATAATTTTAATATCAAATTCAAGATAAACATGCTAATACTAGACAGCTGTAGGCCATAAAGGAAATGAAAAAAGTAAGTTGAATATATCAGTAAATAAAAAGCAACGTCAAACTAAACGCTTAGAACTCACTTCCTTTTATCATTCAGCCATTAAGATTAAAAGTGTTACTAATTATTATTTTTGGTAAATAAAAAATAAAAGATCATATATCTACAAGCTTTCTGTCCAAATAATAGTTGTGATATATGAGAAATACTTGGTAGTTTTATTGGAAAAAAAACCAAAAGGAACTCAAGCTCGACGATAATCATACATTATGCAGGTAATTTTTTGAGAATGTGATTTATAAAGAGAATTCCAATCGGTGGACAGTGCTCAATGCGCTTCACTTTGCTACATGTGTCTGCAAAGATAAATGTATGGAATCAAACTTGGTATTTCATGCAATACAAGCAACAGGTCCGTAACGTACTAGTCCTTTACGTATTCCACTTTTGCCTAGTTGGATATAGAAGAAACGATGACGACGTCACTCACCGCTTTGGGTTTTTTTAAACACCTTTTATTGATTAGTTTTCACTAAATCAGACTATAAACGTTAAAGGTTATCCACAGTTTTGTTTGTTAGTATATTTGGCTGGCGAATGTTGAGTGTTTTGTCTAAGCGCACAGCATCAATACAATCTCTCCTGACCCAAATCCTCAAATTATAATTTTTAATTTCAACATTTTAGTTGCTTGTACTGTTTATATTATAAAATCCCACCCAATGCGTATGTATAATGCACACCACTCAATTCTTTTTATACGATACGATTACAACTAAGGCTGTAAACTGAATGCATTCAGTGTTTTATCATAACAAAGTGAGTGTAATTCACTCGTTTCATGCAATTGTCGAACCGTACAGGAATCGAACGCGGACGTTTTATCTCGGAATTTTAATTCTTTCAAAGTGAAACAACACACGGAGTTTCTTTGTTATTGTTTTTAGAACACCTTTGTATGATCAGGTCTCACTAAATAAATATTTGAATAGTAATATAAAGGTTTTCTATTAAACGTAATTTGCTGGTATCTATGCTTCATGTGTTTATTGTGAGTAAATTACAAAAATGTATCGCGTCGATGACACACGAATTATTCACGAACAGGAAAGGAAATTAAATCCTCAGCCAAAGTTATTTTAATTCAATAAATGGAAGAGGTGCATTCATATTTCAAGGAAAACAATCAGTGACACCGTGGTGTCAAATGTCACGTTTGAATAAATCTTTCAACTGTGACAAAAACAACTAATCAAATTCAAAACAAATTATATATCAAAAGGCATGGGTCACAATGCTCTCTCTCTCTCTCTCTCTCTCTCTCTCTCAGACACACACACACACACACACACACACACACACACACATATATGTATATACGCACACTCACTCTCTCTTTCTTTCTTTCTTTCTTTCTTTCTCTCTGCCTCTTCCTCCGTGCCCTCCCTCCCCCCCCCTCTCTCTCTCTCTCTCTCTCTCTCTCTCTCTCTCTCTCTCTCTCTCTCTCTCTCTCTCTCTCTCTCTCTATTTTTCTTTCTTTCTTTATTTCCCTTCCTCTCCCTCTATCCATTTCACTTACTTTCGCCTGCTTGCTTCCCCTCTGTCGTTTTCCCCTCATTTTCTCCGCTTTCATAATTATACATTTTTTTGTTTATCCCCAAAAAATCAATAGTATTTTAATCTATTTGATTGATTATAATTTAATACCAATCATTTCAAATCAAGGAAAAAAAACGTGAATGGAAATTCAACTCTCATTAATATTATGTTACCGATCACTTGACACCGAGAAGACAATTGCTTTTTTATTTAGAAATAATTTGACATTGATTAAAATCAGTAAATAATAAGATATAATATAAAAGCACTGACATTCGCAACCAATTATAGATAATTAATTGATACAATCGTTTTGTGCCGTTGTAAACACCCATATAACTTGATTACGGTCAATTGTGATACACATTGACATAACAACTTTTTATATTTCGCCCAGAAAACTTACTACATTAAAACGACAAAAACCCCCAGAAACTCCTGAAATGTTCTTATAGATAAGACTTTAAAATGAATCTCAGTTTTAGGAATATTTGAAGACGTGAAGTCTATTCTGATTATTTGGTATATATCTAAAATAGCTGGGCAAAATGAAAAGAAAAATCGTTTATCCAGTGTACGACAGATTTGTTTGTGTGTCATTCCCAATAGACCTGGCTATATTCGGGACGAATTTAATCGAACGGTTCATTCACTATTTCCAAATTGAGTTTAGAGCAAATTTGAATTGACACAGAGTTTACTTCAATTATCCATGATGAAAGTATTTATCCTTTTTATCCCTTTAGCACTTAGCATTAGAGTTGAGTAGTATTCTGACACTGACAAAACATCTCGTTCCTCCTGGTTTTGGCCAGAAGACTTCTAACTTATAAAGTAATGCTATGTGGTCTAGTGGTATGACACTCGCTTTCGGATCGGAAGGTCCTGGGTTCGAGCCTCGCGCTCGGCGCATAGTTGAGTCCTTGGAAAAGGCTCTTTACTCACATTCTCTCACCGTACTCAGGTGTAAAATGAGTACATGGTCGTTAACAGCATTGTCTTTGTCCGAAATATTGTAATATCGCCTATTAAGGCGTTATGTCCCGTCCTACATGTTAAATGTTGCTGTTTACCAGGGACCCATTGTAAAGCGCTTTGAGCACATTTAGTGGATATTGCGCTATATAAAGCTCAATTTTTAAAAACAAAATTTTGACAAGACTCTCAAGATATCAAAAAGTCTTAAACCTGAGACAGCTTTCAAACGCATCAATCTGGATTTAATTATTTACTTCATAACACATCGTTGGCATCAATGGGGCCCTGTCAAAGAGTTTTAAACTTGAGATTTATTTTGGAGTTTCGTAGATGTTCCAGTGAAAGACTTCTTCTATTTGACAAGTTGGAATACATATTAATCCAGAAATATATAAAATAACAGGTTTCTAGTGAACATGAAAATAAAACGTTTTCTGAGTGAATGTTCGTCAAAACTGTGCAAGCAATCTATTACAGTTACTAGCAAATGCATGAGACTACACGCCTTGAACAGGGCAGACTGATTAAAGTATCAATATTCAATCAGTTTAGTATCAATATTTAATCATTTCAACCAGTATGTGTATTTTATCAGTTAAAGATAATATCAATTTACACGGCCATTTCAACTAATGTCAATACTGATGCTTATCATAATAGCGTTTTCCATCAGTTGAAATAACACCAGAGTTTTACAAGCATTAAGAATAAGTAATTGCACGAATAATCCTTTTCCATTTTAAATTTTGAGCGGTGTAAAAGTATCTAGATAAGCTAAATGCCTAGAGATATTTCAATCTGTCCCATGCATCGACTTTGTGCGGCTATATGGGCTTGTGGTATGACACTCGCCCTTGGATCGGAAGGTCAATGAGCTGTGCATAGTTGAGTCCTTGGAAAAGGCATTTTACTTATTCTCTCACCTGCCTCAGGCGTACAATGAGCACATGACTGTTTGCAGCGTTGTCTTGTGGAAACCATTGTAATGTAATAATAATAATGATAATAATAATAATAATAATAATAATAATAATAATAATAATAATAATAATAATAATAATAATAATAATAATAATAAATAATAATAATAATAATAATAATAATAATAATAATAATAATAATAATAATAATATAATAATAATAATAATAATAATAATAATAATAATAATATAATAATAATAATAATGATAATAATAATATATCTTTATTGTCCTCAAAATAATGGCAATTTGTCATTGGTTACACATTTATAACAATACAATATATTGACAATATATCGCCTAAGAGACGTCATGCTACGTGTTGGTGTTGGTCAGGGACCCTTTGTAAAGCGCTTTACACATGTTTCATGGATATTACACTATATGAAAGCTCAAGTTTTTATGGCCCGAACAATAACACGCCTTAATTACACTTGTGAAAAAGGTTTTGAGCCTTTCATCAAATTTTATGTGAAAAAAATATTTGGTAATCATGTTTTCATTTGTTGTTTGTTTTAAAAACACTCCAGTCAACGCGTACCCATACTTTAAAATGTACCGGTGACTTCACAGTGCATTCATTATCAACATTAAAAGCAGCTGTCCAAATGTAGGAAATAATAATAAAATTGTCACAGGTTCTTTAATTGATGAACTGGATGCACGCAAACCTTTGGGTCTAAACATGCAATTCATGTTTCCAACTCTATTGTCATATCCAGGTGATTGGCATGACCGGGCAGTAAAAGTAACAGTCTTACCACAACTCCCGCCTCAGGGCCCAAACTGCTCATGATAGAAAACCAAACAAATGAGAAAGAAGAGAGAGAAATACGCAGTGCTAGGAAATCGTGTCTCTATCAACAGAAACAAATTACCAGACTACGTGCTACCGTTACAACAAAAGTTTACGAGATGAGTTGATTGACAATGGATTTTCTTTTTTACGCTTAATATTGATGCTATGCGTTTAGGTAAAATACTCGCAACATCCGCCAGCCAGCTGTCACGTAATAAAACACAAAACTAACGTTTAAAGTCTAATATAATTTAGTGAGAATTTATCATTAAACAGCGGCTGTGTAAAACAAAAACAAAGAGCTGAGTCAATTAGTCTCGTTAATTCGTCCCATTGAATGTAAAAGTAAAATTGTATCCTGCATTGTGTAAAATCGAATTTATATATAGCTTATTTTCCATAGGTTATAAAATGCGTCACTCAGGTCTTTGTTCCTGTTTTTGCCATCCATGTTTAGGCGTAATTCTCACTTAAATGTATTAACCAGACTATAAACATTCATGTTTACACATAGTTTTGTGTGTTGGTCCGCTATAGATAGTATGCAGATGACGTCACTCAGGCCTTTGTTATTGTTTTTGCCATCCGCGTTTGTGAGTTGTTCTCACTAAACCGTATTAACCAGACTATAAAAGTTCATGGTTACACAGAGTTTGTGTGTTGGTCCGTTATACTTCCGGATGGCAATGTTGTGAACTCCTTGGCCAAGCGCATTCTATCTATAGTTCGAATGCAATGTTGTGATTTTCTTAGCCAAGCGCACAGTATATATACATATATACGTTAGAGTTGCTTTGATGTAAAGCGCTTTGAGGATGCTAAATAGATATTCTCCTCCTCTCCCTCCTCCTCCTCCACCTTCTTCTTCTTCTTCTTCTTCTTCTTCTTCTTCTTCTTCTTCTTCTTCTTCATATTGCTCTATATAAATGCTAACGTTATTGCTAGGATATGTTATTCAATGAAGTTTACAAATATAGCCTAATATCTACGCTGCAAAATGCAATCAAAATAAAATTCCATTACAGTTCGAAATATAAAGTACAACTCTTATCTCAAATAATTACTGTCCTTAAAGTTGTTTAAATCTGAATTTGTTTGAATATCCAGTTGTTGAATAGATAGGATTATCTATTGATGTTATGCGTTTAGTTTTTAAAAAAAAACTCACAACACCTGCCAGTAGGATATAACGTACCAATACACAAAACAATGTGTGACCTCAAACATTGTAGTCTGATTGATTGATGCTATGCGTTTTTATTTTTAAAAATCATCAAAATACCAGCCGGATATTCTGCACCAACACACAAAACTATGTGTTGCCTTACAAACGCTTATAGTCTGATTTATAGATAGAACGAAGTTGACGTCACTCAGGTCTTTGTTATTGTATGTTTGTTTTTTTTTTTTTTTGCCATCCATGTGTATGAGTAATTCTCACAAAACTGTATTAATCAGACTATAAACGTTCGAGGTCACACATAGTCTTGTGTGTCGGTCCGTTATACTTCCGGATGGCAATGTTGTGAGTTTCTTAGCCAAGCTCACAACATCTATACAATTTAGTGAGAACTACTCATAAAAACAAAAACAAAAAGCTGAGTGGCGTCAATTTTGTTCTATCTACACAATTTAGTAAGACTCCACTCATAAAAAAGGCTGGTTAAAAACAATAACAAGAGCTGAGTTACGTCAATTTGATTCTACCTATAGATAGTATGCGCTTGGCTAAGAAGCTCATAACATTGCCATCTGGAAGTATAACGGACCAACACACAAAACTGTGTGTATCCATGAACATTTATAGTCGGGTTAATACAGTTCAGTGAGTATTACTCATAAACGCGGATGGCAAAAAAAAAACAAAAACAAAGACCTGAGTGACGTCATCTTCGAACTATCTATTAATGCATTGCGCTTTATTCAACATCAAAAAATCATGACAATCGCCAGCCGGAAATAACGTACCAACACAACCAAGTTTTGTGTAATCTTAAACGTTTATAGATAGTATGCAGATGACGTCACTCAGGCCTTTGTTATTGTTTTTGCCATCCGTGTTTGTGAGTTGTTCTCACTAAACTGTATTAACAAGACTATAAAAGTTCATGGTTACACAGAGTTTGTGTGTTGGTCCGTTATACTTCCGGATGGCAATGTTGTGAACTCCTTGGCCAAGCGCATTCTATCTATAGTTTGATTAATACAATTACAACTACTCATAAAGATGGCCGGCTAAGAACAATAACATAGAACTGAGTGACGTCAAAATTATTCCTTCTAAGCAGTAGTACGGGCATAAGTATGTAGGCTGACCAAGGTATTAAAGGACCAGATGACCTTCCACAACCGTAAACTTGATATTATAACACGATATAATAATATGGTACTCACCATTTCAATTCGGAATTAAAACATTGAACCCACGCTCTCAAAGTGGTATGATATTATCGGGATATGAACATTGTATGGGAAATTAAATTTCTACCCCTCGTATTTCACTTTGGGTTAAATTCTTTTCGTTCTGGAGGAGAATAAATTTCTCGTATTGCACGAAACAAGAAGGTCCTATATTTCAGCTCCCCCCACCCCACACCCAGCCCCTAAATTCACTTTCAGTGGTCCTATTCGTCTCCACATAAAACCGTTTTGAGACGATGGGGCACATATCGAGTATAACTAGATCTTCAAGCTATGCTTTTAGTTAAAAAACTCACAACCTCCTACATCCAGATTATACATACCAACATGCAAAACTATGAGTAATCTGAAACGCTTATAATAGTGATTAATGTAATTTAGTGAGAATTAATCATTCAAATAGATATCTTAAAACAATAACTAAAAGCTGATTGACGTCAATTTCGTTCTGCCTATGCATATCTATAGATAGAATGCGCTTGGCCAAGGAGTTCACAACA
>NC_088361.1:57135924-57145924 GCF_034508935.2 Berghia stephanieae | reverse complement strand
AATAGATAAAACCCTCTGCACATTATTTTATAGAGCAGTAATCGAAAGTGTTTTGTCATTTTGTATAACAGCTTGGGGAGGCAATTGCTTAGCAGTGGAAAGGAACAAAATAAATTCAAATATTAAAAAATCTATTAAACGCTATATAAATGATGTTGACGATGTAGATCTTTTATACGAGAAATTTTGTATAAATAAAATAACTAAAATAATAAATGACCAGTATCATCCACTAAGACCATCAGTTATTATGTCAGAAAGAAGTGGTCGCCCTTTCTCTATTTCAACGAAAACAGAGAGACACCGAAAATCATTTCTGCCGTCCAGTATTAGGCTTTATAACAACAAGCAATAATCATTTTATACAATTATTTCGCATTTTTACTTTCAAAAAATGTAAATATTAAATTATTAATTTATTTGTTTTGCAATCTTTTCAATTTTTAATTTATAGTGACAGTTTTGACTATTTTACAGTGTTGAAATTATTCATATTATAAAGCGCAGCTCTGGTTATGGAGCTACTCCTTTTTCATATATTATACATCCTATTTCCATTGTATTTTTATCTTATTATGTAAATTATAACACGTCTGTACAAAAAATTTCCTTTTTGGGATGCAATAAAGTATTATTATTATTATTATTATTATTATTATTATTATTATTATTGACGGATGTTACGAGTATCTTAACTAAACGTATAGCATCAATAAGACGGTGGTTGAGTTTATTTGTTTTCTAGCCGAGATGGCGTTATAGACGCTTAGATAACCACACCTCTCGGACAGTCATCATTATGTAAACAATGTAATTGATGTAACCGTTTGTCAAAACCCGGTAGTATGTCTGGGTGAACGGTTTGCCAAAAATTGAATCTTAAATCTAGTTTATTGTTTGCTGGTTGTTTTTTCGCAGTGGCTATTTTTACAATCCGGTAAAGACGGTACTCAGATCTATTTTCACAGTTCCATATGATTCTGCACTAGATTGTGGTGGATGCTGATCCAAGTGAGGTCCAAGACCTCTCCAAAATTCCATCCTCAGAAAAGGACCTAACGATGCAGGTCTTAAATCAGGAAGTTGACTTTTCTGAGACATGGCAGCATTTCAGTGTGGAGGCCTGGGCCAAGGTGCTTTATTTAAGTTAAGAGAAAAGAGAAATCCCATGGATGTACTGAATCATATGGAACTGTAAAAGTAGATCTGAGTACCGTCTTTACGGGACTATAAAAATAGCCACATCGTTTGTTTTTTTTGTTTTTTTTTAAATTGTTTTTTTCTTTGGGTTGGGGGGGGGGTGGTTTTCTTTTTTTTTAAATTTCATCTTCTGCTTTTAAAAGCCATGTTCATTGTCCTAAATAAATCGTATAGATTTAACCCAACAAAATTCACATCACTGACTATAAATTTTCTGTTCAGTATCTTGTTTACTCCAACATAATACCGAATTGAATCGTTGAGTCACACACAAGCACGAAAGTGGTTTCATATTATGATCAAGTAAAGACGGTCGAGAGGTTTATTATACTTGATATCATATAATCATTATTTTTAGTATCTCATTAGCGATCATGCTGCCATTTTAATTAATTTTTTTTTTCAAAATAACACGATTCATCTCTACTCAGTTTTGTTTAAAAGTTTACATTTCACATTTTGAATCTATTACTTAACAGTGGAAAATTAATTACGAAAAAATACATACTTATGTTGTAAAACATCACGGTGTTATTGTTTGTGTTGTTTTCTACTTGAAAGGTATTTTAAAAGGCAGAAACCGACCAAGCAGCCGTGCCTCTGAAAAGCCGTAAAGCGAACAGTTTTCTAAATAAAAAAAAACTTGATTTGTTTTACTTCTTCAAGTCAGAGAGAGAGAGAGAGAGAGAGAGAGAGAGAGAGAGAGAGAGAGAGAGAGAGAGAGAGAGAGAGAGAGAGAGATAGAGACCGTACTTTGAATAATGCCAGTGTCGGTTCCTCATGATTTCTATATTCATCATATCATGGACGTTTTGTTCAACTGCCAAAACAGTCACTATATATATATATATATATATATATATATATATATATATATATATATATATATGTGTGTGTGTGTGTGTGTGTGTGCTATAGTTGTAACTGTGTCGCAATTGATCGTTTACGACCGCCGTCAATTTCGTTTTCCTTTGTGTTCATTTTCATTATAAATTCATCAGTGGTCGTACATATTAAACTGTCTAACAGTAGAAATAATGGTGAGGTAAAGCCAAGGCTATTTAAAACACTACTCAACAATAGCAGATGCAGAGACTACTTTGTATCAAAAGAACTTAGGGCTAACCCACACCGGAGACTGACTCCAACGACCCGGCACTGTAGTCCTCTGCCGTCTTCCGGATAAAGACGTCGGGCACGGACAAGAATAAAGAGAATAGCCGCTAGACCTACCCATGCCAAGCTTGACCAAATAAAACGGCAGAGGACGTCGGGTGCTTGGTATGGGTAGTTCTAGCGGCTATTCTCTTTATTCTTAGTATTTGGTCCGTGCCCGACGTCAGAGGACGCAGTGCCGAGACGTCAAAGTCAGTCTCCGGTGTGGGTCAGCCATTATACTGTGTACACGGATAAACGTATCTTTAAAAAAACCCAATCAATTTAGCGAGATAATGTTTACTATTAAGATGATCGTCGTAATCTACAACAAAAAACCGAGACTTTATATAGGTAAAAGTTGTCTCGTTGAATAGTGTTTTCAGTGTTTGGCAGTACAGCTCATGTACCTCAGACATTGAAGTACGGTTAGTTCCTCTCAGTATCTTATTTAAAAAAACAAGTGAGACTGGTATGATGAAACATAAGAGATACATTGACGAAATGATAAAATTATGTCATCACCCAGAGAATGAACCTAAGACAATGTGGTTAAAACACCACGTTTGGATCAAAATTTTCTGAGTTCTAATCGTTCCTATTTGGAAATGTGGGATATTTTCTGATGGCTCGGGGGGGTTTTTTAAGTTATTTTTTTTCAGATGAGTTATTATTGCAGGTGGGTTTTGAATAGAAATATCGCCATTAATTTTATAATTTGTGTGAAACGAAAGCGTTGAAGAAATGTACATTACCTGTAACCTTCAACAGTCATGACATCACTTCCCTCGTAATGACTCATGGTAACTTAGTAACTGGCTCTAAACTATCGGTACAATGGCGGACGCCCTTATGAAATATTTCTCCGACGAGCATAAAAGTGTATCCGAGAGGAGAAAAACATTATAAATATGATTTTGTTTTGACTTTTATACATTCTGATCACATGGCATATGAAAATTTCTAGCCAGCATGAAGAATAAAAAGTACCGATTTTCTTTGTTTAGAACCACGCTGCTCGCCGTTGCTGGGGGACGTGGCATCAGACTATTGAATCCAATTTTTGCATTGAATGGGATGATCTATAGATAGTATGCGCTTGGCTAAGAGTTCACAACATTGCCATCCGGAAGTATAATGGACCAACACACAAAACTATATATATATAAACTCACACTGTAATACGGATTAAAACATAATTAATGTCAACATAGTACAGAATGTTAAAAAATAATATTCTCCACACTGTTGTTTGGAAGAAAAAAAACCAACACAATAGGACCGTAAATATTCACTCAATTCACGTGAATCTCATACCTGGCTTCAACAATGACACAGACTTTATCATTGCCTCAATGCTAAATTGCACTTTTGTGAACACATATCATGAACTTTGCATAGTCCGTTCCACAACCCGTGCGCACGCGTTGACGTGGATATCTTCACAACCTTCTGATGGATTTAAATGATAATTGACTTGAACACTAGAATTGTTAGTCTCATTAAGCCGATATTGTTCATCGTTACATTAATATACTTTGGGATTTTTCTACGGTATATAAACAACGAAGGGTCTGGGATGAGTGAACATTTGGAGGGTTTACATTAATAATATTATACACAGTGAATTCTGTTGTGATTACGATCACTGAGCTCCCCCACAAGCTTGGCTAGGGGTTTGTTTTTCACGAGATCCATGTGCACTACTCACTAACATTGTCACCATGAGTTCAAAATGACACAGCAAATTGTACACTTTGTATACATATGACATAAACAATAAGCTTCAACAGCCGTGACGTCACTTCCCTCGTAATGATGCATACTAACTTAGTAACTGGTTCTAAACTATTGGAACAATGGCGGACGCCCTTATGAAATACTTCTTCGACGACCATAAAAGTGGATCCAGACGAGAAAAGCATTATAAATCTGATCGTGCTTTGATTTTTATACATTCTGATCACATGACATGTGAAAAAGTTCTAGCCAGCATGAAGAATAAAAAGTACCGATTTTCTTTGTTTAGAACCAAGCTGCTCGTTGCTGGGCGGACGTGACGTCAGACTATTGAATCCTATTGTTACCTTTTAATAGTCATTAAAAAATTAATCACAATATGGATTAAACATGCAAATTTGTCACAATAAGGAAAGTTTTCAAGTATTTGTCTAGTGAGGCGAAGCGCAGAATTCTTTTTCGTGACATGCGGCGAATAGAAATACTGTTAACAGATTGCCCACAACCAGGAACTCAGAGAGGAAAGGTCAAATTAATAATTATGTCATTTTAATTATGCACCTCTTGTATTTGAGGACCCCCCCCCCCTTTTTTTTTTCCCTAGTGAACATAATTCAAGAATGGCAAACAAGTGCCGTGCTCGATGGGTAAAGAGTGGATTTTCGTGACATGTATTGTGCAACCTTTATAAGTTGTCTTGCTCAACAGTCGGCAGGAGATTATGTCTTTGTGAAAGGCATTTCTCCTCGTCCTATCGAAGACGGGCGTAGAAATTCGGAGGACCAAGGTATTGTGCGGAACCTGGTCCATCACTATCGGTATTCAAAATTCGTAGTGTCACTTAAAATGTTATAAGCTCGTATAAAAAAAATCACGCCGTCATATTTCGTAACTTTGGAGGAATTTGCGATATTCCGTGACCATGATGCCAGAGGCGTAACGTAATTTCATTTGCGTTTCTGAACTTCTAACTTTCCATTTCTAAGTTTTCGACAATGGATATCAAATGAAATCTGTAATAGATAGAAATTGACGTCACCCAGCTCTTTGTTTTTGTTTTTATCCAGCCATTTTTATTAGAAGTTTTCATTAAAATTATATTAATCAGACTATAGATGTTTAACGTTACATTGTTTTGTGAGTTGGTACGTTATGCGGTTAGCAATGTTATGAGTTTTTTATAACTAAGCGCATGCATCAATACAGTGATATTGAAAAGCATCGCTTTGAATCTATTTAATAAATAGAATCTTGAAGCTAGACGTGGGAGATTGTATTACGACATTAACAATCCAATTGGTCAGATTTAGAACACAGAATGGAAAGGCACACACATGTTCACATTGAAGTATTTGCTACTTGACGTCACTGATTTTGAAATTAGAACCGTTTTAGGAAATGGCACTGTACTGTAAAGCATCTGAAAGTTGAAATTAATAATCGCAAAAGTTTTTAATACCGCGCAAATAAGAAATGTCCTTAATCTGTGTTTTTTTCAAATTGGAAAAGTAATGTTTGTTTGGTCGTGGTTATATGGAATAAGAATGCAAACATGAATGCCATCAACAGACAGTTTTAGAGAAAAACCTCTCTAAGTTTGGGTATGAGTAATGAAATGGACCATTGTAAATTCTTTAACTTATTAACATAAAAACGTACCTTAATGACGAATAGACCGTAGATATATCCTCAAGTAGAATAAGCATTCACAATAATGATCGGAATATTGTATTTTACGTGCTGTTATGATTTTATAATGTATGAACATTTAGAATATTTACATGAAATCAAATTCTTTGATCACATAATCCAAGAACACGAGGAGAATTTGTATTATATTGAAAGACACAAATTGGCACGTCTTTGTGTTAATAAAATATCTCAACTACTCGAAATATTTCATTATTAGAATTACAATCTTCAACAATTTCTCCTCGTTCACATTAAATTCTTATTTTATTCCACTTTCAAAAACTAACATTATCTTTGCACAAGCAATGAAATGTTCGTTTCAATGCAGGAGAGATGGTCCGTGAGAAATCTGGACAAATCATTCATTTTGTCTCTGCTGACCATTGGCTTGGGTGATGTAAATCAAGTCCAAAGAGAAATATTGAATCGTGATCAGAAGCGGAAAGACAGTTGTGACTTATTTAGTCTCGATGCGACAACTGTTATCACCACCCGAGTTAACTCACTGTTGTTGATAATAATAGAACGAGCATCTTCATCATCTGAGTGATCACAACGACGCCTCGTCATACGATACAGTGGTAATAGGAAGGGGGTTAA
Source organism: Berghia stephanieae (assembly GCF_034508935.2). NCBI lineage: Eukaryota > Metazoa > Mollusca > Gastropoda > Nudibranchia > Aeolidiidae > Berghia > Berghia stephanieae. The sequence continues at coordinate 57,139,537 of NC_088361.1, read as the reverse complement.
AATTTACTTCAACTATAGATAGCCATCAGCCCTCTTTGCCGTTTTCGCACGCGCGATCTAGCTAAACACGCGCAGTGGCCGTGCGTGGCAAGCTGTGGAGTCAATGAGGCAGGGTGAGTGTTGATGTTGGTGGCGGTGATCAGAATCGAAATGCAGTTGGGGAAAAAGATGAGCGTGAGCCATTGATGCGTTGTGGAGCTGTTGAAAAGAGCTTGTTGTCCCCATGTCTTGTGCTTCGGGGTTTTAACCAGTTTACTACCGTAGTCTGGAAAAACTCGAATTAAAAAATTTCAAATATTATTAATCGATTTAAATTACTTTCATCTTGGCAAAAAAATTCTCAAACCCGGGACTTCGCGAAGTCCCAAGTTTGAAAGAGTTTACCAAGATAAGTTTCATTTAAATCGATCGATATTTAAATGATGAGTTTTTTGGACAAATTTTTTGATGTGAGTTTTTCCAGACTACGGCAATTAACTGGTTAGCACATAAGTGTAGATTATTGTAGACGAAGGGCAATAATCCATTGCAATACTCTACATAAACCGTTTAATTTGATTGCTTCTATTCGCCGGCCAAACACTTCAAATCTTCCTCCGGTGGTTGGAATCATTAAATACACAGTCCAATCAGCTTGCTACTAGCTCACAAGCCATCAATCTTCTTTTTTATTTTTGTAAACTTTATAATTGCGTTTTAAATTGTGTAAATATAGGCTAATGTAAATAAATGATGAGAAGAGCCAACAAAGAAAGACAAAATAGAGACTCAATTACAATCACATGCTGTGTCTTCACGTTTTGTATCAATTCCTGTTTTGATTACTTGATTTGTTGATGAAAATATTATATTCTTATAAGAGTTATATTGGCAATTGCCTAAAAATAAACGTTTGAACCTGCTTTGATTAATAAAGATTTGTATGACATTGTCCATAGAAAAATAATAAAAAGCTGGCACCAACGATTTTAGTATCTAGTTTTTCTTGGTATAAGCTGTAATAATATTAATCATTAAGATTACTTTCGTTCCGGTTTGAGGGTTATTGTTACTGATAAGAGATACTTTTGAACCATAAAGATGATGCAGTTTCATGAAGCTAAAGTAAAAGCGCTCTGTTGAAACCTTTCAGATTAAAGCAAATAGGAGAAACTGAAATTGTATTTAGAGGTTAACGTGGATAAAACGATGTATGAGGCTGTGGGAAACTGTCAGTTATATATATATATATATATATATATATATATATATATATATATATATATATAAAATATATATATATATATATATATATATATATATATATATATATATATATATACGTTCTATCAGCTAATTAGTATATATGATATATCGCTATTCAGCAGACTCTCATCATGTCAAAAAGTCTTAAACCTGAGACTTTTCCGAAATCAGAAGTTAAAATTTATTTTTAAAATTGTAAAAAAGCCGTTTATCAAAGTAATACAATTTTGTTATAATATCAAATGCAACCATTATAAAACTTGGCAATAATGGGGAATAAACATTGTTGAAGTTCAGAGTTTTTGACAATCTTCAATCGATGCAATTATAACCCATAGATCGATTGATTTATTGCTGTCGGCTGTCGTAATGCTTTGTATGGAGTATTTGAAAACGAAACGCCAAGTGTCCTTAAATAAAAAAAATCCCATTTTAAAACATCCAAACAGTAAAGAGCATTCTGCATCCCTTTTTCTTTGGTATTGAAAATATCACGTCTTAGACTGGATTTTTTATGGGTTTTTTTTATTATACTCGTATTAACCAGTTAACTGCCGAACTCGTGAAAAACTTGTGTTTAATAAATTAAAAAATATCGGTCGATTTTAATTACCCTCATATTAGGGAATAAATATATATGTAAAGAACAATTTGGACTAAAAGTTTGCTCATAAAAGAGAAAGCGATAGTGATACTAAGCTACTAGAAGATGTGGACTGTATACTGTAAAAAACAGCTTCAAAAAGATGCTCCAGAGACTATAAAGAATGTAACATAAACATTTCTATAAATATCAGATGGTCAAAAGAAAAAAAAACCCAAACCGCGCCGCTATTTGTCGGCTTCTATTTCTGAGACTCTTCATTGGATTTCTTTCAAATGCAAAAAACACAAATAATACAAAACCTATACATAGACTCTCAAAACTTCATGAATATGAATTGAGAAACAAAAAGATATACAGTGATATTTTCAAACCCTGTTCAGAAATAAAATATTAGAGAAAAATGACGCAACATTGCAGAGAGTAAAATACTCTTGACCATCGGATAGTCGGCCAACCTGTTATTTACTTAGGTGTGTGATTACGTCAGCCCTAGATGACCGCAACGAGTCGTGGTTATCTGACAATAGTGTGCGAAATTATTTAATTACTCGCAAGTTTAATTATAAGTCCTTTCTATTTCTTGGTTATGCGGGTTATACCAAAGTCGTTCAAAAATCACTATTTCAAAATATTTCAGACTTGCCCCTTGCTTTAAGCACTGCAGTATTAATAGCGTGGAAGTTGCCCCGGCTTGTTGAAAAACAACTTATTGATCATAATGAAGTGTGGAAAAAAAAATTTTCCCTCTATCAATGTTACATAATTTTCAATATGAAGAAGAAATCATATTCGGTTTATTTCTAAAGATTATTTGTCTCCAAGGAGTCCTGACTTGAATGCAATGTATTCCATCCAGGAATCTCACAATTTCAGCAGAAAAAATGATGCGGTGGTGGTGGTGGTTGCAATAGTGGTGGTGGTGGTGGTGGTGGTGGTGATGATGATGATGATGATGATGATGTGGTAGTGGTTGCAGTAGTGATGGTAATGATCAAGGTGATATGGTGATGTGGAGGTGGTTGTAGTAGTGATGGTGGTGATGATGATAATAATTACGGTGATGTGGTGGTGGTTGCAGTAGTGGAGGTAGTGATGATGATGACAATATGCTGGTTGCTGTAGTGGTGATAGTGGTTCTGAAAGTTGGGGTTAGTGATGATGATGATGTGGTGGAGAGGTTGTTTTAGTGGTGTGGTGATTTCAGTAGTGGTGAGTGCGATAATGATATGGTGGAGAAGTTGCAATATTTGTGGTGGTGACGATGATGATGTGGTGGTAGTGAATGATGTAGCAGTGATGGAACTTATGATAATGATATGTTGGTGGTGGTGATGGTGGTGGTGGCGGTGGTAGTAATAGTGAAGGCGATGATGACAATGGTCATGTGGTGGTGATCTTTGGTGCAGTTATGGTGGTAGTGATGGTGTCGATGGCAATGGTGTAGTTTTGGCTGTAGTAATGATGGTGGTGATGATGAAGATGTTGATGTGGTGGTGGTGATTGCAATAGTGTTGGTAGTGATGATGATGATGATGATGATGATGATGATGATGATGATGATGATGATGATGTGGTGGTAGTGATGATGATGATGATGATGATGATGATGATGAGGTGGTGGTGATTGCTGTAGTGGTGAGTGGATAATGATGTGGTGGAGGAGTTGCAGTCGTGGTGACGTTGACGATGATGATGATGTGGTGGTGGTCGTGGTGGTGATGATGATGATGATGATGATGATGATGATGATGACGTGGTGGT
>NC_088361.1:57083424-57125924 GCF_034508935.2 Berghia stephanieae | reverse complement strand
TAGCAGACTGAAAATAAATAAATAAAAATAATAAAATTCCCTTTATTCATCCCGTAGGAGAAATTTGTCTCTAGGGTCTATTCCAAGGGAAGACTGGAGTAAACCAGGCGTCAGCTGCAGTGCAGCGCCGCGAATTGAGCTAAGTCGAGGTGGCTTGCTCAAGGCCACACAGCGCAGCAACGGGTAGTCGAACTGGGTACCGTTCCGATAGGAAGCAAAGACCGCCTAGCCAAAAATGAGCTAGAAGCTGTTTTAGTAACAGCTTTTCAAGAATTTTGTATAAAAAGGAAGTTAGAGAGCGAGCAATCGTTATTTTAGATTTTCTTTGTCAAGATTTGTTTTGTTTTTTAAATTAGGGTTTAACACACGGAATTTTGTAGATATCGTCATTGAGTCGCTGGTGACACTACATCATTAGCCATCATCCATATGAATACTGTACAACTGTCTAAACCTGGACCTCAAATAGGTTCAAACTCAATGACTCCAAAACTGAATCCCTAACATTAGAAACAAATCAAAGACACAAGATGAATTTAACATCTTTAGACATTAGAGATGCGTGCATGCATTTCAGTAACACTGATTCCATTTGTAATTTAGGGGTTTATATTTTTTTAAACGTCACAAAAGCCTGTCAATCTGCTCATTTTCATCTTTGAAAAATTGGCATCATAAAAAATTGATCAATTCTAATTCTACAATGTTTTTAGTAAATTGCTTTATGATGAGTCGATTTCATTCATGTATTTTGATTTACTTAGGCGCTCCAAGATGTATTACTGAATAAAATGTAGAAAGTTCAAAATAGGGCGGCTAGATTAGTTATCCTCTCTAAGCCTACAGGCCCATTCATTGGCTTCCTGTTAAAAGGAGTGTGTGTGTGTGTGTGTGTGTGTGTGTGTATGCGTGTGTGTTTGTGTGTGTGAGAGAGAGAGGAGTAAAAAATTGTGTTGAAATGCTTATAATATGATAATATAGCACTATTTTATTTCTCAGGGCTTCTTGAATTTTATACACCTGCTAGACTACTTCGATCCCAAAATGAATGACTGATTAATGTTCCCATATGTCGGGACCCCAAAAGTATGGAACAAATTAGACCAAGAAATCAAAGATGCACCCCCCTCCCCCCCAGCTCAGTAACTTCAGGAACCTTTTGAAAACATTCCTGTTCATGCAGGCTTCCTCGTAATGATATTTGCGTCTTGTGTTACGTATTGTCTTTGTACTGTGAACTATAATCCAAAGCCCACGATTATATCAGAAGATATCGAAATTGAAACTTTAAATAAATTTTATTCACGTTTCGACACAGCAAACATATTTGATATTGAAAATGAAAAACATAAATTAGACAGGGCTTTGGAAGATGAAATGACTATTGAGGTCAGTGAAGAGGAAACGAGATTCGTATTTTCGAAACTAAACGAGAGGAAGGCTGCTGGGCCGGATGGATTGAAAGGAAAACTATTAAAAGAATATGCCCACCAGCTTTCCCCCATTTATACACATATTTTTAACTGGTCCCTCCAATGCGTTTCGATCCCTGAAATTTGGAAAACTTCAAAAATTATTCCTGTTCCAAAAAAAGAAAAACTTGAAACTATGAACGATCTAAGACCTGTTGCACTGACTTCAATAGTCATGAAATCTTTAGAAAAACTTGTTCTTGTTAAAATTAGGAATCAGTTTATGCCATTGAGTGATAGTCATCAATTTGCTTACAAACCAGGACGTGGCGTAGAGGATGCCATTTTGCTGTTTACAAACAACATCTACAGGCATCTAGATCACGCTAGGAGCTATTGCAGATTGCTTTTTGCAGATTTTTCTTCAGCGTTCAATACAATGCAACCTCAGTTGGTTGTTCAAAAATTGACTAGTCTGAATTTAAACAAGTATATAATTGCTTGGGTGCTCGAATTTCTTACGGAGAGAGCACAATATGTTCAATTAGGACAAAACAAATCTTCCTGTATAACTACAAATACTGGTGCTCCTCAGGGTTGTGTATTGTCCCCTGTATTATTCACAATATACACGAATGACTGTAGAAGTCAAAACCTGAGTGTACCTTTAATAAAGTTTGCAGATGACACCGCTCTTCAGGGCCTCATAACAAATGGCAACGAAGTGGCTTATAGGCAAGAAATTGATAGATTTGTGTCTTGGTGTGATGCCCACCACCTAGAGCTTAACATAAGCAAGACAAAGGAGCTAGTGATTGACTTTAGGAGAGTGAAGGAACCGATAGAACCGTTAAAATTAAAGGACCAATTCGTCCAGTGAGTTCCTTACTACAAATACCTTGGTGTAACGATTGATGACAGGCTCAAGTGGGATGAACACTTGAAAATAATTAGGCATAAGCTGTGCAGACGTACATATTTTTTATCAAAACTCTCTCAGTTTAGAATAGATAAAACCCTCTGCACATTATTTTATAGAGCAGTAATCGAAAGTGTTTTGTCATTTTGTATAACAGCTTGGGGAGGCAATTGCTTAGCAGTGGAAAGGAACAAAATAAATTCAAATATTAAAAAATCCATTAAACGCTATATAAATGATGTTGACGATGTAGATCTTTTATACGAGAAATTTTGTATAAATAAAATAACTAAAATATTAAATGACCAGTATCATCCACTAAGACCATCAATTATTATGTCAGAAAGAAGTGGTCGCCCTTTCTCTATTTCAACGAAAACAGAGAGACACCGAAAATCTTTTCTGCCGTCCAGTATTAGGCTTTATAACAACAAGCAATAATCATTTTATATAATTATTTCTCATTTTTACTTTTTTTAAATATAAATATTAATTTATTAATTATTTGTTTTGCAATCTTTTCAATTTTCAATTTATAGTGACAGTTTTAACTATTTTACAGTGTTTGAAATTATTCATATTATAAAGCGCAGCTCTGGTTATAGAGCTGCTCCTTTTTTATATATATACATCCTATTTCCATTGTATTTTTATCTTATGTGTAAATTATAACACGTCTGTACAAAAAATTTCCTTTTTGGGATGCAATAAAGTATTATTATTATTATTATTATTATTATTATTATTATTATTATTATTATTATTATTATTATTATTATTATTATTATTATTATTATTATTTATTATTATTATTATTATTATTATTATTATTATTATTATTATTAATTATTATTATGTCTAGCGAGGTAGCTCATGCATGCTCCGATACAGAAACTGTTTAAATATTTTAAGGAATAATAAGAAAATACCCATTGTGGTTTAAGAGCGCGATATAACATGAGTCTTATCTAGTTCAGTGGTTTGAGTCGTTTATTTATCATCCCAAATATAAGCTCCTGGTAAAAACATATCGCATACAATTTCCTCTGTTTACGCAGCGTTTGATGGGCAGTTGGGTCTTTTTAACCTTTCAGGAAGTACTTTTCTGACTATCACATGACCAAAAGGTGGCAAGCAATTGTTGGTAGCTTCTTAACAATATGGAAACGGGGTTAAGTTTATGAGCCTTTTGGAAAAAAATATTCCGAGGTTTTCTCAGCTTTAGATCTGGAACTAGATAGGTATTAAGTCTAAAATTATAATCATTACACAATAAACATGCACGTTAAAGCATTAAGGCAAAAAGATATTGCTTTCATTTCATGCCTGTATCCGACGAATGTCAAGAACTATACTATCCCACACTGATGAAACAAATTTTGGTTTTTGCAACTCAAATTTAAATATCAACCGGTTAAGATGAATCTCATCTTTACCAAAATCATGAATCCATGAGAATTGTCAGGTTCTGAAACGATTTAGCAAAGTTGGAACCCTTGTAATAGATTGACACTTGAATTAGAAGTACTCTGGCAAAAATAAACAAATAATGTATTTTTCTGTCAGATATTTTAACAAAGATAGGGATAAATTATAAGGATATTCAATTCGTTTCAAACATCAATGCAAAGATCCCGAATTCTAATATCATTCGAGTACAATGAAGATTTCGGATCATGAAATAACAATATTGACCCTTCTCATCACTCTCGCAAACAGTGAAACTCCAATTCATTTCCCCGCGCTTATTTATATAGATCTAGTAAACAATGCTTCTCAAACACACTTCATAATCTATGGGTCATTGAATATTTTCTTCTGAAAAATACGATTCACATAACATGGAATAAAAATCCTTTCAAACCAATAGCTCTATGACTGAAAATGGAATACGTTACTCAGAAACAGGCCAATACGTTATTAACGTTATTAACGTATACATAGTTGTTCCACATAGAATTGAGTGGGAATTTTGTCACTGGGATTGTCTCTGTGTAAAAACGTTAAGATTTCGGACCAATCTATTGGTGTTTTCAATTGAATTTTAAGCTTTATGGAAATTGTTTAAATTAAATGCCTTCATTGTAGAGAGCGTGATGTCAAAGCAACTCCTGATGCAAATTGATTGATTAAAACCACCATCCATAGTCTGAGCCTCAACCACGAATTGACTGAAAAGTATAATATTGGTTGTCTGTAATGATAATAGGTACCTAACTTATAACTCTACAACAGATAACCTGAGCTGAACTTGAACCTTAAAAGAGTTCTTTTTCAGAAAGGCTGCCGCAACATGGACATGGGTCAAATAAAAAGTCTTCTACACTGGCGACAAAACTCATTACGTCATTCAAGAGCTAGGTAATTGAGAATAAATAAAAGCGATAGGTAAGGGTTACAACATTGGAACAAGTCCAGCCAGACGAGAGAGATGAATATTACTTTTCAGTATGCTCATATATTAAATTTTAAAAGTTTCGTGCGGTGGGGGGAAGGGGGAGGGTGTTATTTTGTGGTGGTTTCCAGAATTACAGACACAATATGAATGGTCATGAATCAAATTTAAATATATCTTAGAGTGACCTCAAAATAATAATAAACCTTATTTATAGGCAAACGAATAATGAACAATTCCTTATAAAGTGAGAGGAGATTTCAGTCAGATTTGTAACCCATGTCAATCTGGTATTATGACCGAATTATCTAGCAAAAGATATTAGAATTCTAAGTCAAATTTACAAGCGTAACGATATTTTTGAGTTCAAGTTACAAAACTGACGTACTCTAAAAAATAAATTAAAAACACCTATTAAAAATTTTGGTCAGAAAGCTCATCCTTCCAATATAAATTGATTAAATTGATCTCATCATGTCAAAAGTCTCGAACGTGGGACTTTAGTTTTTGGCAAGATAGGGACATTTTAATTGATCAGTATCACATAGCCAAAGCGGGTTTCGCCAAGACCGAAGCACATCGGACGTTGTATGGACACATAAATGGTTGGCAGCAAAGGCACTCAAAGAAAACATATCCATAACAATAACTGGAATCGATATGTCCGCAGCCTTTGATACGATCGACAGAGGAAAACTTTTGGAGATATTAACAGAAATAGTAGACGAAGACGAGCTCCGAATAATCCGATTTCTCCTCAGCAACACAAAGATACAACCAATGATATACGGGGCCACAAAACAGACGCAGTTCGAAAGTAACATCGGGACCCCCCAAGGAGATAGTCTGAGCCCGATTCTGTTCACAATAAACTTAGAACACGCTCTGAAAGAAGTTCGAAAAGTCATTCCAAAACCAACGACTCATATTGAGAATGCAATCCCTAGAGAAATCGCCTATGCAGATGATGTCGATTTTATTGGATCAACACCAGCAAATATAGACATCATACAAAATACCCTCATGAAATATAACCTCCAAGTCAATGCCAATAAAACCGAATTTACAACAATATCGAGGAACAAAGAGGAATGGAAAAGAACAAAGAAAGTCGGCTCACTAATTGGAGACACCGAGGATGTACAAAGAAGAAAACAGCTATCAAACGCCGCACTCAGTAAACTCACCAATGTATGGATTAGAGGTGACAAAATAAAGAGAAAAACCAAACTGAAACTGTACCGTGCTCTTGTAAAACCGGTACTTCTGTATAACTGCGGCACTTGGGCGTTGACAAAATCCGAAGAAGAACATCTGGATGCCTTCCATCGCACACAGCTAAGAAGGGTACTGGACATCAAATACCCCAAAAAGATCTCAAATGAATCACTCTATAAGATCACAAAAGAAAGACCAATCTCCCTTGACATTTTACAACAACGATGGCAACTTTTCGGTCACATACTACGCAGGGACAAAAACATACCAGCAAACCAAGCCATGTCGGGATACTTCCAAAAACACGGGAACCTTTTCAGAGGAAGACCGATCACAACACTCCCTGTGATCCTAAACAAAAACGTCACAACACTTGGACAAAGCATTAGTCTCATAACGGCAGGGGACCTTGAAAATCTGAGAACCCTAGCAGAGGACCGGCAATATTGGAGACACATCACACAGGAAATACTGGAAACAGCCAAGGCGACCCGATCTTTCGGTCGAGACGCGAAAGGCATCTAAGTCAAGTAAGTCAAGTATTGGAAGGATGAGTTTTCTGGAAAAGAAAAATAATTATAAATGTGGTTTTTTTCAGGTTGCTGCAGAGAACTCATTCCCCTCAATAAAGACATTTATCTTTAACTAGTTTCTATATTATCTTATATAAGCCTATCTAAAATTGCATCTTAAACTTGATGTTCACCAAGAGATTATACTGTTTTGAGACGATTGGTCACATTTCAGAGATGAGCAGTACTTTCACAGTATGCCCGAGTGAACGTAATGCATGATAGGAGTACTATGACTTAGCGACGTTTCCATAACACAATGATATAGATAGAATGCGCTTGGCCAAGGAGTTCACAACATTGCCATCCGGAAGTCTAACGGACCAACACACAAACTCTGTGTAACCATGAACTTTTATAGTCTGGTTAATACAGTTTAGTGAGAACAACTCACAAACGCGGATGGCAAAAACAATAACAAAGGCCTGAGTGACGTCATCTTCGAACTATCTATAAATGTCTGCTATCTAGACGATGCTGTTACACATTTCTTTTGTCATCAATCATAGGCAATTCAATGGTATACTATTCATCAACAGCAGCTACCGGCAAAGACATTTACGTGAATGCTACATGCATTAATAAAGACTCGGCTATCGTCATTAATGGACGGCTATATGGCTTTATCTATTCATCGCAATATCGACAGCATAATTGATCTATCTATCATTTCCATCTGCCTAATGCTACATATTTTTCAAAAATTATCGGTGGACGGGTTTATCAGATGTTTCGACTAATTGTTTAAATTTTATGAAGAGGGCTATATATATATATATATATATATATATATATATATATATATATATATATATATATATATATATAAATGATAAAATATAAGTGCTTGACTTTAATGTTAAAGGAGCGGTAAATATATATAAATAAAATAGAATTATTGTTGACTTCTAAGAACTGTTTCATGCCACTAGGGCAATCTACGGGAAGTGTAATCGTTTGCTGTTGTTTGTTTTTGTTTTATTTTGGGGGATCTTACGGCAAAAGATATTAATAGGGGGAAAGATGTAGATCTGAAGTAAAAAGCACCAAAGAAAACATGCTTTAAAAGTGAACAGAATATCCCACGAGCAATCTTTTTGTTGCATGGCAGTTTATTGTTTTTGTTTTTTGTTTGTTTGTGTATTCGTTTGTTTGTTTGTTGTTTTGATTTATTATTTTTAGAAGGGGGGGGGGGGGGGGTAGGAATATGGCGCTTGCGATACTATTACTATTAGGTCATTTCATCCCCAGTAAAAAGGATGATTATAGAGAGAAACGTAGATCTGAAGCACCAAAGAAAAGTCACCACTATTATTATTATCACTATTATTATTGCTCTTCTTCTTCTTCTTCTTCTTCTTCTTCTTCTTCTTCTTCTTATTATTATTATTATTATTATTATTATTATTATTATTATTATTATTATTATTATTATTATTATTATTATTATTATTATTATTATTATTATTATTATCATTATTATTGTTATTATTATTATTATTATTATTATTATTATTATTATTATTATTATTATTATTATTATTATTATTATTTGTAATGTAAATTAGTTATGTGAATGAGTTACCCAGCGAATAAACATAAATACGAAGACGGACCCGGAACTGGATGAGCTCCCCTCTCCCGCCACTTCACACAGGACTGGCACTTATCTCCACAGCTTCTCCCTTACCGAAACAGAAGACCATCGCAACACAAATCAGATTGGTCTTTTGAACCTATTTGACTTACGTTGCATGGTGTCAGAGGTGTTGGTACAATGGCACAGCTTACGGAAAAGAAAACAGCGGCGTGGAGAGAGTTTTGACATGTTTATGACAGATCTCAGGTTGATAATAATGGATTGCGACTACACTGACACTGATGACATACTTGTGGATTGCATCATTGAGACAGCAAAGTACAAGAAAGATTGCTAGATAGAGGGGAAGAACCGTCACTAGCCAAAGCAATTAGAATTTGTCAGCAGTATGAGAATTTAAAAAAAAAACAAGTACCTACGGATTGTACGCGGTCAGGAGGAAATTTTGACTTTCTCTTCATGTTCTCGTAGCCAGATCCACGAGCTCAAAGCAAAGCAGCACGGAAGCCTCGATCTAAAACTAACAAAACTTTTGAAGCAAGCCAATCTTCATATTCCGGTGAGTACAGGTGCTGTGGCTCCGACCATACTCGTATGATGGGGCCCTGCAACTTGCACTTCATGCTCCTACTGTAACAAAGAAAATCACAGGGCTCGAGTCTGCATGAAGAGATTTCTAGACACTGAGCTTCTAGAAACAGAAGAGGAGGACGAATGCATTTTAGGTAATGAAGTTTTAGCAATCGACTCTTACTCTACCAACAAGCAAAAGAGTACTGACAAGTGGAGCAAGAAGTTGAAATTATGCAATCAGGAACTGTAGTTCAAAATAGACCTTGAAAAAACAAGCAGCTCCAGCCACGGGTGGCTTATGTGGGTCATCTAATTTCAAAGTACGGACTAAAGCCAGACCCAGACAAAGTTGAAACTCTGATTAAGATGCCTGCATCGTCAAGCAAAGTGGAAATCAAGAGGTTCCTTGGGTTCGTGACCTACTTGGGTAAATTTCTCCCTGACATAAGCACTCACAGTGCCCCATTACGAGAGCTGCTGAATGATGATCTCAGATTCATCTGGCTAAATCCGAAGAAAATGCCTACAAAAAAAATAAAAGAAATGTGTGCTAATTGCCCAGTATTAGTATTATAGGATATCAACAAACACACACATAAACACATCCAATGCGATGCAACCAGCACAGGGCTCGTTGCTGTCCTACTACAAAATGGCCGTCTCATTGCTTACGCTTCAAGAGCATTATCCGACACAGAAAAACGCTATGCTCAGATAGAGAAAGAAATGCTATCTATAACATTTGCCTGCAAGAATTTCCACTATTTTATATTTGGGAAGCACACAACAGACTCAAATGACCACAAGCCTCTGGAAACGATTTTTCGGAAACCTCCTCACCAAGTCCCTATGAGATTACAGAGGATGATATTAGCTCTGTAGTGATATGATCTCACTGTTATATACAGCAAAGTGTCAACAATGCAATAACTATCACACACCTGCCCATGCATACCTTCCTAATCAAGAGGAGGATCGCGCAGATATCCTAAGTATTGTTATCAGAAGATTAGTCTCGATAACCGATAAAGGCCACATAAGCTGAACTAGCAGACCACCACCATCCTCAAGGAATTGCCTCCCATTCGATCGAAGTACCTCATCAGATCCAACCATACTGAGATTCCAGGTGTAAACTCACGTTTGTGAACGGCATCATTCTCAAGAGCACTCGAATCACTGTGCCTCTTAGCCTCATACGCCACATGATAAACTAGTCCACGAGCCTCACCTAGGATTGGTAAAGAGCAAGCAGAGAGCCAGAGAGGTCTTGTTCTGGTCTGGAATGAGTGCAAGCATCGAACAAGCCATCAAGAATGTGCCTCTTTGCAAAACCAGCAGGCTAAGCTACCTCTTAAGCCAACTCCTCAGACAGAACTACCCGTTCAGGAAGTAGCTTGTGACATTTTTGAGTCCACAGTTGATTATTGTTCCCCCTTTATCCTAATCAACAAGCTAACCAACATGTGTGCCTCAACAGTAGTGAACACATTGCTACAAATTATAGGCGTTCTTGGCATTCCAGAAGTTATAAGAACGGACTGTGGTACTCAGTTCCAATCACAGGATTTCAAACCATTTAGCAAAAACATTGGAATATTACACAATCCTGTCCCTCCGCATTATCAACAAGCCAACGGCTTTGGCTGAACGAGGCGTTCAAACTATTAAGCGTCTTTGAAACAAGGGAGCAAACAAAAATCTGGCCATGCGGGATTACAACAGTACTCCTCTAGAAGGACTTGGTCAGTCAGCGCAACTGCTTCTTGGCCGCCGTCACATAAATAAATTACCCACAACAAGCCGGGCACAATCAATCAGAATCTTGTCCGATCTCATTTTGCAGAAGAGAAGGTAAAACAAAAATTCCATCTTGATCGAACTGCAAAGTCCCTCACTGTCCATCAGGGAAGGAGGTAAGAGTGAAACCTCAGCCAGGCACCAAGGACTGATGGTCAGTGGTAAAGAAGAATCGGCAAAGATCCTATATCCTACATAATACTACTGGCAAAACATACAGGAGAAATAGACAACATATCCGCCGCTCTACTGCTGAGGCAAACGTGCAACACACACACACAATCAGATCCTGAACCGGATCCGTTCGAAGACGCATATGATTAGGAGCTCTCAGAGGCCACTGTACCAGAAGCAACGAATGGACCAGCAGCTCCTTTGGGAACGAAAAGCTCCAGAGCTCAAGGGCCGCAATCTAGGACCACTCGCTCAGGGGGAATCATTCGTGTCCGTGAACGCATGGACCTTCAAACTGTGGTATTACCACAGCTATATATAGTGTACATCGTTCTAGGGGGAGGGATGTATAATGTAAATTAGTTATGTAAATTAGATACATCGCGAAAAAACATAACTACGAAGTCCGACCGTGAATTGGATGAGTTCCCCTCTCCCGTCACTTCACACATGACTGGCACTTCTCCCTAAACCGTCGTGCGAGACAGAAGACCATCGTAACACAAATCAGATTAGGCTTTATATTCAATCTGACTTACGTTATTATTATTATTATTATTATTATTATTATTATTATTATTATTATTATTATTATTATTATTATCATCATCATCATCATCATCAATATTATCATTATATCATCCTCATCACCACCACCATTTTAATTACTATAAATACATGAATAATAGAATAATGTAAGTTACATAAAGATGTTTTTAATAAGAGTAAAACAAGTCTTTTTATCACACACACTAATTAACAATGAAGTGATAATGATTACAACAACAGTTACATATCATGAGTCTTAAAAAATCACACATACTGCCATTTGAACAAATCCCAGTCGTCACGCAACACCGATTACGACTAATAACATCGTTTTAGTCATCGCCATCGTCATTTCCCGCATCACTTTATCATTAACGGCCGTTTGTCTCAATTCCTCATCAATATTTACAATATTTAAACCATAACAAATAATTCAATCCTGATCAGATGCATCTAAATATATAATGATAATTGACAATGACGACAATCTTGATCCCATATCAATTTAATTAAAACAGGAAACAGCATAACAGCATATGTCCACACATAAACAACAAATAGTAAACATCATAATCATAATATTATTATATTGGAATACGGACCCATTATGAAATGAATAGAAATTATATCTTTTTTTTAAATACACAGAGTGACCAGCATGTAGCACATTCTGATAATTTAATCTTCACTTACACCTATATGAAGAACCGAGAGAGGGAGCAAGAGAGAGAGAGAGAGAGAGAGGGGGGGGGAGAGAGAGTGAGAGAGAGAGAGAGAGAGAGAGAGAGACAGAGAGAGAGAGGGAATGCAAACAAATAACTAGCAGCTCATATGAATGCCTTATCACAAATCCAACATGAAAAGACTACTTAAAATTTAGATTGCTTATGATATTCAGTCACTAATTTAACAACATTGTCAAACATGTGAGGCTATACAAATTTAAAGAATGTAAAAAAAAAAAAAAGAATATGTATTATCATCGTGCTAACATCTTATTTATCTTATCACTTCTTCTTCTTCTTCTTCTTCTTCTTCTTAATTTCTTCAAATAAAAACAAGAAAGAAAAGAAAAGACAAACAAAAACACTAAAAAAACAAAAACAATAAAAAACAAACAGTGATAGATAGATAGATAGATAGATAGATAGATAGATAGATAGAAGGGTAGATAGATAGAACTATATATATATATATGTATATATATATATATATATATATATATATATATAGAGAGAGAGAGAGAGAGAGAGAGAGAGAGAGAGAGAGAGAGAGAGAGAGAGAGCGAGCTGACAGACATATTCACACAAAAAGGGCATCACTTTTAATGTCATACTTTTGAATATGTGCCGTCTTGAATTTCTACACAACCCGACATACCTGTTGTAAATCCCTTAATGCATAAAGAGACATCAACAATAAAAAGGAAAGTACACCAGACCTTTTTACCTTTTCAGCATAGGGAGCTCACCGGAAGTTGTAATTTTCTAGACCTATCACAGGGCTGTTTGTGGATTCAATGCTCACGAACTCTGTGGTGAAAAAATCGAAAACTATGTAAATTTTGGTATGGAAATTTATTAGAGGAATGAATGTTCCTCACATTCAGACACCTCTTTGTAGCCTTTTGGCAGTGCTCAAATTGTGGCGTGTTTTAAATCCCCGAAATTTTTTTCCACCTCGCAACAAACTCAAGAGTAGAAATATACCCCATAAATGAATGATCTCTAAGAATATATACATATATATATATATATATATATATATATATATATATATATATATATATATATATATATATATATATGATATAAATTATTGTTGACTTCATCAGAACTGTTTCATGCCACTAGAGCAACACTCTACGGGAAGTGTAATCGTTTTTGTTGATTTTAAAATTGTTGCTCTTTCTTCTCGAACCCGTCAACTTAAGGCATGGAGTCTGTTTCAGGCCTGCTGGGCTCACCAACACGCCTTCCTTATCGAACATTAGAAGGGCAACATTCACAAAATGAAACCAGAGGCATATATAAAAAGAGACCCGTATATTCTATTTATATAATTAATTATCTATAAACTGCGACCGTTTTCAACCAACAAAACACTTATTCTTGTTACGACTGCAAAATACTTTTATTGAGTTCATTGTTATTGCCCATTGTAACGGATTACACCACCTAATATGAAAGGGAAATTATTCTATTTTTTTGTTAGATGACCTCTAAAGAGGAAAAAAATTCCAAGCTGCTCATCTTTCCTTGAACCATGCTATATCTCGTTTTCGTTGACGTTTTTTTTTCGTTGGGATGGTTATGGTCTCTTCTTCGTGTTTTTGTTTTAGTCATAGCCCCTTTTTGTAATGCGTGTGTGTATGGTGGGGTTGCTTCGTTAAATATGTGGTTGTTTGTAGAGTTGTTAGTCGTTTGTAAATGCTCTCTGGGATGTTTTTTTATTATAAATGGCGGGTGGTTGCTATGTGCCGTAGGTTGGTAGCTGCCGTTGTCCAGGTTGATAGTTATGTCTAGGAAATCGAATGTCTTTTTGTTGGCTTCGATGGTGATTTTTAGATTGTTGTCCTGGAAGATTTTACATATTTTTTTCTTTATAATTAAAGTCTGTCTCGGTCTTTTGTTGCACAGTGTGAGTCCGTCGTCTCTATTTAGTCCAATGTTTATATCAGTATATTGTAGTTGGGAAAGTAGGTATAATCCGATGAGCTCGCATTTCTCTGCTCCGTCATAGCTTCCCAGGGTGACATCACAGTTTGTGGATTTTTTGTAATACTACTCCGTTGTTGTAGAGTGATGTGGTCTTCGAGTGTAGGAAGATATTATGTGTTTCTTTTTCCGTGATATTGTCAAACGTTTTCGCGAATTGTAGCGCTTTGAGAAGTAGGGATTTCCTGACTGAAGGGTAGAAATTACAAATATCAAAGATAATTGCATTTTGTTGTTGTTTGTTTTCTATGTTTTTGTACCAGTTGATAACTTCTGCGGTGTTTTTTCCATTGATTGAATTCAGTTTCCTTGCGTTTGTTCTCGAGTTCCGTCGTACCTTCCCAAGGTGACATCAAGCTTTGAGTTACTTTTGTACATGCTTCTCCGTTGTTGTACAGTGATGTGTTATTCTTCACTTCATGATGAGAGTGAATGCTCGAAACAATATTGTAGAAGTTGATCATAATTATACTTGAAATATTATATATATATATATATATATATATATAAATATATAAATATATATATATATATATATTATAATAAATGATAAATAAAATGAGATTTTATATAGTGCAATATCCACTAAAAATAAATGTGCTCAAAGCGCTTTACAATATTATATATATATATATATATATATATATATATATATATATATATATATATATATATAAAAGTTCCTCTATATACTCTGACCATCTATTCAACACATCTGTTCTATCCATCAAAACATTGCCATCTTTAGCTTTTATGCATCCTATGCTTGAACATACTCTTTTGCCACTGACTTCTTTTATCTTTTCATGTATAAATTTGCTATTACTGTTTTGTTTTATTTCTATTTCTAGACACTGATCATTTATCCATTTCTCTTTTGCTTCATTACATTTTTTCTTTATTTTCTTTGTTAAGGTTTTATGTTTTTCTACATCTGATTTATATTGCCTTCTTTCTTCCATTAGTCCTAGCACTTCATTAATCATCCACTTCTTATTCTCTTTTCTAGATGTTTGTGGTATATTTTCTTGTATAGCTTCATTAGTTGAGGTTTTAATTCCGTTCCATAATTCATTTGTATCAGTTAGATCTTCTACTTCTAGCAATTGGAATTTGTTTTTTACCTCAATAACAAACTTTTCTTTAAGATCTTGATTTGTTTTCAGAAATCCTACTTCATATTTTGGTTGATGTTTTCCTTTCTTTAATCTTTTTAAATTTATTCTCATTTTGCAGATGACAGGTACATGGTCGCTATCACAATCAGCTCCGGGCAAGGTTTTAACTGATTTTACTGCATTTGGAAAACGTTTCTGGATTAGGATGAAGTCTATTTGGTTTCTAGTTCTATCGCCTGGACTTATCCATGTATATCTTCTTCTTGGATGTTGTTTATACCATGTATTTGAAACAATGAATTCATTTTCTCTACACCAATCAATTAGTCTTTCACCACGTTCATTCCTATCTCCAAGTCCCCGCGGACCAATTATTTCTTCTGTTCTTGAATTGCCTACCTTGGCATTGAAGTCACCCATTATTATTTTTACATCTTGTGATTTTAGTTGCTTCATAGCAAAATCTAGATCTTCATAAAATTTCTCAACTTCTTCATCATCATGTGCTGATTTGGGGCATATACTTGAATTATTCCTATGTCAAATGGTTTTCCTTCTAGTTTCACTACAATTACTCTATCTGAGACACCCCACCATCATTTAATACTTTTAGCGATATTCTGGTCAAATAAAATTCCTACTCCTTTATCATGAGTTAAACCTCCTGAATATATCATTGTTTTGTTCCCTGTTCGGATTAAACCTTTTCCTGTCCACCTAGTTTCTGCTAATCCTAGTAATTGAAATTCCATCCTGTCCATTTCTTGTTTAACATTCTCTAGCTTACCAGTTTGAAACAATGTTCTTACATTCCATGTACCTATTCTATTTGTATCTTTACGAACAGTCACTGGACGACGACCGGGTGCCACCTGCTGTCCATGGCTGTCCCTGCCGAGCGAGGTTTTCAGAGTCGCATCATGAACCCCCTTAACGCTGTTATCTGTTAATGAGTAATCATTCATCATGAACATTCTTGGGAAAGTACAGCAGTGGTTACCCGTTGCCTACTGCCGGTTTGTGTGCAGTTTACTCTGCTAGCCTTTGTCAAGCCAATGACGACATCCTACAAGGCAGTAGGATATAGGTTATAGTAAAGTAAGGATTAAGTATAGTAGGGACATACAGAAGACACCACACTGCAGAATGAGTGTGATGTGGGTTGGTGAGGAGCAGAGCGTGTACCACTCACCGGTGGGTTCTGACTCCTGCACCTTAAAAGGAAGGGGTCCCACCTTCTCCCTAACCCAGTTATACCGCCGGGGACTTGGTCGCGCCCATAACAAACTCAGTAGAAACGGGGAACACCACGGGAAGATGCTGTTATGGACACAATAATGCATGAGAGGCCATATGCAATAATCTCTGTCAGACAGGATTACGCGGCTATCAATGCACCTGGAAATGAGAGGTGTTGGTTTCGAAATGCACATCAATTTCCTTTCAGCAAGCGGGACGTCCGGCCCAGACCTTGCAGCTCCCCAACTAACAAGAAACAAAGAGATAGACGGGCCACCAATTTTAAAAGAAGAAGTATAAGCAGCTATCAAAAAAATGAAGTTAGACAAAGCAACAGGCCCTGATAATATCCCAATAGAAATTATCATAACATTAGAGGATTTAGGTTTAAACACAGTGACAAATCTATTGAATAAGATATATGACAGTGGTAAAATTCTAGATGATTTATTAAAGTCAGTGTTTATAACACTTCCAAAGTCACCAGGGGCCACGGAATGCGAGTTACACCGAAGATTAGTCTTATGAGTCACTTCACGAAAATTCTCTTAAGAGTACTAATGAACAGAATGAGAAAAAGTATAAAACCAGAGATATCAAGAACTCAATTTGGATTTGTCCCCGACAAAGGTACAAGAAAAAGAATCTTTGTCTATTTTTAAACGTTCGCTTAAAACATCTGTTTCGTCTTTAGTAGATTGTATGAGAAGCAAGATAGGTCTGTCAGGTTTGTTTTGTGTGTTGTGTGCGTGTGTGTGTGTGTGTGTGTGTGCGCGCGCGCTTGTGTGTGTGAATGAGTATGTTTCAGCCAAAGTAATTTGTAATTTAAGCGCTTAGAGACTGGTGTCTCGGAGTTTTCGCGCTATATAAGTTTTCAGCAATATTTATTATCATTATATATGTATATATATATATATATATATATATATATATATATATATATACATATATATATATATATATATATATATATATACATACATATATATATATATATATATATATATATATATATATATATATATATATATATATATATATATGTTTGATTCATAACTACAAAATACCGCTTTGAGAAAATTGGTTCTAATAATAACTTGATACATATATAGATGCTGGGTGAGTTTTTCTCTGAATAAACTATTTTTCATTTTATCCTTATATATTTATTTAATGTTTATATTATATCCGATTAACTTTCTATTCTGACCAGGCATGAACAGTTGTCAATCGATATCCACCCCGAGAGTCTCTATGGACGAGCAGATAGTCTGCCCTCCGTTGTGTGCTTAAGCCAACACGAACTGTTATCGTGAAAAGGACAACAAACAGGCTTTCTCGCCATTGATGCTAAAACTCAAACAAGGAATTTATGCAGCATAAGGGTCAAATTATATTAAATGACGAATCAATGCCTTAAGAATAAAATAGTGTACTCTTCCTATGGACATCATGATGCCTTGGGGTTCATTAAAGTAAATGTCTAGATAATGTCAGGTTTGATAGTAGATGGTGATAAACTTTATGTGTACTGAATTGACCTCAACCATAACCCCTTGGATGCATTGATAGATTCCAATTTCATTGATATTGGCTTGTACGTTTCCATTCAATACCTGACGTCTAACCGTCATCATTCTTGTGACATTTTTTCGTATTTATATCGCACAAATGCTTGCTCCAAATTCCATTTATTAAAATGATTTAATGAATGTCATCAGCGACAAAGGGTTAATTTGTCATGTTTTTAAGGGACAAACTATACATCTCTGCAACCGTTCCCTGACTAAACACATTTTTTAAAAAGTTGGTCAGGCTCTTACGTCCAATAATGACCGGATAATTACCTTGCTCAACTTTGAGTCTCAGCTGTGTTTGTTGTTGTTGTTTTGTTGTTTTTTTTTGTTTTTTTTTTTTTGTTTTTGTTTTTTGTTTGTTTGTTTTTGGTTATTGTTGTTGTTCTGTTTGTTTGTTTGTTTGTTTTTCATTTTCAGAATTTGAGGAAAAGAATTAAAGAATGGATCAACATGTGAAGTAAAAAGTTTCTGGCCAAAGTGAACAACATGTGTCTTGTCAAACTACGGCATTACGGCTTGGTTGCTTCCCCTTTTACACCTACGCCATTACCGGGATTAACCAGTTAACTGCCTTACTCTGGATAAACTCGAATTTAAACATATGGCCAGAAAACTCGTCCTTCAAATATCGATCGATTTAATTGACCCTCATCTTGGCAAAAACTCTCAAACCTGGGATTTCGTGAAGTCCCAGATTTGAGAGTTTTTGCAAAGATTAAGGTCATTTAAACCGATTGATAATATGACGAGTTTTTATGGCCAAATTTTAAAGTTTTTTTTACCAGAGTACGACAGTTAACTGGTTAAGGACACGATGGTCAAAGATTGGTTAAGAGACAAGGTAACAATATTATCTACCACCTACCGCCACCGCCCGTCAGAGCCAAATTACATGGCCTTTTCGCCATCACAAAGATGTCCGAGTCATTCTGTAAACAACGCTCTATATTGGTTGATGTTTGTGTAAAAGGGTATACAATTGTTTTTTTAATGTTTAGTACTGGAATGATGGCAGCTTTCGGATTACGACCAGAGTTTGATTTAAAACGTAAGTATTTACTCGTATATAGCGCAAAACCCACTAATCGTGCCCAGATCGCTTCATAAGTGGGAACAAGTCAACAGTAACACTTATAGGACAAGAAATGACGCATCTTATGCGGTATTACAATAATGTATCAAGATATACCGTTTTGTTTTATCGGCCAGGTACTAATTTTACATCTTGGTATGGTGAAAAAATAATAGTAGAGAGCTTTTTTAAGGACTCTTTTTACGTCGACCAAAAACAAAAAAGAGTCAAGAATGTGGCCTCCGAGTTCCAACGGGATTGTCATACCACTAGATTACAATTGGACACCGCATAGCACACCGGAAACAAAACTTATGATTCATAAATCACACGAAGAACTGAAAATCAGGAACTAGTTAATACTGCTATGTCACGCCGATCAAAATGTCTAGGAATGCGATCCCCAGACGAGGACGGTTGATTTTTTTCCCCTCATATACGTATTATTATTCTCTATGCGTCTCGCAATATATCATTCACAACTTTAAGATCCGATTTTCAAGTTTACAACAAACGCCAAGGTCGATTCGGTAGTATATAGACGTCTAATTAAGTATAAAATACTTTTCTTTCATGTACTTTGAAGAAGATTCCTTTCATTGAGGAATAAACATGTATTTTTTTTATCTATACAGACCGACGGGAAATCTATTTGAATTGAAATTGAAGTATTTGGTAAATAATCTTATCTCTTCCACTCCTAAATTTTGGAATCCTGACGCATTACCGATCGCTGCACAACGTTACGCTTTGGAACAAAGTTCAGATTCAAAACGCAAACGTGCATGAAACCTTTTATTCTATCCCTCAAACTTTCAAATTTCTTTTTATATATGGTTGAAATACACTTTTAACAAATTATTCAAAATCCACTTAAACGCTTGACAATCGTTGGATAGATAGAATGAAATTGACGTCATTCATCTGTTCGTTTTGTTTTTAGCCATCCTTTTTATGAGCACTTTTTTTGTAAAATACTCAAAACATCCCCCAACCTATTATAATGTTTCAACACACAAAACTATATGCAGCCTTTAACGTTTATGGTCTGATTTATATAATTTAGTGAGAACTAATCATTATAATGGCTTTCTAAAAACAATAACAAAGAGATAAGTGACGTCAATTTCTTGCTTTCTATATTTTCGTGTTCTGAAAAAAAAAAGTTTAAACTGTTTTGGCCAGAAAACTCATCTTTAAAATATCGATAGATTAATATGACCATCATTTTGTCAAAATCTCTCAAACCTGGGACTGAGTCACAGTCCCAGATTTGAGAGTTTTTTGGACAAGATTAGGGTAAAAGTAATATTAGTCAATCGATATTTGGAGGTTGAGATTTCCGACAGCACAAACAATTATGACTGTAATCCCTATCAATCATTAGTGTTACTTGACAAAACTTCGCAAAGTCCCAGGTTTAAGAGTCTTTTGCCAAGACGAGGGTCATTTAAATCCATTGATATTTGAAGGAAGAGTTTTCTGGCCAAATTTTAAAATATTGCTTTTTCCAGAGTACGACAGAAAACGTGTCTGTGGTGAATACAGTGATTTACCTTAACCATTTGGAAAGACACGTATTTAAAAATTTGGCCAGAAAACTCGTCCTTCACTTCTAGATCGATTTAAATGATTCTCATCTTGACAAAAACTCTTAAACCTGGGACCCCATATATGTTTTTCCCCGAGTACGGCAGCTCATCGGTTAATAATAAAATGATTTGATAATACAGTGAAAAAGTATGTTTCCATTGCGAGGAGAATCGATAGGAAATAAAAGGAGATTTATGTGTGGGAGGAAAACTCTTCCCCACGATCTCAATCTTGTTTTCTGACGAGTGAGTCAGAGAACGAAATGTGAACTTAAATTTGAAAATTTTGCTTTTTAGCTAGTATATCTTCTTAAGAAATGTCATTCTCCCTCCCTCCCTCCCTCTCTCTCTCTCTCTCTCTCTCTCTCTCTCTCTCTCTCTCTCTCTCTTCTCTTTTCTCTCTTTCTCTCCCTCTCTCTTTTTCTCTTCTCTCTCTCTCTTCTCTCTCTCTCTCTTCTTCTCTCTCTTCTCTCTCTTCCTCTCTCTCTCTCATCCTCTTCTCCGTCTCTCTCTCTCTCTCTCTCTCTCTCTCTCTTAAAGCAGATAATTATATCACGGTGTCATATTTGTTGGCTATTAACTCTGTTTTAGCAGTTATATCATCCGGAGATGATATCATTTTGAGGTGCTTAGTCAAATTTACAGTAGAATGATTCAAACACTTTATTTTTCGTTGTAATTGACGAAATGGTTCTCTGATGCGGCGTCTACTAACATTCTCCCATCCTTACTCTGGTGTAACAGCGTTGTTTCTGCCGATAACAATAAATCCCAAGTGGAAAGGAACATAACGATGCCCCTATAACATTCGTCCAATTGTAAACTAATGGCAATTAATCAGTGCTAAACTTAGAAAACTACACTTGTTGTGAGTATTTTATCTAAACACATAGCATCAAAAGTTGAGATAATCTAGTGAGAAATATTCACCCACCTGACAGTCTAAATAAATAATAACACAGATAAGAGTTACATCTACTTCATTCATTTTCTTATTTGTAAACAACAAGCTAGGTTTGTCCGAGCGGGTTTGGGGGGGGGGGGGGGGGGGTGAGGGTACCACTGATTCCGTATTATAACTGGTCATATTGGGTGATCATATTAAGTCTTACTCTTATTTTAGCACATTTAGTAGATATCCTCATCATCATCATCATCATCATCATCATCATCATCATCATCATCATCATCAGCAGCAGCAGCAGCAGCAGCAGCAGTAGCAGCAGCAGCAGCAGCAGCAGGAGCATCAGCATCAGCATCAGCAGATCAGCAGCATCAGCAGCATCAACATCATTCACATCATTATCATCATCATAATATCATTATCGTCATCATCATTTGTTCTTCTCTAATTCGTCGTCGTTCTCCTCCTCCTTCTCCTCCTCCGCACCCTCTCCCTCCTTTCACTACCTCTTCCTCCTTGTTACATAAATTTATGTTACACTAGCGACCTTTTATGTTGATTTTTTAAAAATACAATCTGATCCATTTTCATGAATCATTATAAAAGTTTGCTTGAATATAATATAAAAATACTGCCAAATTCACATGAAATGAGAAATGCAGAAGAATTTAAGTGAATAGTTTCAAATTCGATCATCCCCGTTTGACCACCGACTCAGTGAATATCAAAGCTGGCCTATTATTATTATTATTATTATTATCATTATTATTATCATCATCATTATTATTATTATTATTATTATTATTGTTATTATTATTATTATTATTATTATTATTATTATTATTATTATTATTATTATTATTATTATTATTATTATGACATTGACATCTCATTGTTGCAGCCAGTTGAGGTATCACACACCGAGGTGTTAAAAATAAATATTGCTTCCCGTGAGATGTACTAATAATTTCTGACAAATAACAAGGGACGAAATTACAAACGGGATACGTTTTAAAGGGAGACAATGCGTTATAAAGGAATTAATGTATTTTAATTTGATAAATATAAATGATTTCAGAATTTAAAATAAAATAATAATCTGCGTTAATAACACAACGGATGAATAAGTGTCCGTTCAACAACCTGAATTGATTAAAAATGTGGACGTTTTCTAATTAATGAATAATTTTCCCGTACCAAATGAAATCGTTAAACATTGTCAATGAATTGAGGAGGCATAACGGTGTTATATTAAAAACTCGATATCTTCTTGAAATCGGAGCGTGTGTCCGGAGACGCGTCTGGCATTGATCGCTATGGATCTAAACGGCTTGATCTGTCGAGATTGGAGGTTTCCGTCACTTTCCCCTTGCTCCCATTGCTTCCTCTCCGGACGGCAATGGTTGAGCTTGATGTTGAATCCTGACTGTAGTGTTTCCAAGGCACGGCGGTCAGGGATGTTCGGGGTTCTCTCTGCTAGGACTTCTCTTCTACAAACTACTCACAGTCAGTAGGCTAAGACTAGAGGGGAGTTCATTGGGTCTGGAATCCGGAACAATTCATGGCGCTCTAAATTAAGCACCACATGTGGTGGTTTGCTTGTTTTTTGTTATTGTTTCTTATCTATGTTTTTTTCTTTTAAATTCATAGATTTTTCTCAGTAATAATTTCTCGAGTAGGTCATTCATATAAATGAATTTAAATCATTTGTTTTTCTTTCTTGAAATCAAAAGATATATCTATATAATAATTTTGAGTGATAGGTCTTAAGATTAAATTTTAAAATAAACATTTAATTTGAGCGTAACAAAATAGTCGCCCCATAACTTATAACTGATCTTATTTGATCAATGGATGTCGATTATTTTCAAACTGATATTGATTAATTTAAAATATCAGGAATTTAAAAATATGCATATATATATATATATATATATATATATATATATATATATATATATATATATATAACTGTAAATGACTAATCTGTAACAGTTATTCCTGATAATCATTGGTACAGACTTAAATTTGATGAAAGAAACAATTCTACTTCAATTGATGCCTCCAATACCGTTATTGATAAGGAACTCTCTCATAATACGATGTACTGTTCAATAACCTTTCTTTGTTGTGTACACTAAGAAATATGTTGTCGGTATTTTATGAGATTTTTACTTTTACTCATGAAAGGTCCGCGTTCTTTCTATTCGCTCTTTATATCAATATAACATGATATTATGGTAATCCCATTATCATATTATTCTTTTACCTCTCTCACGCCAACATTTTCCAAATAGCTCCTTCATTTAACCTCTCTCCCTTTCTCTCTCTCTCTCTCTCTCTCTCTCTCTCTCTCTCTCTCTCTCTCTCTCTCTCTCTCTCTCTCCATGCCAATCAATCTTTCTAATTATCTATCTATTTATACATCTTTATAACTGTCATCAATTAATCTATCAATCTATTTATCAATCTATATATCGATCTCTCTACCAATTTATATATCTATCTTTCCATCAATCTCTATCTATCTACCTGCCGATATATATATATATATATATATATATATATATATATATATATATATATATATATAGTATATATATATATATATATATATATATATATATATATATATATATATATATATATATATATATATAAATTCTTTTAGATTAAGGTCTTCCCGATCGGTCGATAGTTATTTCTCTGACTTTCATGTCACTCTCAGGTCCGTTTGGATGCCTGGTGTTTATTTGGCAAACTATCCATATTTATGGATATTATATATATATATATATAAAATATATATATATATATATATATATATATATATATATATATATATATATATATCTTCTCACACTCACTCACTCTCAATCTCGTTCACTCTCGCTCAAAAACAAAAATATCATTGCCAAGTTTCAGAGAGGTAACACGATTTCACATTAAAACGCAAGTGCCATTGATTATATTCAAATTTATTGATAATCGAATCGGCAAGACATGTAGGAGGATTAGATTTCAAGACACGTGCGGTGATTTGATTCCTATCGATCTGACAACTTTGACGATTGGGGCTAGTATCGGGCTGGTCCATTGATTATGTCTGGGTCAAAACCAAGAACAGATCCGTGTAATTTCACATAAAAATGTGTTCTTGTATCATTCCCGTCTTCAAATCATTTCTGCTTTTTTTTTGGTTGTGTTGGGCCCCTATAACGATGCGTCAGTCAAGACGTTTCTATGATAGATGATTAATGGATCTGGTATTTGTTCATCAAAAATATCAATAGGAAAAAAAAGGAAATACACCTTCTAGTTTCAACTTTTATTTCTACCCCCTTTACATCATGAGTTATGATAGTTGAAAAGCGGGTTTTGTATGTGTATATACTCCTGATCAGAAATGTGTATAGATAGTATGCGCGTGGCTAAGAAGCTCACAATATTGCCATCCGGAAGTATAACGGACCAACACACAAAACTGTGTGTAATCATGAAGGTTAATATTTTGATTAATATGGTTTAGTGAGAATTACTCATAAACGCGGATGGCAACTTCATTCTATCAATACAAATTCATATTTTCTTATAAAAATTAACTCAACCTTTTGAAATTTTACTGAATTGTTGTGAATAGCATTCACCGTTCACGTGTTTCATTATTTTTTGTTTTTGTCGATAACTGTGCTCACCATGATTCCCATGTGCTTTTATAAGACTTGTATGTTGCTGTCAATAGGAAGTGTGCAGAATTAGAATTTTTGTATCTACGTTTACGTTGATGCTGAAAAGCAGTTTATAATATATAATTTCTAATCATCATTTCAAGTTATGTCACGTTTGACTTTAGAAGAGCGTTCTCGTACAATTGGATTCAATAGTCTGATGTCACGTCGCCCAGCAACGGCGAGCAGCGTGGTTCTTAACAAAGAAAATCGGTACTTTTTATTCTTCATGCTGGCTAGAACTTTTCATATGTCATATGATCAGAATGTATTAAAAGTCAAAACAAGATCATATTTATAATGTTATTCTCCTCTGGATGCACTTTCATGCTCGTCGGAGAAATATTTCATAAGGGCGTCCGCCATTGTTCCGATAGTTTAGAGCCAGTTACTAAGTTACCGTGCGTCATTACAAGGGAAGTGAAGTCATGTCTGTTGAAGGCTATTGGGGGAAAGATACACCCGAGAAATTGTACGTACATATATCCAAACCTTTCTCCAATACCATCAAAACTTAACGTTTAAGGATGATAATGCTTCTTCTCACAGGTCTCTTATCACCAGACGTTTTGGCCAACGATGAAGATAGTGGCATGCACTTTCCCCAGACCTAAAGACTATTTGGGATATCATCTATTGGCATGGACCCACAACCCCCAAAACAATGGTGAACTATTCAAAATTCTCAGAACTATGTAGGAATTCTCTCAACTTTCCCCATCGACAATGCTAGGATCTATGCAAAGGAGATGTATTGCAGAGATAAACATTACAACATATATTGACTATCACATATTTCGTAAGTGGTCTTAACTTTCTGTGAAGCTTTCAACAAATAAAAGTTGTTAGAATGCCATTCGTGTTTTGGAGCTTCATTTTGTTACTTCCCTTTTTCATACTTCCTTTAAAATTATGACCATCGCTGCAGCAAAATTTCTCTTCTGCCTATTAAATCGCCCACCCAATTAATGATAACTGGTATGAAAACGATTCACGTCCGGTTTTCTTTTTGAATTAGATAGTGAGAGTTTAAATCAAAACAAAGCAGGTATATATAAAATTTTGATCACCAGTAGATATAAAATAGAGTTGAGCTGACCCAATTTATGAATGGTATAAATATTAGCCAGGTACCTGTTTTACTCTGAAAAAACTCATGTTTAAAAAATTGTTCAGAAATCTCGTCCTTCAAATGTCGACCGATTTAAATGACCCTCATTTTGGCGTCTCTCTCTCTCTCTCTCTCTCTCTCTCTCTCTCTCTCTCTCTCTCTCTCTCTCTCTGTGTGTGAGTGTGTCTCGCTTTCGCTCTCTCTATCTATCTCTCTCTCTCTCTCTCTCTCCCTCTCTCTCTCCCTCGCTCTCTTTCTCTCTTTATCTATCTATCTGTCTATCTTTCGACCTATCTATTTACCTATATATTTATTTCTCTTTCTCGCACAAACAATCTCTCTCTCTCTCTCTCTCTCTCTCTCTCTCCCTCTCTATCTATCTATCTATCTATCTCTTTCTCCCTGACACACACACACACTCTCTCTCTCTCTCTCTCTCTCTCTCTCTCTCTGTCGTGTGTGTGTTTGTGTGTGTGTGTGTGTGTTTCTTTTTGCAGTTTGAATGGAAGTGATGAAATGCCCAACTCAATCATGCAATAAATATTCATGACAACAGTGGCTCTAACGATAAAGCATCTTGTTTTTTGTTTTTGTTTTTATGTTGGCCCCCGACATTAATTTATATATCGATTGATTAGACTTGCCCTAAATTGTCAAAAACCCTATCAAGCTGACTTAGGCTGTCTTTGGTTGTTTGGCAAGAAGAGAATCATGTTAATATATCTATGAAAAACAAGTTTTCTGTTCAAAATGGAAAATGCGTATTATCATAGGACCGATGACTAATACATGATGCAAGCGATACCTGTAATCTCCGCTGTAATCTGACTAAACAGCCTTATTCCATTTTAACCAGAATTAAGCTTAATCTAACTAACGTGAATATAGATGACTTCTCCCGTGCCCAAAAAACATGTCAGCATTTCATAAGCAGCAGGGTATCTCCTCTTGTCATAAGAGTCAAGCAATATTAAGCGTGGCCAGATGGGTGACTGTGATCGTGGAAAATTCTGATTCCGACGTTATGATCTTGTAGAAGACTCTTTACACACATTTTCCCACTCGACTCAGGTGTGAATGAGTACCTGGCTGCTGGCAGTGACGGATATTGTAAGTACAAAAAGAACGCCTAAAACATGACTGGTACTGTATGAAATGGAATTATGGTATATATAGCCTAATAGAGGGATGCATAAAACAATGTGGAGCGCCCTGAGCATGGCAAATCCAATGGAAAAGGCTCTATATACATTTTCATGTTTATATGTGTTTTAAGTTATATTTCTTTAGAACTTCTTCGAAATCTCAGCTTTGATATTTTTGCACGGTTGGGGTCATTTTTATATCGATATTTGTTTTGTTTTTTAAAAATAAATGTGCTAAATGAATAAAAAGGCATTTTAAAGCTTCACAGCAGATCTGCGTTGATGAAGGAAATTAATTTGACTAAACGGTTTGGCATGATGTCAATACATGTCTAATATTCACCTTTGGTAATCACGCTATGTTTGTTACCCATGAATCCTAATCAATGATTGATGCCTCCCGGTAGGATTACGACCCAGTAGTTAGCATGATTATTTCATGAAATTGAATTTTCTTCTCCGCGTCATGTTCTGTGTTTTACCAACAAATGTAAACATGACAAACACAATTCTGTTGATGGTATGCGTTAAATAAATAATGCTTAGAAGTTCTGCCCGCTGGATCAATGGTAAACAAAATACAACATTATGTATAACAATAAACAAATAATCTAGTGAGAATTTATCACCCAACTGGCGGTCGAAAAACAATAAAATAGGACTGAGTGACGACATTTTCATTCATTCTATAAGATGGATAAGGCAGACATTACTCAGATTTTCTTTTTTTCAACCGCCAATTGAGTAATTAATTCTCATTAAATTTCTATAAAATAGACTATAATTGTTTAAAATACACCGTTTTTGTGTTGGTGTGATTGATCTGGAGGGCAGAGCTGGTGAATATTTTACTTAAACACATGCCATCGATAGTGATAGAGTGATATATTGGAGTAAAATAAATTGAATTGTATTATCAAAACCACCTATTAAAGGTGTGGGATTAGCTCTGCCCACCAAATCCATATCGTAACCAACACCTAAAACTAGTGTAATCTTTAAAGAGAATTTAATGAGAACCATAACTACTTTCAGGACTTGCTTACCCTCTGGACAGCACAATGCGATACACATTTGTTTAACTAACTTGTATCAACAATTTGTAAAAACTGTTCAATATCTGGACAGCCTACTTGTTCAGCTGGTAATCTATAGATAGTTCGAAGATGACGTCACTCAGGTCTTTGTTATTGTTTTTTGCCATCCGCGTTTATGAGTAATGCTCACTGAACTGTATTAACATGACTATACACGTTCATGGATACACACAGTTTTGTGTGTTGGTCCGTTATACTTCCGGATGGCAATGTTATGAGCTTCTTAGCCAAGCGCATACTATCTATAAAGCATTAATGAGAACCAACAACCTTTCCCATGGTCTGAACCCGAGAAGAAAGAGCTGAGTGGCGTCAATTATATTCATAAAATGAATATTAACCCTCTCCTTACCAACTATAGGAAAATCGTCACATTCGTTACGATACAACCAACATTTTTCTTATTCAAATTTCTCTTGTACATCATAAAATTTAAAGAAAATGAACAGTGTGTTGTAGAGCATATTTTGCTAAAGAAATTATGTATGGCAAGAACTTTATTGCTATTATGTCTGAGTGATGAAAAATATATATTTGTGTTAGTTGGTTGTGAAGTTATGGGGAAAATCTTGAAACTGGCTGGTAAGGAGAGGGTTAAAAGTTGAAGTCAATCGTCTCTTTGTTATCGTTTTAAAACCGCCATTTGGGTGATTAGTTCTCTCTAACCTCCTTCCAATGAACTATAATTGTTGATTAGGTTAGACATATTTTTTTGTACGATTCATCTGACGGGCAGAATAACATGGCACTGTCAAAATATTATACCATGAGTATCTATAAGTCCTCTGTGTGGCTGTATATGTTGTGTGTGTGTGTGTGTGTGTGTGTTGTGTCTGCGTGTATGTGTGTGGGTGAGTAAGGAGAATGGTCAGGAGAAAATACTGACTCTACACATGGAGTTAAATCGCAGTGCAATCAACCGAGATCTGATTCTCTGAGCTAGTTTAAAACTGAAAAATATCAAGAACTATGTTTCAATCCATAGCGTTCATGTCGCACAATAATTATTGATCAAAGCGCTTTACGAGGGGTTCGTAGGCAACAGCAACACTTAACATGTAGGACGAGACACGACGTCTTCCAGGCGATATTATTTATTTCCGACCAGGGACCTATTGGTTAGAAAGCGAATGATATACCACTAGAACACAAAGACACAAATTCGATTATTTTCTAAAACGAGAATTAAAAACAATATTTTAACTTGAAGCATCTTTTTTTCCAACTGAAATGGCAACCATGTTTTATCCAACACCACAACGCAACATCACTAATATATATATATATATATATATATATATATATATATATATATATATATATATATATATATATATATATAATATACTTGCGATCAAAAGAAAGTATACACATTTAAAATCGGCGTTACTTTTTTATCCGTTGGCGTAGGCTAAATATTTTCCACTGTTTACCATTAGCCTTTCTGTGTACCGATAGTTGGTGTTTTTGTTATTGACCTGAAATTTGTTCACCACGTCGCGCACGTTCTAAAATGACCTTTTAGCCCCTTACTCTGGACAGGAAGTGTATAGATTAATGTTTTTTGCCATCCGTGTCTTCTTGAAACATTTTCAAGGCAGGAAAACACAATGCAAAATACCATCCATTAATCTACGCGATGTCACGACTTAGTTAAGAACAACGCAAAGGTGCCATTGGTCATCTTCAAGCTGGACAGTCTGTGACCAATGTCGCAAGAATGCTTAAAATCACAAGGAGAACTGTATATTCGTTAGTCCCTTACCGTTTGT
Organism: Berghia stephanieae; assembly: GCF_034508935.2. NCBI lineage: Eukaryota > Metazoa > Mollusca > Gastropoda > Nudibranchia > Aeolidiidae > Berghia > Berghia stephanieae. The sequence continues at coordinate 57,095,640 of NC_088361.1, read as the reverse complement.
GTCATTTCAAGTCGATCCACTAAGGATTCAATTTCCAACATGCTTATTGTTCTTTTGTGAGTGGACAGATAATGTTCTTCCTGTGCGTGGTTTATCCTGCATGTCAGACCGACCTTGTTGAAATTCTTTACACCAGAAAGTTATCTGCTTCAACCTCATAACATTTACCCAATAAACGATTACCAACTCTGGATGAATTTCTGAAGTTGTTTTCCTTTTTCATTAAGAAATCATATTACTTCACGAATTTCTTTCATTGACCACTCATAAGCATAGTTGATGTCTTTGTTTGATGTAGAAAAAAAACGGTCCTTTCATTATAATTGTGCTCAAACTTTTAGCACAGGTGCTCAATTAATAGATCTTTAAATTCCAGTTATATATATATATATATATATATATATATATATATATATATATATATATATTATGATGTTTATGAACTGTTATCGATTACATCATTTATGCAAAAATGCTACATGTAATTTTCTCAAAATATCAATAATAGATAAGACTAGATTGGGTATATTGAATATTTTCATCCTTATCATTACTAATTCATTCACTCAGATTGGCTACAAAAATGACCATTTTCATCATCCTCTGACAAGCTACAGTTCTAGACTATAATATAATTATAATATAATATATACTTTATTAATCAAAAAAATGGAAATTCGTTTGTCCACTGGACTAAAAATAATGATGCTTCTAAATGCCAAATCTTTGCTACTGGTACAAACAAGCACAATTTTCATGATTGTGGCAAGAACGTCAGGAGCCTACAAATAGACCTGAGTTATTTTGTCATGCAATATCCATCAACACACTTTAAAAAAGGTCTCAAGCCTTAAAGCAAAGATTGACGTGGACATACCATGATGACTGTAAGGCAGATCATTCTCTTTACCGCTATGTACTAATTTTACACCTTCGTCAGGTGATTAAATATGAAATAAGGAGATTTTCCCAGGATTCAAGTTGTTGTTGCCACAGAAAGAACTCAATTTGCTCACTGAATTGAAATATACTTTTCATGCATATTGTGAAATTAATGTGAATTCTAATGGAATTCTAAATTAGTCAATTATGTTCATTAAAATTCCAAAAATCCATATTTCCTATTTTTTTCCCAGATACAACTGATTTCATTCGTGCATCTAGAATCTGTTGGATAGAAAAACAAAAATAATTTTCATTATTCTCTATTGAGATGTTCTTCGACTGTATCCACTAAGAGTGCTCGTGTGCTTGAAAGGTGTTACAGGTCTCGTGGGCCGAGACAAGACACATGATAGGCTTACCTCTTACACTTTTTGCGACAGAGACAACGACACAACTTATTTTACTCCTGGGTATTGTGAAGTGAAAAAAATGGAGAAAAGAGCTTTTTTTCCAAAGAAGCAACTTTTCTGTGCTATATAAATATAGGTTCTTACAATCATGAAAATGTAATCATGCATGCTTAATATGTAGTTAATTATGCCTTTTAAAAGAATTCTACTGGATCTCTTTGTGTACGTCAACAGTTCCTTTTGATATATACATTTATGACATAACTGATATTACTCATTTATTTATAAAGCTGGACTCGAACACAAACATCATTTTCATTTCACGGCAACCTCTTCAGATGTTCTTTATTTGAATATCAAGAGCACCAAGAGCTTACAAACAAACAAATATTTAATCGAACGATATGATGGATTTTCTCGACAACGCTCTGCCTCTTCGGATAATGTAATTGGAAATAGGACAAAAGGAATAATTTGCATTTGTTTACATCATTATGATCCCATTTCATCAATACATGATTCTTGGATCTCGAAAAGCCCTCTGACAAAGATGAGAGGCATTTGTGAAGCTGGACATCATACTGAGAAAGTTGCTCGCGCTGCGCCATAATTTAAAAAATATTGTTTAAAATGACCCCCAACACGTCAAAACGTTTCAAACCTGACATTGTAAAAAATAAGTTAATGCAGCGATAGCAGAAGGGAAAATTAGCAGCTGTAGTTTTATTATTTCCCTTTGGATATTATTTAAAGTAGTGAAAGCTATTTCCCTGTCTCCCATTTTGCGGTTATGCGTTATTATGGGCTGATAAAAGAGAAGAAAGATAGATAAACTTAAATTGTTCCACAAGATCTACTACAAAAATTCGTGCCTTAAACTTCCAAACGACATCAAAGATATCGGCACAAGAAATACGAGGGGACACACAGCAAGAGTAACCATCCCAACATCAAAAACAGACGCCCACATGTATTCGTTTTTCCCTTCCACTGCCCGACTATGGAATAGCCTCCCAGCTGAAGTGGCTGAAAACGGTTGCCAACATGCCTTCACGCGATTGCTGGAGTTCACAACGTGACTTTTTAATCTATGTGGTTTTAGTATTATGTGCAGAGTTTTAGCAAGTTTAAAATGTAAAACACTACAAACTGTGGAGTGATCCTCGACAATATTGGAGGTTTCCACAAGACGAAGAAGAAGAAGAAGAAGATAGGCCAACTTGAATATTTTTTTTAAATCCTTGTAATTCTTAGGAGATAAAAATTGTAGTCACGATGGTTAACTTTCAAATCAACAAGGTAAGGATGAAAAATCACTTCAGAATCCTTAAAATTGTATAGTAAGCATTAACTTTCATTTTCAATACGTTTTAATGACTTAGACATGCCCAAAAAGTTCTGAAATTGGAGCCAACAATTCGTAATTTTAGTAATAATAGGTAGGTCTGCTAGGATTTAAATCTATATAAGCTTCTGACTTGGTTCAGTGTCTTTACCTTTCTCATTCCGATAACGAAGGCGACTTGTTAAGCGCAGTCTGAGACAGACCTGAATAGAAATACAAAAGGCTCTACACTTGAGTTGATGTAGCCGATAAAAGAGTGAAAAAGAATAAAAAATGTAATTATTTATTAGAATTCAATCAATCCGAGCTTAGTATGATACTAGCTCTGATAATGGCTCCACACCTGAAGTTGATAAATTCAATAACAGAGTGGAGAAAACAATAGACAAAATACAAAACAAATTTGAAGAGCCTTGTGCTAAAAGTGCTTAAGCCACAGAAGTTTGTTTTGAAAAACTGGAGGTTACAATTTGGATTAGGCTATATAAAGTATATAAAAATAAAATTGTAGTGTTGAGCTATTTTTGTTTATCATGACCAAAATTATTGAGATTATGTGATTATGCTTTATGTTCATCACTGATTAGCTCAAAACATTTCATAAACTTCTATTCCTGATATGGAAATAATTTGTTAAATCTCTCTGTCTCTCTCTCTCTCTCTCTCTCTCTCTCTCTCTCTCTCTCTCTCTCTCTCTTTCTTTCTTTCTCTCTCTCTATATATTTTTTCTCTTTCTCTTCTCCATCTCTCTCCCGCTCTCTCTCTCTCTCTCTCTCTCTCTCTCTCTATCTATCTATCTATCTATCTATCTATCTATCTCTATCTTTCTCACTCTCTCTCTTTTTTCTCTTTCTATTCTCTCTCTCCCTCTTTCTTTCTTTCTTTCTTTTTTTTTTTCTTTCTCTTCTCTCTCTCTCTCTCTATCTCTCTTTCTTTTTAACTATTTTTCTTCTCTGTCTTACTCTCCCTCCCTCTCTCTCTCTCTCTCTCTCTCTCTCTCTCTTTCACTTCTCGCATACCAAATGAAATAAGTTATAAGTCGAAGAAATTGAACTTATTGAGTTTGCTTCATGGAAAGTCCAGAGTTTCACAATCACTGTTCACTTTAATTCGGATTTTGAAAATCACAACTTTTGTCAGGATATGAATGTCTTTCCATATTGCTTTCTTCGGACATTTGGTGACTGATATCATAACAGATGTCATTTTAGCGATAGAAAAAAATACTTATAGATGGAACGATTTGACGTCACTCAGCTCTTTGTTATTGTTTTTCGTCAGCCAATTGTATGTTAAGTGCTCACTAAATTCTATCAACTATAAATGTTCAATCTTACTCGTAGTTTTATGTGTTGACACCATACATCCGCTGGCGGATGTTATGAGTCTTTTAACTAAGGGCATAGCATAAGCTTCACGACACGTCACGTGTCGAGAAAATGACTTTTTTTTAAAAACCAGGCCATTCAACCGTTGGTACCTCTGCCATCAAAAAAAAGTACAGATCTAAATTTAGATAGCATCAAAAAGAGGAAGGTTTCAGTTTTATTCCTTTACCACTCCAGCAATAAGTTTGGAATTGAAGGTAGCAAAATGTTGTTATAAAACTTTACAGGAGCGATAAAACCCGATATTTTATTAATATATAATTCAAACCGAGAGTCTGTCTAAAAGCAAACATCTTATCTCTATTTGTACCAATTTGTTTACATTTTGGCTACTTGATAGCCGAAATATCGCATTAAAAAACTTACATAAAATTTGAACAGGAGAGGACGAGGACGAAGCTATGACAGTAGCTTCATTTTGAAAATATCAAAGTAACTTTTAGGGAGCAAACACTGGTGTATTTTAAAGAGCTCGAAAAATGTGTATGAATGAATGCTAAACACGAGGAGGCCATGCGTTTTCTGGTCAAAATTCTTTTCGTGTTTCCTTTTTCAAAGCACACAGTACATAAAACCGTCTACTTCTCATTTACCAGTTCAAATTAATTATTTGATAACTGATTTAGGTCATGCTGTGTGACCAAGACTTTACAATACAATACAGCAATCCAAGAAGAGGAGAAAACGGAAACATAGACGGCTGTAGGAATGTATTATCGACCTACAAACAGTATTAAAATGGAAGGAAAATACATTGTCCACTTGGGCAATTTCAAACACGAGGCATATGTTTAACTTCAGATCAAAAATGTATGACATGAATTAACCATGAATTAGAATTGATAAAACATTGTAAAAAGTACGATTTGAGAATCAATTCTATTGTTCAATAATGGAATACAAACCAAGTTAAACACGTTATTCAAACAATTCGAAAACACGCCTACAAATCATGACATATAGATGGAGTTGTAACCTCCGTTTAGGGAACAACAAAACCTTTTTTTAGAGAAATGCTAAAAATAACCGTAGATAATATTAAGAAAACAAAAATCAAAAAGATAATATAGATAAAATGATTGCATTAAGGGAATAATACCAAGCTGTCAACTTTTGATTCCAGATATCGTAAATCAGAATTGTAAATGCATATTGTCACTTCACGAAAATGCGTCGCACAGTTATCTACCCATACCCAGCAGTATTGTGAAAACAACAACTGGTTTTTAAAAATTATTTTAACCCCAAGACTCGGCTTTGAGACATGATTTTGATTGATCGATTTTTGATGGCAGGAATTCAAGTACGAAATGAAACACAAGCATTTTGTTGTCGTGCGATAGCGAGTACACTCTCCGCGAACTCCGTTGACAGCAATACGACCAATTACAGAAAGATCACGTTCTCCGTTAATAAATTGGAGGGACCTAGCCCAACTCTGTAAATATTTTGATACAACGGCGTGCTTCCTAATAATTAAAAGCCAAGATAGAGTCGTGGCTTTACAACTAATTGGGGGAATGATTTGTGAGGGTTATGTCCAAACAGTTCCAATAACAGGAAACTTTTTTATAGAATTAATTAGACAGTAATAGGATAGCCATACTTTAGGCATTGTATAGAGCATTGAGCATGGTAAAAGAACAACAACGTGGAAACACTTTTTGGGGGGTAATAATACTCGTCATCGGAATGGCTCAGAATACCTGGCCTCAGTTTTAACCGTTTAGTGTGTCTCTAAGCTTTATTGTTGTAACATTAACATAATTGTTCTGCAAATATAAATTTTCATTATGCTAAATTTAAATTTCAAGTAATTTCAGCAATTATAAGTGTTATTTGTCTTGTCGCAATAAAACATTAGACATTAAACATATGATTGAGGAGAGATCTATTGACATTCTAATAATAATTGAAACATGGTTAAAGGAGAATGGGGATGAAGCAATTGTGTCGGATTTAACACCACTCTCACATACAACTCAGTCATTTCCGAGAAAAAGAAGGAGAGGGGGAGGAATTGCAGTTGTCTATAGGTCAAATTTGACCATTAGATTTAATCATGATGTCAACAATTTTTCGGCATTTGAATCGGTAGGAATGGTCATTGATTTTAAACATGTCTCAGTCAAGCTTCATTCAATATATAGGCCACCACCCAATGCAAAAAATAGATTAAAAACATCACTATTTATTGATGAATTCGAGGACTTCCTTCTTCGCCTTGACATGAAGTCAAAGAAAAATATTATTGTTGGAGATTTCAACTTGCATTTTGATCGAGACACACCGGATATAAGAAATATAAATACTTTCGTCACATCACATGACACAGCATGTCAATGAAAAGACACATCGGTGTGGACACATTATTGACTGGGTATTGACCAGCGTTGACATGCAACAAGCGACACCTATCAATGTAGATGATCTTTGCATTTCAGACCATCATTTAATATCTTTTGACATCAGAGGGGGGATAGTACACGACACAAAAACAAAAAAAAATAGTTGTTTCGAGAGATTTGAAGAAAATTGACATAGAACTATTTAAAGTGGACCTCTTTCACTCTCTAACTACACATTGTGAGAAAGAAGTGACTGTTGACAATTTTGATAAAGCAATTATTAGTGTTATGGATAAGCACGCACCTCTCACGACAACATCTGTGAACATCAGAAAAGAATCACCATGGTACAATTTGGAGGTAAAACGTATAAAGAAAGAGAAAAGAAAAGCGGAGAAGAAATGGAAAAAATCTGGCCTGACAATTGATAAGGAAATTTACATATCATTCAAACATAAACTCAAAGAGGTGACAATTAAGGCAAAGCGTATCAACTATCTTGATAAAGCTGATAACATAAAAAGTCCGCAGGAGTTTTATAAAATCTCAAATAAGCTTCTAGGCAAAGAGATCAAAACAAGCCTGCCACACCACACTGACGACAAGCAACTCGCTGACTGCTTTGTAGAGTATTTCATGAATAAAATAACAACGATACGGAGTGAACTTGACACAGACGAAACAGAAGCAGAATATACCTCTTTTTATGGTGAACCCTTAACATCTTTCAAAGAAATTTCAATAAATGACACAAAGAAAACCATTCTCTCTAGTCCTAGCAAATCATGTAGGCTCGACCCTTTACCAACATCCCTTTTGAAGGAGTGTATTGATGAACTTGCACCTTACATCACTGAATTGATTAATCAATCATTAAGGGTGGGAGTTGTTCCAGAAAGCTCCAAGAAAGCATTGGTGAAGCCATTGTTGAAGAAAGCGGGACTTGACAGTGATAATTTTAAAAACTTTAGGCCTGTATCAAATCTACCATTCATTTCCAAAATTCTAGAAAAGATTGTACTAAAACAGCTTTCTTGTCACGTGAAACACAATAACCTCGATGAGTGCTTTCAATCGGCCTATCAGCAAAATCATAGCACAGAAACAGCATTGATGAGAATCACAAATGACTTGCTGCAAATTATTGATCAAGGAAAAACCACCCTCCTTAGTCTTCTCGATCTTTCGGCGGCCTTTGACACCATCGACCATGCCATACTACTTCCAAGGCTACAAGTTACTTTCGGCATATCAGGCACTGCTCTAAACTGATTTGCATCATATCTTACTCAAAGAACTCAATCAGTTTTAATTGGGGAAGTAACTTCGTCAGAGCGTGACCTTCATTTTGGTGTACCTCAAGGATCCGTTTTAGGCCCAGTCCTTTTCGTACTTTACACTTCCCCTGTTGTGAGAATCTTAGAGCAACATTCTCTCGCTTACCATATGTACGCCGACGATACCCAGATATATAGCATGTGTTTGCAATCCGATATAGTTTCAAAGATAACTGTTTACGAACAATGCATCAACCATGTGATGAGATGGATGTCTGCAAATAGATTAAAATTAGATGGCGACAAGACTGAAGCCTTATTCATTGCTAGTTCCAATAATAAGACAGATCCATTTACACTGGCACTGACAATCAACGATAGTGACAAAATACAGCTCACAACATCAGCAAAAAATTTCGGCATCACCTTAGAGAGTGATCTGTCTATGAACAAACATATTAACAATGTGAGAACAAGTGCTATCTGCATTCTAAGAAATATCAGAACAATCAGACCATTTATTAATTGGGAAACTTGCAACAAATTGGTAACATCTTTGATATTCCCGAAAATGGACTACTGCAATGCACTGTTGGTTGGTCTTACAAAGGACAAAATAAACAAACTCCAGAAAATACAGAACATGGCAGCCCGCGTTGTACTGCAAAAAACAGGAAAACTGCAGCTCCCGAATTACTACAGCAGCTGCATTGGCTGCCAGTGGACCAGCGGATTAAATATAAATCTTCAACTATCGTTTTCAAATGCCTGGAAGGCTCGTCACCAACATATCTCTCAAACCTCGTTGAACGGTATAACCCACAGCGATCGCTTCGATCCACGAACGACCTCAAATTGAAAACACCCCGCTGTCGAGTGAAGGCTGGTGAACGCGCCTTTCAGCATTCTGGTCCAAGGTTGTGGAATTTACTACCACTAGAGATACGTTCTTCGTCTTCACTAGAGGAATTCAAGCGTCGATTGAAGACATTCTTATTCCGACAGGCTTTCTTTTGATTATGTGTATAATTAGCGTTGTTCGTGTACTGTGTTAGGGCTTAATGATTAAGTTAATCTATGTTATGCGCCCAGAGCCCTCCTGATGAAGGGATGTTTGGCGCACTATAAATCTATGCCATTATTATTATTATTATTATTATTATTATTATTATTATTATTATTATTATTATTATTATTATTATTATTATTATTATTTAAGTGCTCTTGAATTGATCATGATAAAATAGACAAATCTTTTATGACTTTAATGTGCGTCTCAATTTTTTTTCTTATAATTGTTCGACTATGATGGGAGTTAACAAAAATTTTCCGATCGATTAGAAAATAAAATATTTAATAGAAGAAAAAGAATTCATATCACTTTTACCATTGGCTCTTTTCTTATTCCATTGCTGTGACTCCTACTATTCATTGTTTAAAATTCAAATCCATCTCCTTATTTATTTACGCGCATGGCTGCCATGCTAGGTTGTTATTTTCCAGATATCCCATCCATCGATTTGGCTATGTTTATACAAAGAGATTAAACATTGATGGATTTCATTGCAATGCTCCTGAAAACAATCAATTTTGCCTCATTTTTGGGGCTTTATTCCACGCTTTTAAAAATCTGGATCGCCTTCTTTTACTTATTTTTTTTTCTCGTCTAAAACGTTTTAGGAATTGCATTTGAGTCTTTTTTATGGATGCAAAACGCAGTGAGAAAAATAGCAGACGCACATTTCATTTTCCCCATAACTATGATTTTAGACGCGTTTCCAATACTCTACTTATTAGTTTAACGTTTGATATTTTATTGAATTGCAATTAATTGACCATATTTAAGAAAAATTAATTTTGCATCTCTCTAAGGATTTTACACTGGGTTTTTAACGATAAAGCTATAAACTCTCAATCTCTTTAGGTTAAAAGAGAACATTAATCTTATATTAACCCACTAAGAACGGTATGAATTATAAAGTAAGATGGGTTTTAGTCGTAATCCGATCTACATTCCCAATTCGATAAGACAAGACTCCACTGAACCACAAGAGGAACAAATGCCAATTTTCATCACTTTATTGACAGATGATGGGGGAGTGCTATTTTCTTTGTTCTATCTTGTATCTGGGTTTTTATCGAACTTACCTACTTGAAGATCTGAAAACCCAAATTGTTATGGGCTCATTGTTGTACTCTACTTTCAAATCAACCCAAAATATTGTCCATAACAACAATTTAATCCAGTCTCATAATTGGGTTTGGCTATCAGACCTGCAAATAAATTCGCGCCAGTTTATATATATATATATATATATATATATATATATATATATATATATATATATATATATATATATATATATATGTATGTGTGTGTGTGTGTGTGTTAAGAATATGGAACTGGCTAGTATTGCTAAATTTCGAAGACCTTAAAATTTTTGTGTATTGAAATAATGGGATTTTATAACACTCAAGAAGTTCTAGATATCCCTAAACACCTTTTGTTTCCTCAAACCAATCGAAAAATGTATATTCCGGTATCACTTTATTTGTATTAGAAGGATACTTACTTTAACATCTTCAGCATCGTGTTGCAACGTTATAGTTGGCTATCTGTTTGCAATGACAAAACACTTATTTTTATTTTGGTCAGAAAACTTTTACTGAACATGATTAAAATGAACGTCAAATAACAAAAAAATTCTCGAATTTCAAGTCCCAAAAACGCTAATGAAGAATGGAACTCAAACAATTTATGACTGAAAGTAGATACGTTTTAAAGATAATCATTAGTTTTTAGTTGACAACATTGCAGCAATCAAGAAATTAAGCCTTTGATTTGGAACAATAAATAGCTGTTTGATCGCCCTCTCTCTCTCTCTCTCTCTCTCTCTCTCTCTCTCTCTCTCTCTCTCTCTCTCTCTCTCTCTCTCTCTCTCTCGCTCTCTCTCTCCCTCTCTCTATCTCTCTCTCACACACTATCCTCCCCCCCAACTCTCTCTCTAACTCTCTCTCTCTCTCTCTCTCTCTCTCTCTCTCTCTCTCTCTCTTATCCCTTAAATGCCTTATACAATAGTTTAAATTACAGAATCTCATATAGCTTTCATTGTATCGTTCACAGACAGTTTTGCACAACTTTGACTGTCGGGAAAAATGTATTAATACGCCAATGTAAAATCGAAAAATACTATCATAGAATACTGGTAATTGAAAATTGGTCATGATCGAATGAATCATAAATTTACACAGTTCATAGTACAATGAAATATTAATGACAAAAATAATCATGAAAGCAACAACGATGGTAATCATACATAACCCTCTGATAAATTATGATTTTCAACATTTATAATCCAGTCTACAAAATCATGAAATTAATGGAAACAATTATATCCACATGACAATTTAAAATTTAAAAGATAAATAAATAAATAAATAAATAAATAAATAAATAAATAAATAAATAAATAAATAAATAAATAAATAAATAAATAAATAAATAAATGCATGAATAGACAAATAAAAAAAATAAATAAATAAGACTCAACAAGATCAAATTGAATTCAAAAATTAAAAGACTTTAACTCCCTATCAACTAAGATTTTAAACTGATTCAAAGAACACACATTTTTTGTGTTATAACAGAGACTATTCCATGTTTTCACTAAACGTATAATAAACGAGGTCTGTCTTATTTTGGTCTGATATCTTGAAATATATATTTTATATTTGTCGCATCTGGTATACGTAATCTTGGAAAATGTAAACAAAATTGATGGATTTATATCATTTATATTATGTATTATTTTGTAGAGCTGAATTAAGTCTTCCCTAATTCTTCTGTATTTGAGACTAGGTAGATCGAGGAATGCTAAACGTTCGTCATATGACATGTTCTCAAGCCCGGGAAGCAATTTTATTGCTCGTCTTTGAATATTTTCAAGACCTATTGACAGCCTTAGATATATTGGGCTCCAAACATTGTTCCCGTACTCGAGAACATGTCTTATAATAGTTTTAAATAACGAAAGAAACATGCTAAAATCAAAATAAGTAAAACTCCTGTATATGATTCCCAACATGCGATTAACTTTAGTTGTACAATCATTAACGTGCACATCGAAGTTCAAATGTGGGTCAAAAACAACACCAAGATCCCTTTCAAAATTTGTATCAGGCAAAAAAACTCTCTCTCTCCTCTCTCTCCCTATATATATATATATATATATATATATATATATATATATATATATATATATATATATATAAATTATTTTTTAAAAACCACGAAATAATAGTTTTGATAAAAGGAGCTATTTATAAAACATTTAAAGTATAATTGTGATCAACTTCTACAATATTTTTTTCGAGCGTTAGCTCCTGATGAAAGCCAACGCTCGAAACAATATTGTAGAAGTTGATCATAATTATACTTGAAATGTTTATATATATATATATATATATATATATATATATATATATATATATATATATATATATATATATCTTTTTCGTTCCCTTCCTCTCTCTCTCCTTCTTTCGCTCTTTCTTTCTTTCCCT
>NC_088361.1:57040924-57078424 GCF_034508935.2 Berghia stephanieae | reverse complement strand
CTGGAGTCACGATTTGATACTATTGTTCTAACTGTCACTTGCATTTATACTTCTCTTAAATTTTTGTAAATAACTTGCAAATGATTGTCTCTAAGACTTCTCGTCCGTCCATAAATACTATTGTTAGGTCCTGTCTGTGAATGTCTGTAATCGTATTCCATCTTATACTGTAGTGTAATTTAGTTGCTAGGATATACAGCCTGTCGCTAATTGCCAATATGAGGCAATATATTTATTTTGATACATTTTTGGAATGAACAAAGTTATCTGTCACAACACAATTTACCTGTAATTTCAGACAGTTTTGGTGTAAATTTTATATTAGATATTAGTTGGAATTAGTCTCTACATTAGCTAATTTTTAAAATATCGTTACATATTATGTTGAATTATATGAGTAGACTCGAATGTGTAATCTTTTTAGAGACACCAGGCTCATATCACTGCAGCTAATCCCGATTTTTCTCAGCATGAAACAGATCTGTAATTTTGCTCAAGTATGATTACTTGTTGTACGATTGGTTGCTGTACGATTACTTGTTGTACGATTGGTTGCTGTACGATTACTTGTTGTACGATTGGTTGCTGTACGATTACTTGTTGTACGATTGGTTGCTGTACGATTACTTGTACGATTGGTTGCTGTACGATTACTTGTTGTACGATTGGTTGCTGTACGATTACTTGTACGATTGGTTGCTGTACGATTACTTGTTGTACGATTGGTTGCTGTACGATTACGTGTTGTACGATTGGTTGCTGTACGATTACTTGTTGTACGATTGGTTGCTGTCCGACTGTTTGCTTTCTGATTGCTTGTTATATGATTGTTTCTGTTCGATTGCTTGCTAACCTCTCAGGTATTTTCATAGTCCACCACAAGGTCCTTTGAAAGATCGTGTGTAACTAGATCAAGATGTTACAAAGATCACCATGCAGGTATTTTTATATAACTAAAATTGAACTTGTTTTCAAGGCGAGGACTAAATTGTATTTATTCTTGTAGTTTAAACCTTAACAGCAACAATAGATGGAACAGGGTCAAAAGAAATGACTGTAAAATCAGAAATATCTCAGAGAAAAACATTTTAAGACCATTGGGAATTTTCTTCTTTCATTTTATGCACCATAATTATATTGATGTTTATGTGGCTCTAGGTACAATCTGAAGACTTTTTTCAGATGGCAGCATCTTGATAAGACAAATAATAATTACTGAAAAAGATAACACATTTTTGCAGAAAGACCTCGATTCTTTGCAATGATTGACCAAAAAAGGGGAAATGGGATTTTGTCTAAAGTTCATAAATTAAACACAGGTCTATAAATATTAACAAACACTACATACTATTAAAGAAACAAAAACCTTCAAATTAAGAGTTGTTGTAACTGATAGCAAACGTCGATGTACCGATCGAAATAAATAATTATACAAGACGGGAAATTCCGTTTTAGGTTGTTTTTTTTAAATTATTATTTCAATCAATATCCAAAATCAATTAAGGAAAAGTGTTTTAATAGTAAACCAGTACCGAAATGGTTTATCAGTTTGAATTTCACACTATAATAAAAAGTGCAGGATAATGCAATGAAAAAAAACAACTATTCACCCATTAGTATGAAAACAGGCGCGCACAAGTGCAGACTAAGGTTAAAATAACATTTTTGTACTAATAATTTTAGATCAGTCTTCTTTTATTAGTTGTTTTCATTTTTTCTTGCTTTCTTTGGTATTTTTTTTATTTGACACCTCCCGGGATAAAACAAAGACATTTTAAAACGAAGAGGATGGCATCATTCTTTTACAAAAGGTGAGACTGTTAAAAGCTCTTTTAACAAACATAAAAATAAATTTGCATAGTTTTTATAGTTTTAGCCCAGTCTGTTACATATGTTAGTAATTGAATTATTTGTCTCAATGTCTGAGAAAAAAATATGAACGTTTTAAAAAATAAATTATGCTCATTGATATTGTTATGGCAGAACTGTGGATTGAGTCTGCTCGTTCTCGGGATGGGAACTTTGTTTTCAACCCAGGCGGTTAATTAATGTCAGTTAAATTTCTGACTGGGTTTTTCTTCCTACTAATGGATGATATGTGTCTTTTTCATTGCATTATCCTGCACTTCTTTATTATAGTGTGAATTTCAAACTGATAAACCATTTCAGTACTGGGGTAAAGCCAACGTGGAACGCAATTGTCATCCTCCCGCTTCATGCACCTTACACGGAATTAATTCATTCGCTCTCTTGTTGCAAACGGTCAAAATCTGTAAGTGTGACCGGATAAATAATGGGGAAAATAAATTGAAAGGTTCGGTCCTCCCCTGAAAGCGCGAATACGGTTTGTATCGATAAAGTGGATGCGTTCGCCACATCCAGCCTTACCCAAACAACCTGATGATGTGAGATTCCTTCTAGTTGCAATGATTCACGTCGAGTAGATTTAAATCGCCCCTATCCAAATAAAAAGCATTCGGGTCTTCACAATGTGAGAAAATAGTGTGAATGATCAGCGCAGATAAAAATCTCATCCTTCCAGATTTTCTGTCAATAGAAGAGAGTAGCAGATCTCCTTTAACGACATTGGATAAAAGAATTTAAGTGGACCCATACTGGTTTTATGTGTCGCAGCGTTCGAAGAAGCGTTTGTCAACAACAGGGTGAAAAGGTTGGACGTTTTTTCATACCAATTTTAAATACTATTTTAAGTCAAGCGCTTGGTAACGGATAAGATTTTATTTGAAAGTGTGAGCGATTTTGCATGTCTTAGTCGTGTATATGAGTGTTGGTGGGTACTTGTAGGTACCAGAGAGCTCGATAATGTTGGTTAGAGCATATAAAATAAGTAAGGACACTCACGTTTTTCTATCGATACAATCGTTTCAATGGGTTTCCATATAACCCTTGATTTAAATACATATATATGGCTAATTGTTTCAAAACGATATTAAGTGCAGTAAAAATGAATCAGTTAAGTTAACAGAATAACAAGATGTTATTTGGAGGGTATCTAGGGTGAAAACTATCGTAATTCAAGTTACGATAATTTTGCACTGAGAAACCTGTTAGGCGTTGAAATACTGCGCATCTTGTGTCAAATCGACATTCCAATCGCATTAAAAGATAAAAAGTTATTCAAAATTGAAGAAATATCATAAGCGGTTACAAATCTATGGAATAAGACCATCGTAACTTGACTTCAGATTGTCTTACAACCAGTTTTTACTTTTCCCTTCAAATTTATATATCATAAATAAGAGTAACAATAGTCTCTTTACCAAATAATTGTCAAGCTGTTTATCATAAAAGTTTTTGTTTGTTTATTTGATTTTAGGATGTGAACAACGCTTTGGATTACTATATAAGTACATGTTGCTTGCTTCTTGATGTTCATCTCATCCCGTAGAAAGTTATCAAGATCATAGTTTATATGAGTACAAAAAATCAGTACTAAAATCTTTGATTATATGCCTAGCTTTTATATTTAGATTATAATCTATAATGTCTGAAGTAATTCACATCCCAGCAAAACATTTTAAATCTTCAATGGATTAAATGACTTGATCAGGGACTCAAACCTAGACCATTTCAATGATCAACAGCTGATCTCTCAACATATTGGTGCTTTGGTACCATCAATTAATGACATTCGGCAAGTTTGGCGAGGAAAAAGAGAACCATTGCCCATTCTGATAAATTGTTCCATTAGTGTTTTATTTGTCTCTAAATGTTGTCCACGGGTAATTAACTTCAATAGCTCACAAAAAAGTTATCTATACATAAGAAGCTACATGTCATTTACGATCGAATCAATTGTTTGAAAATCTCCAATAAAAACGGAAGACAGTAGACACTCCACTATGGAAGATGTCTGATGTCAACAGGAATCGCCCAATACTATAAGACTACGGCTAAGTATATTTGTTTTATAAAGAGATTTAGTTTACCCCATTAAGGAGTGAAATAACAAACGTCGATAAAATTTCCAGTTACATTATTCTACATCTATTAGGTCAAGAAATATAGCCGTTAAGGGGCAATGGGTCTCTATTCTTATTACATATGGAAGACATCAGAGTAAATATATCTACCGTGAATATAAAGTGTAAATTGTGTGTTGACTTTATTGATTTTTAATTGCATGTATCTATTGTTTTTGTTCAGTTTATTTATTTTATTTTTTTGGAATAATACGTCTGATACTGATAACCCAAAAGAGGTCATTGTTGTAATTGAAATACTCTCAAACTAATGCAAAATATCGTCCTTTACAACCATGTTAAATCCAGACCATAATTGCGTTATGTCATCAAACCTGCGAATATGCACACGTTGGATTTAGCTATATGATAAAGGACCGTGTTATATTTCGACCAAGTACGCAACATAACTGTTGATATTACAAGCCGAAATCTAACATAAATCAGTGGCATCTTGTCATCCACAATACGATTCCAAAATAATTCGAATCCGTGTAATGTTATTGTCTGATCTGCATCATACAAAATGTCATGCTTATTGCATTAGCCGTCATGATTTATTTCATAACATCATTCATTACAGCATTCAGTTTTGTGGTTATTGCACTCTTTTGTGTTATCCAGCGCGTTGATGAGAGACTTTAACCCTTTAAGAGCGAAACAGAATTATTTCCCATTTTATTTCCTTCAATGAATGACTCTTACTTCAGCCGTAATAAAATGTTTAGAAAAACGTATTCGTTTTTTACATCAATGATTAATTTCGGCCCATGATCCACTGTTTTCAATCGTAGAGACGAGGAAGCTCTCTTCGTGTTCACATACAATTTTTACAAATATTTAGATCTGACAGACAGTTTCTGCCGGGTGCTTTTTGCCGATCTTTTTTATCGTAGATTAACACCATACAGCCTCATCTGTTTAGAAGAAAATGCTTGAAATGAACATTAATAAATCTATCATTGTTTGTATCCTGAAATTTCTAACTGATAGATAACAGTATGTAAAATTTGGTTCAGTCTCATAAAAATCCATTGCCATAAATACGGGGGCTTCTCACGAATGTGTGCTGTCGCCAATACTATTTTACAATTTTTGGTAGTGAATAAAGAGTGTACTGATAGTAACATTTTCTGACGATTCATCACCACAAGACCTTATACTAAACAACGAAATTTCGGACTACTGAAATGAAATTGATTCATTCGTTTCGTGGTGTGACAGGAATTGTTTGGAGATTATATTGTAGGGAAAACAAAAGAAATTATCATAGACTTTTGGAAAAATAGCTCAACTCACGAGCTTATCATAATAAAACAACAAACAGTATAATAAGTATCCAATTATGAGTACCTCGTAGTTGTAGTTGACCATCGTCTGAAATGGACCGACCCCTTTAAAGTTATGAAGTGCACAATCAATGAACGAATTTACCATTTATCAAACTTAGCAAAGTTCAAGGCAGGTAGAATACTCTGTACTTTGTTTTACAGCCCTGTTATTAAAAATGGTATAACTTTTAACTTGTCTATTATTAAAACATATAAATATATTCCAGAGGAGCTGCCGCATGACATCGTCGCTCTTTTCTTCCTACCGGCAGCAGACTATTTTTTATTTTAAAACTATGATCTTTAGTCTTCAAATTCCCATAGATTTTTTAAAACAATTATTATGTCGTCTTTCAGTTTTCATATAAAAAGATATTATATTCACTCGAAATTTATTTTTATTTTATTTACCTTTTCTGCTTTATATATTATGATATAATACACATACCTATTATACAAAATAAATAATATATTTTTAATTATTGATATTAATTTCATAGATGCTTCTTTATTATTGCTCTTATTCTTATTCAATATTTCATTTACTACATTGCTTTAAAAGTTTATGTAAATAGATTTTATAACGCTTGCATATTCATTCTTGTAATTTTCCTATTTTTATGAATGAATTAAGTTTAACCATTGCTTATAAGTTAATTATTTTTTATCATTTTATGTCAGAAATAATCATATCAGGCTATAACTTTCACAAACATATCTAATTTCACCAAGGGACCAAACTGACGTCATATTCGCATCAGTTTCCGATCTCGTGGTGACAACAAAAAGATGTAGTGTCGGTTAGTGTACGATTGAACTCCCTGTTTAAGGATTAATCTAATGAATACAGGATGTTGGTTTTTATATGACACGATTACGCCCCTGTCGTCAAGCCATAAAGCATGTTCATGGGGATAAAGGTGACACAAATACTCAGAAAAATAGTAGCTGATATAGTGGCTGGATGCTCAGAAAAGCAGTTATTGATGTAGGTTCGAGGAATGCTCAGAAAAGTGGTATTTCAGGCAGTTGTAGAAAAATCTGAATAAGAAAAAAGCTGTCCGAACATTGAGCTCAAATTCAAGAATTATTCTCGGTCTTTTGTGTATTTTCTGGATCCCAATCCCAGATTGCTGAACTGGTTTTTTTTCCTTCAGCAAACAGTATTTGTTTTCTAATAGACGGGACTTAAGGCTTTCAGACCAAATGTAGTCTTACCAGGTTTGTAGAGCCTTTCGTAAACTGGTCGGAAAATTCATTCTTTTTATTGTCAATTCACAATGTATTATTCGTGTTGTCTGCGTCTTCTGTCGCCTGTAATGTATGAGCTTAAGCAGTTTGTTTTGGGGTTCTGTTGTGTGTGTGTGTGTGTGTGTGTGGGTGTGTGTGTGTTTGTGTGTAGGGGGGGGTGTTTGTTTTGTTTTGTTTTTGTTTTATGTTTGTGTATGTGTGCGTGTTTCTGGGGGGGGGGGGGGGGGAGTGGGCGTTGGCATTTGTTTTTGACACGTTTAATCGTATGTCGTGTGATTTATCAGAATTTCTATAAATGTTGGACGCGCCTAAAACATCCTTGTTACTTCGATGCAGCTGTTACCAGATAGAATCCTTACATCCGGTTTACTGTCATGCCAGCTGACTATAGTCTTCGTTTTCAATACTATATTTTTCCCGGTACTGTTTCGTTCCATATTATAGAAACTCAGACATTTGTACGCAAAATATGGGCTGATTACTGTGATGAATTAAGAGTCTTTTCGAAAGAACAATGAGTCCATAGAAGTAATTCAGAGTTTAAGTCTTTGGACCAAATGATAATCCCATTGTCACTGAAACACTATTTCAGTAGTTTGATTTAGCTATTGGCCTTCTTTATACACGCCCCACAAGTAATATTTAGAGCTGTTACTTTATTCTAATCAAACACATACGCAAGTCTGCAGGTATCTTCTTTGCTGTCGGGTGTCGACCATCTTAAGTTGAAGACGATGCTGATTTTTCTTAACAATTATAATGGCGTTTATTGACGCCTCAGGTTCGCTTTGAACTAAATATCTTTTTCTTAATGTCATCGGAGGGGTGGGAGTCATAAAACTAAGAGGGTCCTGTAGTTTCAATCAATGTTATTTTCTGTGTCATAAAATGCCAACAAGCTGAACATCTTGGATGTCTCGTTCCTCTTGTTAAATGCACTTTCCATATGAAATGCAATGTTGTAGACCAACATCAGTCTCTCTTACTGTCAGAAATAAACAAGAACCAATTGAAATGCAACGGCAACTGCAATCAAGACAAATTTGCAAATATATATAGAATAATCAAAATGGCATGCCGTCTTTGAATATTCATGTGTTTTCTTGTTTCACATACAACCTATAGAATCAAAATTAAGATAAGCAATCTTTCAATTCAAAAATGGTTTGTTTTTAAAGTAGGTGCGCATACATCGTCTTGGAAAATTGTCATTTGAGATGTGATGGACCACATGTACTATTTCGGGATTAACTTGATTTAAAAAACAACTTTGAAAAGACCTGAATTTTCATATAGCGCAATAAGTTTTTTTTTTCTGATTCAGATAACACTGTTAATGGCCAGGTACTCATATATACCTAAATACGGTGAAAGAAACCCGATTAAGAGTATTTTCCAAGTACTCAACTATGTGCCGCCCCACACTGGACTCAAATCCTTAACTTTCCGGTCCGAAGGCGAATGTCATATAATAAGACACATAGGCGCACAAAGTATGAAGACATAATTGGAAAATTATCGTTTCTTGAAGTTTAAGAGACAAAACTAACTCTTCTCACTGAAAACATTCATCTCAAATAAAATCAAATAAGTTAAGCTTAAAAAATTAATTTAAAAACCAGGTCATCCAGATATAATAACGTTTTGAGACAGTAGGTCAATGGTCATATCACATAATGATTATAAGGACTTACAATAGGGAACAAGCGTGTGATGTCAAAATACGTGTTCCAATCTCCTTGGAAGTTGAACCCAGTCTACTGGAGGACTGGATACATATCTTGTGCAACAGATCATCTGGTTTCAGAGTGATGGTAACTTATTTTCTAGCCTAAGCTAATGCTGGTCGTCAATAACGATCATCCATCCTCATTCTTTAACACTCTGTAATCATAAGAATCTGCCGATACATCCTGCTACTAAATAATTGTTATGCCAGCTCATATGCACCCTATTCATTGTCAGTATTCTGAAGGATTGGTTACACACCTCCAATGAGTTTTAGAACGGAAGAGTGAAAGGCGTGACGTCATGGCTTCTACAGCGCGTTGGGTCCATTTATTATTAAAGGACCAATGCCATAAAGTACAATTATGTGCTCACATTTTAAAGGATAGCAGAGTAGGTATAGAAAAACAAGTAAAAGGAAAGGTTACCACGCCCTTCAGACAGTCCTCCGAATGGAAACATGGCAATGTTCGCTAAACATTGCAAACTACACTGATATTACATCGATGGTATGTGTGTAAATAAAATACCCACTGCTCTACCTCTTGATCAATAGAACCAACAGAAACTGTGGGGAACCGTAAAAGTTTATGGCTGCTGTGTGCTTGGCTAAGTAACTCACAACATTGCCATCCGGAAATATAACGGACCAACGCACACATCTATGTGTAACCTGGCACGTTTATAGTCTGGTTAAATACAATTTAGTGAGAATTACTCATAAACATGGATGCAAAAAAAAACCAACAACAACAAAGACCTGAGTGACGTCAACTTCGTTCTATCTATAGTCTGATAACTAATCAACGAACTGGCAGTCTAAAAATAATAACAGAGAGCAGAGAGAGGTCATTTTATTTTCCTTATAAAATTCCTAATATTACAGCCAGCTATGTTTGCCCGAGTGTGCTTGAAGGTGTGTCACAAATCCCGTGTTTTTGAGTGGTCAAAAATCTATAGATAGAATGCGCTTGGCCAAGGAGTTCACAACATTGCCATCCGGAAGTATAACGGACCAACACACAAACTCTGTGTAACCATGAACTTTTATAGTCTCGTTAATACAGTTTAGTGAGAACAACTCACAAACGCGGATGGCAAAAACAATAACAAAGGCCTGAGTGACGTCATCTGCATACTATCTATAGTTTAATTGTTGGTCATCATTTTTTTTTTAAGAAAAAGAAAGTCAAGCAAAACTTAACCTTGGAAAATCATGATTACATGAGCTTTTTTGTATTTACCACATCATGCAATGCGTTGTTGAGTAGTAGTTTTGAAGGGGTGCATATATCTAATTGGATATTGACAGGATGCTATTACAAAAGTGCGAGAAAGAGTTTAAATTGTGTGAAATATAAAAATACATAAAGTATGATTGGAGAGTGGGGCGTATTAACTACGGTAAAACGACGTTAAAGCATAGATGAATGCACAATATTTATATTACAAAAAAATAGGGTTGACCTAATGTTTGTTTTTATAATATAACATTGTATTTCACCCTTTGTCTCTCTTCGCTGCACCTAATCTGATAGTTATGCATACCACACGAACGGCTTCTTATAAAATCTGAATTTTACGGCATCAGAGGTAACAATCTCAGATGGATTGAAAGCTTTTTACGGGGAGGCAAACAGAAGTTGTTGGTTGGCGGCGAAACATCATCAGCAGTCACATCTGGAGTACTTCAAGGGACAGTTATGGGGCTATTGCTCTTCCTACTATATATCAATGACTTACCAGACGAAGTGTCATAAAGAGCTAGATTGTTTGCTGATGACTGCTGGCAAAATATTATTGCAGCATGACCTCGACAATCTACTATAATGGGAAAACGTATGGCCAAGGAGTTTCAATCCCGAGAAATGTAAAGTGTTGAGAGTTACTAAAAAAAAGACCCCATGTTTGGCAAACTATGTTATTCATGAATCATGATCAACTTTTCATCTGTCAAGACGGCCTGAACATAAGCAACACTTATATATCGGAACGATCGTATCGATAAAATTACAAAGGGAGGAAAATAGCATCATCGCGCTTCTTCAAAGAAATATAAAAAGTTGTCCAAGAAACATTACGGCTAAATGCTACATGACATCTGGTAAGACCTGTCGTGGATTATAGCACTTTAACTGATAAAAACAAGAAAAAGAGTCAGTGCAAAGAAGAGTCTAGTTGCCCGTTTCGTTTTCAGAAATTTTGACAGAAGACATGCGTTTAAACCATGCTTACCAACTTTCAATAGCCAACTCTGGAAGAACAAAGAAAGCAAGTGAACGCAACCACGATTTGCCGTTCAATAGATCAATTGATTAAAGTTCCGCACGACCTTGAAGCTGCAACAAGGGGAACAATGAGTGCAATGCCATGAGCAGTTGTTGTTTCCATCAACGATTGGAATCTAGAACCAGGTCATCCAGATATAATAACGTTTTGAGACAGTAGGTCAATGGTCATATCACATAATGATTATAAGGACTTACAATAGGGAACAAGCGTGTGATGTCAAAATACGTGTTCCAATCTCCTTGGAAGTTGAACCCAGTCTACTGGAGGACTGGATACATATCTTGTGCAACAGATCATCTGGTTTCAGAGTGATGGTAACTTATTTTCTAGCCTAAGCTAATGCTGGTCGTCAATAACGATCATCCATCCTCATTCTTTAACACTCTGTAATCATAAGAATCTGCCGATACATCCTGCTACTAAATAATTGTTATGCCAGCTCATATGCACCCTATTCATTGTCAGTATTCTGAAGGATCGGTTACACACCTCCAATGAGTTTTAGAACGGAAGAGTGAAAGGCGTGACGTCATGGCTTCTACAGCGCGTTGGGTCCATTTATTATTAAAGGACCAATGCCATAAAGTACAATTATGTGCTCACATTTTAAAGGATAGCAGAGTAGGTATAGAAAAACAAGTAAAAGGAAAGGTTACCACGCCCTTCAGACAGTCCTCCGAATGGAAACATGGCAATGTTCGCTAAACATTGCAAACTACACTGATATTACATCGATGGTATGTGTGTAAATAAAATACCCACTGCTCTACCTCTTGATCAATAGAACCAACAGAAACTGTGGGGAACCGTAAAAGTTTATGGCTGCTGTGTGCTTGGCTAAGTAACTCACAACATTGCCATCCGGAAATATAACGGACCAACGCACACATCTATGTGTAACCTGGCACGTTTATAGTCTGGTTAAATACAATTTAGTGAGAATTACTCATAAACATGGATGCAAAAAAAAACCAACAACAACAAAGACCTGAGTGACGTCAACTTCGTTCTATCTATAGTCTGATAACTAATCAACGAACTGGCAGTCTAAAAATAATAACAGAGAGCAGAGAGAGGTCATTTTATTTTCCTTATAAAATTCCTAATATTACAGCCAGCTATGTTTGCCCGAGTGTGCTTGAAGGTGTGTCACAAATCCCGTGTTTTTGAGTGGTCAAAAATCTATAGATAGAATGCGCTTGGCCAAGGAGTTCACAACATTGCCATCCGGAAGTATAACGGACCAACACACAAACTCTGTGTAACCATGAACTTTTATAGTCTCGTTAATACAGTTTAGTGAGAACAACTCACAAACGCGGATGGCAAAAACAATAACAAAGGCCTGAGTGACGTCATCTGCATACTATCTATAGTTTAATTGTTGGTCATCATTTTTTTTTTAAGAAAAAGAAAGTCAAGCAAAACTTAACCTTGGAAAATCATGATTACATGAGCTTTTTTGTATTTACCACATCATGCAATGCGTTGTTGAGTAGTAGTTTTGAAGGGGTGCATATATCTAATTGGATATTGACAGGATGCTATTACAAAAGTGCGAGAAAGAGTTTAAATTGTGTGAAATATAAAAATACATAAAGTATGATTGGAGAGTGGGGCGTATTAACTACGGTAAAACGACGTTAAAGCATAGATGAATGCACAATATTTATATTACAAAAAAAATAGGGTTGACCTAATGTTTGTTTTTATAATATAACATTGTATTTCACCCTTTGTCTCTCTTCGCTGCACCTAATCTGATAGTTATGCATACCACACGAACGGCTTCTTATAAAATCTGAATTTTACGGCATCAGAGGTAACAATCTCAGATGGATTGAAAGCTTTTTACGGGGAGGCAAACAGAAGTTGTTGGTTGGCGGCGAAACATCATCAGCAGTCACATCTGGAGTACTTCAAGGGACAGTTATGGGGCTATTGCTCTTCCTACTATATATCAATGACTTACCAGACGAAGTGTCATAAAGAGCTAGATTGTTTGCTGATGACTGCTGGCAAAATATTATTGCAGCATGACCTCGACAATCTACTATAATGGGAAAACGTATGGCCAAGGAGTTTCAATCCCGAGAAATGTAAAGTGTTGAGAGTTACTAAAAAAAAGACCCCATGTTTGGCAAACTATGTTATTCATGAATCATGATCAACTTTTCATCTGTCAAGACGGCCTGAACATAAGCAACACTTATATATCGGAACGATCGTATCGATAAAATTACAAAGGGAGGAAAATAGCATCATCGCGCTTCTTCAAAGAAATATAAAAAGTTGTCCAAGAAACATTACGGCTAAATGCTACATGACATCTGGTAAGACCTGTCGTGGATTATAGCACTTTAACTGATAAAAACAAGAAAAAGAGTCAGTGCAAAGAAGAGTCTAGTTGCCCGTTTCGTTTAAGGCCTATCTGCCTTAAACAGTTCAGAGACAGAATCACTTCTGTGCCACTGTATACACCAACAAGCACACCAAAGCCTGCGACAATGCATAGGATGAAACGAGTACATGGCGGTCAACATTAATGGATCTGTCTGAAAGATTGTGATTTCGCCTTACAGACGCGTAAAGCTAATAAACTCTGGCAGGTGAGATTAATGCTCAAATTTGAAAACCTTCTAATACAGCTTCTTAATTGAATTATAATATATTGTAAATCACATGTGACATTCATATGCGACGAATACATTTATGAAAACTGTTTATATTAATTCAACTAAATCTGGAAATTCCAGTCTCATAGAAGTTTTTAAAATCATCATCATCATCATCATTATCAGCAGCAGCAGCATTCTCCTCCTCATCATCATCATCACCATTATCATCATAATATTCATTATTATCATTAACATTGGTATTATTGCTTTTAAATTACTAGTCAAATAAACAGTAAAAAATTCTGATAATCGAAATGAAAAATGAAAACGGGTAAACGTCTAATTGTAAGAGACATAAAAAGTGATATATTCACCATTGTGATGGTAATATTCTTATAATTGCATTTTTTTCGAAGCATTTTGCGATGAGTGACATGTTTTCTCTAGGTTCAGACTTGAAATACGAAATGCCACTTTCTGAACAGATGATATAAATTCACTATACAATTGGTCTGAAAATTAGCAGCTTTATTTTAATTTTACTAAACTGCACATTGGTTGGTCTAACCCGTTATTCTCCTATTACAAAGGTGATAATAATATGACTGTTATGCCAACTACGTGCTCAGAAAGGGACTCTGGGATCATTTTTGATTATAAATTGTGTTTTGATGAACATATAATAATATGTGATAGTATGAAAAAGGCAAGCAAGCTTGTGGGGATTATATATAGAAGATTTTGTTAACTTGATTTAAAATCCGTTGTCCAACTTTAAAAGTTCGTCATAAGACCTTGTCTAGTGTATGGAAATAGTATTTGGAGTTCTTGTAGTGTGGTATTTCAGGTGGAGATTAATATTTTTTATTAAAAACAACTTTACGTAATAATTCTCGACACCACTCGAGTGTTTTACATAGGTTGTCAGGTCCTGCACTCACATATCGCCAATTAATTATAATTAAATTATAGAGGTCTGCAAATCCTATGATTTCCCTGTTACAAATTACATGGAAATTTTTAACACCAATGATTACTAGCTTGTATAGCTGTCTAAAGATATCATTTTCACAATACAATAAGTAAAAAATAAAACGAGTTCCAGTCCCATTTATAATTGACAATAAAAGTAAGTCGGATTTATTCTGTTTTAAATAATATGGTACGTATTTACATGTTCTAATGTTTATCAGTCATCATTGTGCACTAACAAATGAAAAACCAGAATAGTTTTTTTAATTGTTGCATTTTTTATCTAGGTCGTAGCTGAGGTCCTAAGCCGAGCTGGCCGTCCCTCGTGTCTTACTAGTAAGGGTGCCGTTTGAAGCAATAATGGGTTTGGACAGCTCTTCCTGTATCCGTGCTGGAAAGGGATGGAAATCTGCTTTGATATAAATATAAACAGGCCGTCAGATTTCTCCTTCTTTATCTTCATTGACCTGTCTCCAAGACTGGAGTGCCCTCAGACAGGGATAGATGTAGGGTCTAAAGTCGACCCTAATAACAGGTTCAAATAGTATAAAGGGCTAAACAACCCTAATACTATTTAATATGACACGTGAAGACTCATGAATATTGTAAGTAACAAATTTATTATGCTAACGCCCAGATAACATGAAATAAATAACTGATAGGTACTCTGGCCTCAAGAAGTACCGGTCTGCGCTAGATAAACAAACAAGCTAAACCATGGTATTGAAAAATATGTTCAAATTACATGTAGCAAAGTCAGTGATATCATGCATATCAACCTCATAGGAATTGGGATGTAAAAGTATGTAGAAAAGCTGTTGATGCAGACTGTAGATCGTCAGAAATTTAAGAAAGTTTACTCAATGTAATCCACTCACCCCTTATTAATGAATATCACACCACTGAACAGGATAAAAACACGTCTGTTCTTTATATATTTTGTAGGATAGAATGTCTTGTTGTACGTTGCAGGTGTTATAAGGCTAGCGTGTCCTGTTCATTCCCACATGAGTCTTTGTTTTGAAGATAGGGTGGTGGGGTGTGTCTTCCAGATGTTCACACTTAATTTTACGTTGTCCGGTATTGGCGGAGTTTGAGCGATTTCTCATATAGGTGTGAAATTTGCGTCTTCATCGCTAGGGGAGTATTGCATGAGAATCCAATTAATACAGTGTGGTTGTCGTTGGTCGGTAAATTACCATATTCTTAATTATCACTTGTGACAGTCCCTTATTTATTCGACATTCTGTTAACAATCAAAACGTACGTATACTTTTGCTTGACATTCGAGATCTATCTTATTTAGAAAGATTTAAGTATCTAAATTTGCCTTCACTAAATTATCTCCCCCCCCCCTCCCCCATTTCTTCTTCTTACATGACCTCGACAAAAAACGTCCCTTTCACACCATTTTGCTCCTTTATGAGCCCTATAATGCTTTTAATTGTGAATTTATTGAGCATTGTCAGAACTATAGGATATCCATCATATATATATATATATATATATATATATATATATATATATATATATCCTACAATAATACTTCTTAAGCCGCTTAGTTCTAAATATAAAGATAAAATAGGCAGTAGGATCAACTGACAAAATTCCCAGGAGCCAAATGATATATTGAGTCAACAACTCTCTTTGACACCCCGGTTGTCTTGGGACTGTCTTCAGTCAAATATTGATTTGATCAAGTGTAAGCATACTTGCTGAACCCATTGTACAAGTCAATATATAAATGTATGTCACTGGATCATATATCTATTCATTGTTTTATGTTTGGTGAACTGGTAAGTCTAGTCATATCTTTGTCCTTTGATAACATGAATTCGGTATTTCCAATTTTTTGGCCTATTTTGGGTTATCTCGAACTAGATATAAAGAGTTGGAGAGAGTTGATTCTAGAATCGAATTTGATCAAACATTGGTCGAAAATTACATTGCAACATGTAGTTACGTTATGTTTGTAAAATTATTTCTCAAATTCAGATAAATAACATGATCAAAGTATATAAGTCTGTTTTATTGACTTCAAATGCCAAAAAGATACCACATAATATGATTAAGTTTGGCAGTAAAATATTCAAACAAGGAAAACGCGTCTTTTAGAAAGATATCTTTAAAAAAAACTGTCTCGATATGATTTCTTTTTTTTTGGTTTTTTGTTTTTTGGTTGACAAAATTCCATTTTCATAATTTCTAAAGCTCTTGAATGATAGACACAGATACTCATGGTTTGCCCTTTAACGGATGTCCAGTCAGTTACATCCGGTACCTCTTCTGTTGTTATTACTAGTATGTGGCTCTCTGGTCTTGTGTTATGACACTCGCCTTCGGTTCTGATAGAGCGTTGAGCAGCGCAAAGTAGAGTTTTTGGAAAAGGCTCTTACTCACATTCTCTCAACGCACTCAGGTGTTAAATGACTACATAATGGCAAGTATCACCATCGAAAAAAACTTGTAATAATGCCTTATAGAGTTCATGTATCGTCCTACATGTTGTTTTTATCTGTGTACTCCTTGTAAGAGCTCTATAAGAACATTAA
The DNA here is from genome assembly GCF_034508935.2 of Berghia stephanieae. NCBI lineage: Eukaryota > Metazoa > Mollusca > Gastropoda > Nudibranchia > Aeolidiidae > Berghia > Berghia stephanieae. The sequence goes on along the minus strand of NC_088361.1, from coordinate 57,061,697 downwards.
ATTGATATGTCACTATCTAAAGCTCAGGCTCTTGTATATATTTTTCCTGCTTCAACCAGGGTCCGTTTTCATGACTGACTTTAGTCAAAGACTTGAAAAACTCGGACTTTATGTGAGCTGAGCAAGCAAGTCCCTGACTAAAATCACGGCACCTTTGGACTAATTTTGGCCAAGTTTTAGTCACTTGCTGATGCAGGTCTTCAAGTTTAGTCTGCGACTAGTTATTAAAATAAACCATAGCGTCGACAAGATAGCGGGCTATTTTTAGATTGAGAGAGCTTCGATTCGGAAGAAAAATACGTCGGTTACGAATGACAGAGGCAAAAAGTGTTCTGTTGCTATTGACACTTGTTTGAAAAAAACTAAGATAAGTGCAGATTGTCGAAAGCACACATTTTGTGAGTAAAAACTTTTTAAAAACACGAATCTAATCGTATCGTGATTTGCGAGTGAACGGAGACTCGAAGTGGAGGGGTTCGCTTCAAAAGACAACCCAAAAAAAACGATAAGAAAGTATAATGGAGACAAAAGTTACTCTGTTGGCGTCGTGACTGACTGAAATAATGTGATTCATCAGAACACGCTTTCTGTTTTGTTTGTTTGTTTTTGCTTCAATTTGTTTGAGTTTCAATGAAACTTTCATTAGCCTAAATATAGAATTGACAGTCGACCATGGACATCATTATAGCCTGATCGTTCGACAGTCAATATCGCGTGATTTGATTCATCATGGCAAAAATAAGTTCAAATATGAAATGAAACAAACTATTATCTATACCGGATGTGTTGCTAATTTCCTCTTTGGAAATCTTTTGTGTTGAAAGTATGAAGGCTGGTATCTTACCTCCATCGTGTACTAGAGAGCTTGATGTTACCAGCACAAAATAGCCGAATTAATCACTGTCCTCACAACGCCCATTTCTAGACTTACTTACTTCTAGACAAGAGCCTAACTAGTCAGAGAATAGAAAACGTTCATAAAATCCTAAATTTTAGTCACTTGCTCCGCTTAGGCGTAAGACTAGCAAGCCATTTTCTAGACAAGTAAATAACGAGATCTAGTCCGCTTACATAAAATTGGGCCCAGGTATTGTCGTTTTGATTTGTTGGCGACATAATATTTTCGAGTTTCTGACTTTCGGTATCTTCTAATCCTTTACTAAGCGGAAGAAATACATTTTTTAACAGTAGGTGTTTACTATTTTTATTTATCATCCTGAGATGTAACATTGTGAAGCGTATTGAGCATGATTGATTCATGGAATATCGCGGTATAAATGTTCACATTTATTCATTTATCAAAATTTGAATTGCGTCATCTCATGTTGTAGGATATCTGAATGTATGCAATATTAAAGTCAGCGGGTGGCATGTGTGGAAGGCTGTTTATAGGGATCTGTAAAATATATTCCCGATTCCCTGCTTCAAAGCACTCGGTAAGGCATTGACCGCTGTGCACCCTCCGTATTCCTTATCATCATTGAAGTCCCAGGTTTAGTTTTATTGACAAAATATGGGTCATTTTAATCGATCGATGTTTCAAGGACAAATTGCTTAAAATGTGATGTTGTTTTGTTTTTCAAAGTACGTCAGAATACCGCATTGAGACTATTGGTCGTATTTTATATTCCCACGTATAAATTTATGCCTAAATAATCCAACTCATAAACTTCAGAATGCGGGCATCGAATACATTATGACTCTTTTTAAAGTCCGAACGTCACGTAGCCATTTTTGATTGACAACCCCGAAGTAATAAACACAAACAGGAAATGAGACACTATCTCGTTTCTATGGTGTCACTTCCTGTTAATGTGGAACTGACACCTGATGGTTTTGTTTATAACAGTAAATGTCATCTTGTTTCCTTGTAACTCAGTAACTCTGACCAGTAGTTACAATCTGATATTAAACAGGTGCAAAACGTTTGAGATCCAAAAGATCACCATAATGAAGTCATACTTTTTCCATTTAACATATCAATTTAAATATTTTCTTTTAAAAACGTTAGCATTTATATAGCTCAATATACCCAAAACTTATTCATAGCGTTTTACACGAGGTCCATAGTCGACAGGAAAACTTGGCATGAAGGACGATTCATGAGGCCAGCAAGGGTGTTATTCTATGTTTTTTAGACAGAGTAAAGGCAAAAATACGACTGTTAACTGGCAGATACCTATTTTAATCTTGAGTACGTTGAGAGAATTTTAATAAAGAGCATTTTCCAAGGATTCAATTTGCGCTGCTATGAGCTCCTTTATATAAAATTTCAGCTCCATAAAATCATGGATAATGTTTTCGAAGTTTGAGAAATAGGAATAAATAGAATTTTATTAGCATAAAGCTTTTGATTGGTTAGATTGATTGATTAATTGATGAATGGAGTTATAGATATATGGATAGAGATATAAATATAAAGACAATATAAAGCCTTTTGCTGGCCAGATATAAAACCTTTGTCTCGTTTACTCTATGTAGGGTACCGATCTTTCTCCCTCTTCTTCTTCTTTTTCTTCTTCTTCTTCTTCTTCTTCTTCTTCTTCTTCTTCTTCTTCTTCTTCTTCTTCTTCTTCTTCTTCTTCTTCTTCTTCTTCTTCTTCTTCTTCTTCTTCTTCTTCTTGTGATTATTATTGTTTTTATTAATTTCACTATTATCCTTAGTAAGTAGTAGTAGTAGTAGTAGTAGTAGTAGTAGTAGTAGTAGTAGTAGTAGTAGTAGTAGTAGTAGTAGTAGTAGTATAGTATATAGTAGTAGTAGTAGTAGTAGTAGTAGTAGTAGTATGAAAGTAGTAGTAGTATAGTAGTAGTAGTAGTAGATAGTAGTAGTAGTAGTAGTATGTAGTAGTATAGTAGTAGTAGTAGTAGTAGTTGTTGTTGTAGTAGTAGTAGTAGTAGTAGTAGTAGTAGTAGTAGTAGTAGTAGTAGTAGTAGTAGTAGTAGTAGTAGTAACTGAAGTTATCAAATAGTTGACATGTTAGGGAGCACATCGGCGTCAGATAAAGATCTGAATAATATGGAATAAGGAACATAAAAGAAAGATATATATAAGCAAAATAAAACATCCCAAAGAATCGTCTTGCCTCTTTTTTTTAGGATGCATATTCTTTATTTTTCTTGTATTATTCTTTATTTCTTTGTCTGAAAGTGTACGCACATTTATTATTGACTTATAAATATGAGGGCAGAGTAGAATTGAGTGTTTTGAAAGAGTTTGACACAGTGAAGATCAGTGAACTCCCCTCTGTAATAGGCAACAATGCCATTAGGTGTATTAATTACATACCTTTTGACAAGTGGAGTCATCTTTAGTTTATCAATATATGAAATATAAGTGATTTGGTCAAAATAAACAAAGCGTTTTATCATTGAACGACAAAATGTTACAGCCTTGGTTGACAGTTTATTTGCCATTTCCAGTCGTTTAATTTTGACAAAATTTCAGCTGTCAAATAGTTTGATTTTTGTGTGGGTTTTGTTTGCTTATTGTTCTTTTAAAAGAATAATAAATTTATGGTAACTAATATAGTTATTGGTGAATTCCATGTCAGAATGTAGACATGGAGATGCATAGGTTTATCACTCCTGATTTCATGGTTTTCATTTTTTTAAATGTTACCAATATTTTGACACTTCAAAGAATCACATTTTCATGCAAGTGATCGATGCTTTAGAGGAACTCTTTTTTTTAATTTAGTTATATTGACCAATTTGTTAAGGGGATGGAGTTGAATGATTACAAACTGTCTTCAAGCATGGATCATCCAGTTCACATGTTCAACATAATATGCCCGATTTACATCTTCTTCTTGGTCGTTGTAGTAACCTCTTAAATAGAGGATCCAGACTACAATTCAATTAATTTCAAGACATATACAAACATTTCAAAAGAAAAATTTTGATAAATTATGTTTTGTTTTTTAAATTTCTATCAATTCTATAGGGAGATCATTCCATAACCGAACGGTGAGTGAAAGAAAGAGTGTAGGCGGGTGTTTGGTGTTTGAATTGATAATGTGTTGCCGTGTCCTCATGTTCGTCTGTTTTATGGTTTTATGTAATTAGGGAGGATTTGCCGGTGTTGACTGTTTCTTTCACGATGATGCATTTTTTCTAATTCTCCCTGTAGCTTTACTCGTATTTTGCACCATTTCCATTCTGTTGATATCTAGGGATCCCATATAATGCTTATCGCATATTCGGGGATGGGATTTACTATTTTTTGTTTGAGTTTTGACAGGACAGCCACTCTGGATTTTGTGTTAAAAGGCGCTTGTTTTGTTTGCGTTTGATGGTATATAGCCATATATTCAAAACATTGGGTACAAATCCAGTATTATCATTTTTTATAAATCTATAGAAAGCTCATTCATCAAAGGTTTAAGAAGTGACACCAAAAAATTGAGTTTGCAAATTTACAAAACATTATCAATACTTTGTGTGACCTCTTTTAACTTGATGTAAGGAAGAAAATTTTGACTTTACATGTACAAAGTGAGATGTTCAATAAGCTGCAGTGAGATTACCCCATATATCTTGCAGAAGCTGGTATAAACCTTCCCCGCTTTGATGAGGATCAAGACGGTGAATTCTTTCTTTATAACATCCCACACTTTTTCGATTGAATACATGTCAGGACTGGCTGATGAAATCCCCCTTTGCATAAAATTATTGTTCTCTTATGGCTATGTGGTCTTGTGGAATGACATTCGCTTTCGAATCGGAAGGTCATGGGTTCGAGCCTCGCTCGGCGCATAGTTGAGTCTTTGGAAAAGGCTCTTTACTCACATTCTCTCACCATACTTAGGTTAAAATGAGTACCTGGCCGTTAACAGCGTTGTCTCTGTCCGAAAAAATTATAATATCGCCTAACAGGCGTCATTTCCCGTCCAACGTGTTAAGTGTTGCTGTTGTCTAAGGACTCCTTGTAAAGCGCTTTGAGCACGTTTAGTGGATATTGCACTATATAAAAAAGCTCAATTTAAAAGCCCTGTGCAATTCTCCCCTCTATGATGGTACATTACTCTGCATTTTAAAAAACGGTTGTATGTAATTCCATTGTCTCAGATAAAAGGAACGTTTATCTAAAATATATCTCTAATGTAACTGTCAGCTAGCAACCTGCCATTTATTTCTCACAAGGATGTCTTTTGACCTCCCATGATCCAATTCAAAACTACCACAAAAACATATCCCCTGCCTGTTTCTGATTTGAATGGTGTTGTCTTGCTGAAAAATCCACCGTTTTTTCCTGAACTAATAGATTAATATTTATATAGCCTTTTGTTATATACGTAACATGCGTAAATATTCTGCAACATACCCCCAGCCTGAATACATCCAATAGAACCGGGCATGATTCTCAGTTTTTGTTTGCAGCGGTATACTTAAAATTCAAGGAGAAAGGATTTGGTGATATTTTGTTTATCTAATCATGTAAAGTCACGTTAATTTCAATAAAGTTATTGAATTTTCTAGTTGAATTTATTAAAAATTATATCATTTAAGTGCCTCCAATTGCCTGAGGTATTGCTTTCCCTAAAACTCTTACCTGAACACGTTTTTGCGAAGTTGAAATTTCGGTGTTTCAATTTCCACACATTGTATCTTTTGATTAAATGTATAAATAGGAATATAATTACATTCATTGAATAGGTAATTAATTATCTTTAAATGATATATAACACTAAGTAATGCTTGACTGGGTCCAAAAAATTTAAAGGAAGGAATAAGTGTGAACTTACTTTTACACATTACTGTATTTGAGATAGTATGTGGTTTCAATTTGAGGTTATGGGTAGAATTTAGTCCAAGATATGTAGAAGATTTGACAAGTGTTTTTGTTTTGTTTGATACTGTCAGAACGTTGCATTTGCTCAAATTGAAGCTCATAAGCCATGTTTTCCTCCATGCTTCCAGTTTTTTCCGAGTCCTTGCTTAGTTGGATGCAATCTTCAATTGAATGTTTGTGCTTATAGAGTGCAGTGTCATGTGTAAAAAGACAAACTTCTGAAGTTAAGCCACCATTGAGGTCGTTTATGAAAACAAGAAAAAGAAAAGGACCTATAACCAGTACTTGGGGGATTCCTAACCAATATTAGAGGTTTGACTTCCAACAAAGACTTGTTTAGATCTGTCGTTCAGAAATTGTTCTATCCATTTCACTGCTTGACCAGCCATTCCAACGTTCTGGATGTTGTAGAGAATGCGTGCATGTTGCTATTTCATCAAGGAGTATCAAGTCTGTCTGTCAACCCTTGTGAGATGTCATCAACCATGGAGATTAATTATGTTTCACATGATCTGCCTTTTCTGAAACCGTGCTGAGCATCATTCAGGACCTTCTTATGATATGCTCTAGCAGTTTACAACGTTACTGCACAGGTCAAGGAGATAATTTGCTGCAATTTTCCGATCACCTCTTTTGTAGATTGGCTGTACATATACATGTATTCATATTTGAGGAATGACGCCTGATCTGAGAGACATTCCAATGAGTTTAATCAGCTCAGGGTCAATCTTGTTGCGACAATTTTAGAAACCGTGGTGAAACATTGTCGGGTCCTTACTATTTTTAGATTATTTTGCAGTTTTCCAATCGTACTGATTCATCAATCTCGGGCACAATTGTGTGTTTCCTTGTTTATTATCCTATGGTTCATTCACTTTGTTTTAATGTAATGATGGAGAAGAATTGTTTGTTGAGAACATTAGCCTTTTCTGTGCTGTCGGTATATTTGATCTCTAAAGAGGCGTCACACTTTTTACTTTTGATAGCTTTCCATAGACCTCTATTGTTATTCTCGTCAATTAGATTTGTCAAAAAATCACTGTAGACCTTTCTGCTCTTTTATCTTATTTCTTTTTTTTTGCCAGTTCTAATCTCTCTTGGAAGTTGTATCCAAAACAAACAAGGGGAACTGCTATTTGAAGAACAACATATAGAAAGCCGATGGGTAGAATACATAGGCGAACTGTACAATGATCCAAATAGAAATGAACCACCACTGAAATTCAAAGAACCATTAAGCGGACCAAACATCACCAAAAGTGAAATTGAACATGCCATGGAACGAATGAGGGATGGTAAAGCAACAGGCCCTGATGAAATATCTGTAGAGGTATTAAAAAGCCTTGGAGATCTAGCAATTGATGAACTTCACATATTATTCAACAATATATACAATACTGGGAAAATTCCAGAAGATCTCTGTAACTCTATTTTCATAGCAATACCAAAGAAAGCAGGTGCAGTCAGATGCGAAAATTTTAGAACTATAAGTTTAATAAGCCACATCAACAAAATACTGTTGCGTATAATTATCAACAGGCTAAGGAATAAGATTAACCCCGAAATCGCAGAAGAACAATATGGATTCCAACCTGACAGAGGGACAAGGAACGCAATATACCTCCTCCGTGTTTTAAGTGAAAGAGCTATACAGGTTCAGACCCCACTATACCTCTGTTTTGTCGACTACAAAAAAAGCTTTTGATAGAGTACGCCACGAAGAAATACTAAAACAACTGCACTCCATTGGCGCTGATGAGAAAGACCTCAGACTCATGCAAACATTATACTACACCCAGCAGGCATCTATCAAAATCGGAAACTCTACAGGAAATTCCATTCCTATTAAGAAAGGAGTCCGTCAAGGGTGTGTTGCCTCACCAGATCTGTTTAATCTATACCAAGAAACAATCATGAGGGGCATAAATAATATGGAGGGAATAAAAGTAGGAGGTCACAACATAAATAATATAAGATACGCAGACGATACGGTACTCATTGCAACATCAGAAATCCAACTTCAAAAGATTGTTGACAAAGTGGTAGTAGATAGTGAAGCCAAGGGAATGGAAGTGAATATCACCAAAACGGAATGCATGGTAATACAGAAAAACCCCGAAAACAACAACACCTGCAATATAACGATTCACGGCGAGCAACTTACCAACGTAGAAAGTTTTAAATACCTAGGTTCAATAGTGACAACAGATGGAAGATGTAACCGAGACATACGAGCAAGAATAACTCAAGCCAAACAGGCCTTCATGGACCTGGGAAACATTTTGAAAAACAAACAGATGTCGTTCGGGATTAGATTCCGAGTCTTGAAGTGCTACGTGTGGCCAATCTTGTTATACGGATGCGAAAGCTGGACTACAAATGCAGAAACACAAAAGAACATTGAAGCTTTTGAAATGTGGTGCTTGAGAAGGATGCAGAGAATATCGTATACTGCACACAAAACGAACGAAGAAGTGCTAAAACAAACATACCAACAAAGGAAACTAATGCCCTTAATAGTGGATCGACAACTATCCTTTTTCGGGCACATAGTAAGGAAGGATAAGAATGAATACCTGGCAAGTTGTGGTAAAATACCTGGTAAACGCGCCCGGGGGAGACAAAGAAAAACACTCATAGACCAACTGAAGGGCTTCACCAACCTAACAATCCAAGAGCTGTTTGAAAAAGCAAGAGACAGGGAGGAATGGAGAGAGATAATTCATGCAGTATCCGAAGCCTGGACCAGGCATGGAACCTAGAAGAAGAAGAATCTCTCTTCGCTTTTATTGCTTTAGACCAAGCTCTGTTTTTTTCAAAGAGAGCCTTTTAAGATCGCATGACATACAAGGTTGTTCAAATAAAACCAATATAATACTGGGCACAGTATACGGAACCCCATCACTAAACTCAGAAAATCAAATGGAACAAATGATGGAATAATCAAATGCCTTTGATAGTATTTTCAGGAGGAAAGTTTAGTTTGAATGTGTTTGTCAACCATACTTTAAAGATGACTTGGATGGAGTCCCAGGCTATTTCTGTGTTTGTCACGTTGTTGTGAAGGTGTTGCTGAATTGTTTTGTCTTTTTTCTAATTGCTGTAATGTTTGTTTTGTTCAACATAAGAACTTACGTGGTTGTGCATGGATTCTCCCTGTTTTTGTCTTACTCTCTGTTCTGATTATATATCATGGTTACTAACTGCCAGTACTGTTTTGCAATAGGTCACAAAGGTCAGTCTATTTGTAAAATAATAATCAACGATGGATCTTCCACTTGTTCGGGATTTGATTTATTTGTGTGAGTCCAAGGCTCCGCATCTTTTCAATTATTTGTGTATTCACTGCAGTCGGGTATTGGTGACCTGTTATCATTTCGTTTGTCCAGTCAATGTCCGGTGGGTTGAAATCACATCCTATTATTATTATATCTTTGGTGTCCAGGCTGTCGAGGAATTTGATAATTCCACCAAATGTTCCATTTGTTTTCCTGCGTTTAGTGATGAGATTCTGTGTACAATGCCTAGTATTATATTGGTTTTATTTGAACATATTTACAAAGATAGGGTTAGATGGTGCGGGTTGAAATTATTGTTGGTTTACCTAGAAAATATCAGTAAAAAGTACCTGGTTTAAAATTCAATTAAGGGAGCATTCGTTCGCTGTTATGTGATTTTTTAATAAAGCTCGTTAATATTACTTGTCTTCATTTAATTTTGGCAAACTGGCAGCTAAACGGAGATGAATTAATGCTGGCGAATTAATGAAAACATCGCGGTGTCCACATGATGGTCACTGTTGACGTCAATGGTCAGTCTTGATATCTTAATTGGGGTCAATGACTGGTCTCATGTGTCTTGTCGCGTGTTTGATTAAAATGTATTGATCATTATCATTACATTCACATCTCTCGTACAATTTGATTAATAAACAGGTGTGGTTTTGTGCTTCGAAATGGGTTCTAGTCCAAACGATAAGCTCAATGGTCTGGGTTCGAACCTAGTATGTTCGCTATGGCTATCGCTACCAGCTGCGCCACGTTTAATCAAGGGGTGATTAAGCCTTATGGTCCCTTATAACTAATTGTATTAATAACAAGTGAGTCAAGACAATCGTAACACCCATTACAATAAGAACAATTCTATACACAAGTTTAATTAGATGTTACAGCAAAAGATAGAGAGAATGAGTGAAAGGTAGAATGCAGATTATGGAGGATGTATATTTGACAATATAATTATTGTTCTGTATTTATTCAATATCATGAAAAATGGCTCTAATTGAGTGGATCTGATTTTATTTTTTTAAATTTAATTTTAATCATATTTGTCAGTATGTGATAGATTTGAAAATGGTATAAGCCCGTTTGGCTTATCTTTAATCCAGCCGGCTTGCTTGTTTGGTACGGGACTGAATCAGCAAGTTCAAGGGTTGGTTCTGGGTTCCTTGGGTTGTTCTGGGGTTCCAGAGATTGTTCAGGATCCCACAACAGTATGTTCTGGTGCCACGGACAGCTACGGACTGACAGGAAAGTTCTGGTGCTAGGCAAGGACCACGAAGGGACTAACGGGAGGGATCTTCAATTAAGAGTTTAAACAAAAAGGTCTTAGAGCCATCTCTAGTTTATCTTTAGACATCGTTTCATCCTAGAACGACACATTATAATAGCTTTTATTTGCCGACCAAAGGTAAGGAGAAGCAGTAACTCCATGATTTTGTAATATCTTACTATCTTACATGATGATAAATTAACAGGGTTATGTCCCTTATATTTTTGAATTAAGAAAATATAAGTATGTGACGGGGGATTGGCGGTAGATTACAGACATCATATAATATACATATTGAATGTAAGTGTAAATAATACCATGGATCTTAAACAAATGTTAACTATAGTATTATATACTTATAGTTATAGTTTTGTACAGGTGTTTCAACTTTCGAACATCCATAGAATAAAGCACAAATAAAAATACACAAATGATAATAACAATAGGTTAGCATTGAATTTATAGTAATGTCTCATTCCACTCTGAATAAGTTAACCAATAATAAATTACCTTCAACCGAGAGATAGTAGAACTTTTTACAAGTTTGAGAAGTCGGTCTTCTCTGGGGTTTTAGTGTGTGCGCGCAACAAAAAATATATACAAGAAACACCTCTCTCTCTCTCTCTCTCTCTCTCTCTCTCTCTCTCTCTCACACACACTCTCTCTCTCTCACACACTCTCTCTCTCTCTATCTATCTATCTCTATCTCTCTCTCTCTATCTATCTATCTATCTCTATCTCTCTCTCTCTCTCTCTATCTATCTATCTAACTCTATCTCTCTCTCTCTCTCTCTCTCTCTCTCTCTCTCTCTCTCTCTCATACGCACACACACACGTCAGTGGCGTGGCATGCTTACAGTATAAAGTGGTGCCAGAGTCAGAAGAATAAAGTGACTTGCACATGATATATTTGTAAATACAAAAGAAAGGAAAAAAATAAAGAAAAGGCTTATTTAAATACTTGTAAATTAAATGTGCACGGTGATGTTTCTATCCCAGCAAATCTGTTTTATAATGTGTTTGTATAATTCACGAATGGCAACGAAATCAGCTTTGTGAATTGACCAAACCATCAAAGTCAACCACTTCTGTTTCATTTCGCAAGAATATTTTCCCTAATACATTTATTTATTTATAAAAGCAAAGGTGTTTTAAAACTGGTTGAGGAACAATTTTAAAACTGACGTAATGAGATCTTCAAAATCAGAATGAAATGTGGCACGTTCTACCAAATATAATATCAGACTTTCAATTCGAAAAAAAATAGAGAAACATTCACAAACTGTCATCATAACCGGTCAAAGGAGTCCCATGTCTTCACACAAATTCAACTTTAATATATCGATTGAAGTTTGAACACAGAGGGAGATGGCTTAACTCTCTCATTACCAACCATAGGAAAATCGTCACATTCGTTACGAACCAACCAGCATTTTTATCATTCAAATTTTTTTTTTAAATAACACAATTTAAAGAAAAATGTTTTATTTTAGCTATAATAACGTGACACTGTGTTGTAGAGTCATTTTGCGGATCAATATTATGCTTAGAATGTTATTGTTACTATTATTATTATTATTATTATTATTATTATTATTATTATTGTAAATGTGGATTGTTTGTTTTGTTGTTTTTTTTTTTGGTTATTGTAATCATCCTCGTCATCGTGGTATTTTCTGACTGAGTTGGAGCTTTTAATTTTTTTAATCGATACTACAGGAAAATACATAATGCAATTGGTATTAAGTCAATAATTCTTTACCTTTGATACATAAATATTTATATTTAATGATATACATATATTTATATATATATATATATATATATATATATATATATATATATTATATATATGTATGTATGTATGTATGTATGTATGTATGTATAATATCCAGCAATAAGATTTCAATTGTCTATTTGTGTCTTGTTTTATACTTGTGATATAACGCTTTCAACTGGGCTAAAAGCATCCTGTTAACTCTACCCGCCCATCCTAGTGTCCGAAACAGTCGGATGACCACGACTTCCTTATTGGGTTTCAACGTGTAAGGTTTCACTAATGGTGTCCTCGCATTATGTTCTTTATTATATTTGTCTTTTCTTTCCCAATATAAATCCCATTGATTTTCTTCGACAGTCAGCTCTGGTGAAGTTTTTAATGGGTTTTATTTTCTATGGCTCAATTTCACACAGTGAATCATGTCATTAGTTTTGGCAGCATGTACAAAAGCGGGGTAAAAATGAATCAATGGCATAAAACTAAACGGAAAAAATACCTAGCTCTATCTGCCTTATTCCTGTAAACGGTTGTAACGGACACACCAACAAGTTCACTTATCTCTCAACAAGTTCGTCTTTAATCTTCTTCCAAAACGGTTTTGTTCTCACAACAGTATCGCCACACGTGATGACAGGTCGCCCGGTGTGTTCCTCATCCTGAATGTCAGGTATCCCATCAACAACTTCCCTGACCAAACCTATAACAGTTTGAATAGAAAGAGCATTTTGCTCCAAAACTTTACAAGGTCTCCGTGTATTTCGACAGCAGATTTTTCAAGAAGAGTTGACAATTTGATGACTATGTTTTGCTCTGATATTTTCATGTGATTTCACTTGGACAAGGAGCAAAAATGCAACAAACTTGCCACTTCACAGCTCTGTGACACGACAACAGATTTTGAAATTTTGCATCGGGATTTCTTAGATATGACGTCATATTATCTCAAATTTTGGTAGTTCTAGGTTGTTTATAGGCGAAGTTATAGAAGAGGGAAACTTAATTCTGAAACACACCTCGTAGGTAGTGATGGTTAAAATCATCAATAAGAATGAAAGGCGAATCTCTAAGTTTATAAGTTTAATATGGAATGGATTTTGATTGAGTAGATTTCTTCGGTGGTCAATAAATGTATTCGATATGAAAATGTTGTTGACCTGTATGTAAGAGTAAAACTTGCTGATTCGTAGCTTTCTTTTGTTGCCCACGATGTGGAAATGTTTCAGACTAGTGCTGGCTGAACAAAGGATACTTAAGTATTCTTCCTAACATTTTGTCAAGGTATGTAATCCAAGGCATGAAATGGGTCTTGTGGTAGGCCCAATGCCACACTTTTTCTTCCATATATAACATTAAAACTGAAAAAGATTACCCGCGTTATTCAGATATGAAAGTGGGTTTGAACATTGCTGTTGAAAGCTCAATTGTTTTGTTTGTTTTTTTTTTGTTTTTTTTTAATTTATTTTTTTTTTTTTGGTTTTTGTTTGTTTTTGCTTCAATTGCTTAAATGGTCTATAATCTTACAAAGAAAATCCCAGGAGATATGCTCGATCTTGTGAAAGTGTTTGATATGTCTTTCTTCAGACAGAAAGCATGTTGGAAAACAGATATAAGGGGATAGAAGACACAGTAAGTGCCTTCGTGCCCACTGTGGGAGATCATGAACTCCACTCAGCAACCCTCTCTTTAAAAAATAATGTGTAGGAAAAAAAAATAATTTGTTGTTTTTCTTGACTCCTTCCAAATAAGAAAAAACATCTTATGTCATTAATTTCAACTCTATTTGACAAAGAACGTGGTCGGGCTTCATCAAGCAAGGGCTTCTGTTAGAGATGTACCCAGTAGAGTTGGAGCAGAAATTGGTTTGTTAGGGTCTTGCGAATACTAAGTCTTTTATGGAAAGGTCTTTCGAACTCCAAGCCGCTCTGTTTGGTTTCTGTCATGGCACAAACGAAACCTAGATGAATAGTTTTGTGTGTGCAAGCCATGCGGGTAAGTACAGCGTTTGTCAGTCATAAAAAAAGAAACAGCGAAGCTGAGTTTGAAAAGGAAACCGACCAATAACCCCAACAACTTCACCTTTCAAAGGCTAAAAGGGTATTGTCCAAGACGATAAAAATTGAGTTCAAATTCTATTCAACACTTGAATCATAAATTTTGAGTTGATCGACTTATCGAGTTCATCGAACGGACAGCTAAGCTTGTATGTTTATAAAACCGTTACATCAATGATCCGAGTCGGTCCGGGATCGAACATTAGATGGAATTAGCTTCTGGATTATATTTCTTTTGATATTCTTAATATCGTTAACTAGATAGCAACTTGGCCAATCGATTAAATTCTCAAAAAGTGCTTTTGTGTGAACAAATGTTGTTATTTAATGCATCGGATTTATTACAATAAAAGTATTACCACTTTACGTCAACACTAGCTTTATCACCAAACGGTTGATGAAGTTTATTAGATGGGTTTCCATTACCATGACCAGAATGATTAAATGTGGGTGCCATCGGGTAATTTTTCTACCTTACTCTCTAACATTTGGCGACATTTAACTATTAGAAATAGTTTACTAAACGTGACTGGATTGAAGAAAGACAAATCAAACACTTTCATAAGATCGAGCATATTTCCTTGGATTTTCTCTGTAAGAATATTGACCATTTAAGCAAGTGAGTTATTACATGGATACAAAACAATTAATAATTGAGCTTTCAACAGTTCTGTTGCAATGTTCAAACCCACTTTCCTATCTGAATAAGACGGGTAATCTTTTTCAGTGTTAATGTTATGTATGGAAGAAAAACTGTCATTTCAAGCCTTGGATTACATACCTTGGCAAAATGCTCAAATACTTAAGTATCCTTTGTTCAGCCAGCAATAATAGTCTGGCGGGACCACAGCTCGATTAAATGTCGGCAACCGGTGTTGACACAGACAGTGCTCCTTTCCTCCCCCCCCCCCCCCCCCCCCCCCCCCCCCCCTAATTATTTTTTTCATTCCAAAAATACTCCAATAATCATTTTACGTGTTTTATAAACTATTTTGGTCAGACGTGATGATAGTTGGGGATCAGGATAACTAAGTTGGTAGAGCACTCGCTTCACACGCAAAGGATCGATCCCGGGTGCCTTCGATTTTTTTCTTGACCTTTCAGTCCACCCAGCAGATATTGGGTAGATGGGTCTGTTATATCTGGCGGATAGTACTTTGCGATAGACTAGTGTCCTATGAAAATGGTATCAAGCAATTGCTATTGTCCGTTTCACGGTATAGAAACAGGGACTCCGGCTCCATGGACCGAATGGCTCTGAAGGACTACTACATTTTGATGACAGTATGGAGTCGGCATACCTATATAATTTTGTTAGAACGCTATGAATATCGTCACCATAATCATCATCATCATCATCATCATCATCATCATCATCATCATCATCATCATCATGATTATCATCAATCGTCGCGATGCAGTATTGCGTCAAGCTATTGACGTTACGTTATTGACTGCATGGTGACAATGGGAGCATGTTCTATCTGTTCTGTTGTGTCCTTGTGTAAGGCACTGCACACAAATTGCCTGCTCGTTCAGGTATGATTGAGTATTCTATCTGTTGTTGTCCAAAAATTCAGGCAGATACATTCCTGCTATAGTGCAATCAAATCTAAATAACTAGATTTGATCAAAATTAATATCAATTTTATATTGCATTTCTAATTCAATTTTAACTATTATCAAATATAGTCATTGGTGGTTTATAAAGATGATACAACGTTTTATAAAGAAATGAAGTTAAAAGAATAAAGTCAAAATGCATTGGATCAACTCGCTATTCAAGCCATAAGAAAATCAATGGTTCATGGGGAAGAATGCGACAGAGCCTTTGTAAAGCAAATTGAGGGATCTAAAGATCAAATCAAAATATGAGAATTACCTCCAAATTCTTCAATATGGCATTTGTGCGTGTGTTTATTATAACAAGTGTGGGGAAAAGAAAATATAACAGAAACAGAAACAAGATCTTAGCTCAGGACTTGCCAAGTTTACGAATCCTTTATTGGTTAAGGTACTGTGTCGGTTATGCCAAGGTCATAGAAAAATCACGATATCGGCAATTTCTAAACTTGCGTCTTTTCAGCAATGTTGTAACTAGAGTAGGAAGTTGCCTCGTCTTGTTGAATAACAAACGATCGATCAAGATAGAGCCTGCAATACTTTTTTCTTCTAACAATGTCACTTATTTTTCAATACAAAGCAGAAATCACATTTGATTTATTTCTAGATATGAATGCCCTCCAATGTGTCCTGACTTGAATTCATTGGACCACAGCATTTGGTCAATAATGTCCAACATGGTCTAAAAGAGTCCTACGACATTTACACAAATTCAGAATTTAAAGAGTCAATTAATATACATGGGATTGAATCACTATTCTAGACATTAGAAAATCAAATGTACCAGCCAAAAGGCTTTGCATTGTCATAAGGCAACATGGGAGATATTAAAATGACATCAAAATTTGAAGATTAAGATATGACAAATATGCGGAACGTTTAACAAAATAATCGTAGAGTTGACATTTTAATAATAATAATAATAATAAATGGCATTTATATAGCGCTTTACCCCGTTGTCACAGGCTCTAAGCGCTTTACAGTGATATAAAACAAAACATATTACAGTGAGACAAGTGTGAAGGAAACGTGATACGAATTCAATTTAACAACAACAAAATATGAAAATAATATTGCAACATTATGACGTAAAAAGATAAAACTTTAAGCGAGATTTGAACGTTGTCAACGAATCCGAGCATCTCACGTGTGACGGGAGAGAGTTCCAAAAATGGGGGCCGAAAATTGAAAAGACTGTTCACCTATTTTACGCAATGGCTTAGGTTTGACAAGGATCGATTGGTCATTGCTTGACCTCAAGTTTCTATTGGGGACATATATGTTTAGAAGGTCTTTAATATAGGAGGGACTGTTCGTGCTCAGGGATTTGTAGACAACTGTACAAATCTTATAGGCAACTCTTTTTTCAACAGGAAGCCAATGTAACTCACGGAGAAGAAGAGTTGCTGACGGGTATTTTTTGTAATTGCGTACAATGAGCCTGGCTGCGTTATTTTGAGCAACCTGAAGTTTGCTAATTTTGTCTTTAGCTAAATTCGCCCAAAGGGAGTTACAATAGTCCAATTTAGATAAAACCAGGGAATTAATTAAAAGTTCTGTTATATGCTTCGGTATTAAATTACGAATTTTGCTTTTTTTTTTTATTTCTATGTACATAGATTGTATGGTGTTATTCACGTGGCTTGTCATGGAAAGATCTTTATCAATGATGACGCCAAGGTTTTTTGCTTTATTTGAAAATTCTATTGTGCTATTTCCGAGAGTAATAGGTGATTTATTTGCCTTTTTAAGGATACTCGGCCTTCCACACATTAAATTCTCAGTTTTACTATCATTTAATTTTAACTTATTGTGGTACATCCAAGATTTAATCTCATTAAAACAGCTCGTAATTCGTTGTATTAAGAACTGTAAATTACTAAGGGGTGCTGAATCATATATTTGCGTATCATCTGCATAAAAATGATAACTCAGATTGAATCTGGATATCACACTAGAAAGGGGCTGCATATATACAGTAAAAAGGACAGGGCCAAGAACAGAGCCTTGTGGCACTCCAAAATTTAGTAAAACTTGTTCTGACTGAACACCATTCACCACGACAGTCTGCCATCGATCCTGTAAATATGATGTAAACCCTTTAAGGGCAATTCCTTTTATGCCGAACGTATTTTCTAGTCTTCTTAACAAAATGTCATGGTCAATGGTGTCAAAGGCAGCTGAAAGATCTAAAAGGCATAATACATTGATATTGTTAGCATCAGCATTAATGTAAGTCATTAAAGATTTTAAGAAGCGCCGTTTCAGTACTGTGTTGATGTTTGTAGGCTGACTGAAAGGGTTGTTCCAAACTGTTGTTCTTAAGATGAGATGTTAATTGTGTAAGAACTACCTTCTCCAAAAGTTTTGACAAAAAAGGTAAATTTGATACAGGACGATAATTGTTTAATATATTGTGGTCCAGTGATGGTTTCTTCAGAAGTGGTTTTACGAGGCCACTTTTAAAGCACGATGGAACTTCGCCAGTCAGTATGGATGTATTTATGATTGATGTAATGGATGGTAATAATGTATCGATGGAGCTGGCCAAAAGCTATGCTGGTAGGGGATCAAGGTCGCAGGATTTAATGGGGGCTTTTTTTATCAACTCGTTTATGAAACTAAGTGAAACTGGTTGGAACTTGTCTAAAGGGGTACCACAGAATGTATTTGTATCTATAAATGGTTCATGCCGATCTAGTTCTGAACGAATGTTATGGATTTTGTCTTTAAAAAAGTTGACAAATGTGTTTGGCAAGTCTCTTTGATTGGTTGTAGATGGTAATGAAGGGCATCTTTCACGTCCAAGTAGATCATTGCAGATGTTAAATAATTGTTTACAAGATTTAGAAGTTTCGAATTTTGAAAGAAAATACGTGGTCTTTGCTTTTTTTATTGTTGTCTTCCAGGCACGAAATGCGTTCTTGAATATTTCACGATGAATCGTAAGGCCTGATGTTTTCAGCAGTCTTTCTGCTCTCCGACACTTCGTTTTAGCTTCTTTAACGTCCGACGTATACCACGGAGCATACTTGCGGTTGGTGACGGTCCTTGTTTGGAATGACGCATGTTTGTCAAGCGTTTCGATGAGACAACTATTCCACTGGTCTGGAGAAATCATTGAATTTTTAGTAAGTTTTGTTTCTAAATCGCCTCTGAAATTGTCCAAATTAATGCCTTTAATGTTTCTGGTTGATGTGGTGGTGGTTTCTTGGCATGGTTTTGAAACGTCAAGATTGAAAGAAATGAGGGAGTGGTCCGAAAAGGGGAGATAATCGACGGTGGCGTTGGTTTTTTGGAACTCTGAATTTCCTACAATTACCCAATCTAAAATATGACCAGCAGAGTGGGTTGGCGTTGTTACGATCTGGCACATGTTGTTCTCAGATAATGACTCGTGCAATTTAGCGGTGTCTGTGACGTTGTCGAAGTGAAAATTAAAGTCGCCGAGTATAATTGAATGGCCAGGACGCGTGTGTTGCAAAGTTAGCATCTCGTTGATTTCCTTCCTAACATCAGGTAATTTTATTTTGTTTTTCTTGTTTGCTGGCGGTCGGTAGATGCAGTTGAAGTTGTATCTTGTATTCTGGAGGGATAATCTAAGATCAATGGCCTCCATTGTTTTGCAGCGCATTTCGAGGATTTCCACATGTTTACATAATTTTGTTTTATAAAATACGCCAATGCCACCCCCTCGCTGATCTTTCCTTGGATACGATCTAAATTGGTACCCAGGGGGTGTCATAGCTTTTTCAACGGGGTCGTCTCCAGACTGTGAGAGCCATGTCTCTACTATAAATAGTATATCGAAGTTCTTCTCCGATAATAAATCGTTTAATTCTTCGGTTTTGTTACGGCAGGACTGTGCATTCAGAAGACCAATAACAATGTTATTGTTGTCGTTTGTGAAACTGTTTGTGGTCGGTACAGTTACAAGTGTTGGTGGTGGACGGGGGTTTGTGTGGGGGCGGGGTGGACGACGAGTTGTTACCATTGAGATGTTATGTTGTTTCCGTTTGCCTTCCCGAGGCCTGTTCTTATTAATATTATTGTAAAAAATCGGATCACCTGAGTTAAAAATCACAGCTGGAATGTGACGTTGTTTACGTTTACCGCCTCGAGGCCTGTTGTAAAAATCAGATGTTGAATGTTCACAATTATTAAAATAATGATGGTGGTAAATCACGGCTAAAAATAAGGTGAACAATGTTCGTAAGAGTGCGGCGGCCATTAAGTGACTGTGTAAAAATCTTTTAAAACTCACAGTTTCCATGATAAAATACAGAATTATACAGTAGTCCTTTCTTAAGAATTGATAAAAACTATACAATAAGAAACAGTGTGTTTTAACGAGTACAAAGAAGTAAAAATGTCCAGGTATCAATATGTAGAAATCACAAAACAATTAAAATACATTTTAAACCATATTTTGTTGTAAAATTATGTACATAAAGATTAATAAAGGGTTTGATTTTTGTGAAACTTCAGATTGCATCAGTTATAGTCTGGTGACAACAAGGTTATAACCTTTTCCGGGTTTTTGTCTTGCACCCGATGTATCTAATAAAAATATTTTATTTTACAATACATTACAATATAATACATAATAAGAGTTAAATTAAGCTTTTGATGCCCTGATATGCATTAGTAAGACATAAAGTACAGGATACCAATTTTAAAACAAACTTAAATTACTCATCGAATTCAAACTTAACGTGATCTAATTCCTTAACAACACAGTTCTGAAAAACGTTGACATTACTCGCAGTTCTTGAAGAGGCGTGGAGAGAGTTCCAAATATCTACGGCCCTGAAAATTAAAGAGTTGGCACGTGTTGAGTTCGAACACTAGTCTTTGAAGTTTTGAAGACACCACCTCTTGTTGACGTCAAAACCACATATTTGAAGAACTCCCTGGAATCCAAGTTTTCAATCTTGTGTACGATTTTGTAAATTTGAATTAGATCACCTCTAAGTC
>NC_088361.1:56995924-57030924 GCF_034508935.2 Berghia stephanieae | reverse complement strand
AATATTCTAAAAGCGAAGTCAAACAATGTACAAAGCACATCTTAAGGTTATGCATGTAAAATTGCAATCAAATGAATCTAAACTTCTTGTTGACTGATATTTTGTGCTTGCATTCAATTAATGCCATTCACTTTTAAATATGTACTTATTTTCACCTTAGTTTAAAAGGGTAAATCTGTGTATTGCTTTAGATTTTATTGACACTCATCTGGTCACTGATCGGGTTTGATGTTTAACTTTTGATTAAGACATTATAACACTGACTCACCATAAAATAGTTTTAAAGAAATAAAATTGAAATTGATAGCTTTATTAAATGAAAAATTACATTTAATATAACTCAATTCTTAATACCTTCATGGAAAAATGATTGGTAAAACCATAAAAATATAGAAAAGTTATTATTTGATTAATATCTGTTTCTTAATGTCTATCTCTATTAAGTATAAAATTTAAGTAACGTACAAAGCATGTTGTCCAATTTTAGCAATATTTTATTATACACGTTCATCTGATCAATTCTGATCGCTTAGACTCTAACATGTTGACGAGTTTGAACAGGAAACACCAAAAATTGTGATCTCATCGTGATTATGAAATAGTTGATGACAGCTTTTTCTCTTCACTTCTGGTTGGGATTGTGATTCTTTTCGACAATATGTTGAATTGAGAATTGACAACCAACAACAATAAATATTTGTTGGGCATTTTAACGGAAATATGTTGAAGAATTAGGGAGGGGGGGGGGGATGCGATGGTTGTCTTCGGTGAGGCGTTGAATTAAATTTAATTTTTAATTATTTCATTGAATATTACGTATCTCCTAACCAATCAGGTTTGCACGGTCAATCAGCTCCTACACCCGTAGATTTGCTCTATTAACTCACTCAACCCTAACACCGACAATACCCGTAGTTTACCCAGGGTTACTTTTACCCCATGCCTATTTATTACATTTTTCTGAGACAAATTATAGGCGTAGTATCAAAGCTAATGTTTTTAGTTTTTACATGTTAATGATAGTTGAATAAAAGTATCTATGTACATGCTCATTTTAATACATTTTTTTAAAGTAGAAAAAGTCTCTAGGATTGAGTGAGTTAAAATGTGTTAAGATAATAGAAATCTTCTAAGCCGATGGTTTCCCTGACACATCAATAATAATTAAATAACAGCACTATTTATTATGGCTCGTATGGCAGTCAAAGGGGATGACCTTCACAATAATAATATAATTAATCGTATACAATGAGATAAAATGGTGGTCAGATTTATTCTGACTGTCAAGACTTGTCAGAACTATTTATGCAGAAAAGTGGCCACATGATATTAGTCTGATGACGAAGACGGTGATAATGATGATAAAGAAGAAGAGGAAGGAGACGAAGAAGAAGGAGAAGAATAGGTGGAGGAGAAGGAGGAGGAGGAGGAGGAGGAGGAGGAGGGGGTGGTGGTGGTGGTGGTGGTGGTGGTGGTGGAGTAGGAGATATAAGAGGAGTAAGAAGAAGGAAGAGGAAAAAAAACAGTTTTAAAAAGTAGAATAAGAGCACTTCCAACAACCAAACAATCTTCAAATCACGTTGATGCTTTTCTTCTTTTATTATGATTCCATGTGTGTGTGTGTGTGTGTGTTTTATGTGTTTCTCTGAATTGGATGTTAAACCCCATAATTATTGTATATTAACCCACATAAATCGTGTGCATTTTGAAGCCATTCAATTATAGAATATACCCCCCCCCCCCCCCGGCTCAATCTAGAAGCAAGCATTCAAACATATCACACAATATATATATATACACACACACATACACACACACACACACACACACACACACACACACACATCACGCTTTTGACCCCAGACCCATATTTATTGACACAAGTCGTGTTTTCAGTACAGCCATCTCTTCCTACAAAGCCATATGCCAATATTCCATCTTGCCACTTTGGCATATTGTCTTACCCTCACCCGCCCACTTCCATCTTTCCCACTTTTCCCTCATATCAAATATCATATTCTATAACAACCATCATTTTTTGGGGTTCCCAGCCAATCTTTCTTAATATGAAATGCTCCATACAGTTTCTTTATGCTTCCATGCTGAAATGACTTAACTGTAATCGGAAAAAAATCATAAAGATGAAATTGGTTATAACATTATTTTTTGTTTTATATTAATGTTGTATGGGAATGCGATTGATGGGGTAAAATGCCAATTTTATTTTTCATAGACTTAAAAAGCAAAATGATGAGAATGTGAAGGTCACAAAAATTAAAATCACACTCGTAATTTGGAAAATATCGGGAAATCTAGTTTTTTTTTTTCTATACAAATATTTACAAGTATTCTACACTGCAGGACGGGGGGGGGGTGTCTTGTGTGTGTGTGTGTGTGTGTGTGTGTGTGTGTGTGTGTCTTGTGTGTGGGTCTTACATTTCTTTTGTTGCCTTAATTTTTGATTCGTACGGATTCTCAACGAGATTGTATTATATGTCTGTACAATGACAAAAACATCTTTTTTTCCACTTTGGTCACCAAATATTTGTATCATTTATATCGGAACTAAAGGTGCCTTTACTAAACGCCTGAGACTTCATTATGATTTTTCAGGGCAGCCTTTGTCACAAAGTCATGCCCAATTTAATATTTTCCCTTTTTTTTTTTTGGTGTTGTTGTTCTGTTGTAAGGGTGTGTGTGTGTTTTTTATTAGTTCTTTTCTTTTTTTTTTTTTTTTTGGGGGGGGGGGGGGGGGGTTGGTGGAGTTGTTTTGTGTTTTGTCTTTTTTTCTTTGTACTTCATTGTAGTTGAGGTTGTTGTTGTTGTTGTTGTTGTTTTGATTTCATTTATACCTATCAAAAATGGGCAAGGGGCAAACTTTCCTGACACATAAACATACAACCATTTTAATAACTTGTGCATCAACATTTTTTTTATATCTTCTTGGAATGAACTTTATTTACGTAATTATACCAGAGTGAAAACAGAAAGAATTAGGATTGTTTCACAGTTGACTTTTAAAAAACTAAATTTACTCTCCTCACTGAGAGTAGCGCATATATTTTAACTCAAATCTTAATTAGTTAAGCTTAAAGTATAATTTCAAGCAACATGTTCATCTCAACAGAACACCGCTTTGAGTTGGTATTAACATTTACTTGTGGTCTCTCATCTTACCATGCATCAAATAAATAAAGTAGAATAAATTTGACCGTTTATATAGAGTATTTTCACGGATTTACTATGCTTCACGATGTTTCATTTCTTCTCCCACAGCAGGCAATATGGAAACATATTTCGATATCACACATTTCTTTGTATATTAGTCGCCCTTTTTGTACTAACACTCTTAACAGTATCAAGTGATATAACAAGTACATATTCACACATGAGTATAAACAGTAACAAAAATATATTTAAGTCGTTATATATATTAAATAAAATCACAATGAATAGTTTCGACAATAGACGTAATTAGCCTTAATGATCAATATTTTAAATTAAATAAAATTCATGAAAACAAAATCATGCTATACATATTATTTTTATGGTAAGTTCTAGCATTTGCAAAACCCGGTTGTTTTTATATGCAATGCCAATCTTTTTCGAGAAGACAAATTTTATATTATTAGCCTGAATAACATTGGAAATTTCGAACCAGTTTCCAATGCCGCTTAAAGGTAACATAAAATTAACATAAAAGACAATACATGTAGGGCACTTTTACACTGGGTCTCCAGTTACCTGCAAAGTACTAATTTCACACTTTAGTTCAGTGAGAGAATGTGATTTAAGAGTGTCGTCTTCCAAAGACTCAGTTTTGCGCAGCCCAAAGCGGAACTCACATTTTATATATCTGTAATTTCTTTATGATTAAGCCTTTCAACCCCTACCTTTCTCGATCGTTTGCCCCAGCAAC
Organism: Berghia stephanieae; assembly: GCF_034508935.2. Lineage (NCBI taxonomy): Eukaryota > Metazoa > Mollusca > Gastropoda > Nudibranchia > Aeolidiidae > Berghia > Berghia stephanieae. Next base: position 57,027,005 of record NC_088361.1, on the reverse strand, counting down.
TATTTGTTTTTATTTATGTCTGTGAGATATTTTAACTTTTTATATCGAGAATGTGGAAAAGATTATAGATTCCTTCCACGACAATTTTCAGATACACTATTTTAACAAGTATCCTGACCATTCCATAGATTGACAGGTACCAGAGTGAACCGTTCAAAGTTGTTGGTGACCCGAGGTCAAATGTCCGTCTTCTCGTTGATATCCTCGGTAGTTGAAGTGAGCTTTCATCCAATAGAAGATATTTTGTTTTGGCCCACACCCCCGCCCCATCCCTTTATCGCTTTCAATTGGCAGCGGTTATGTACACGATCGTTGGGCATAAGAAAGATTATATATATATATATATATATATATATATATATATATATATATATATATATATATATTGTGTGTGTGTGTGTGTGTGTGTGTGCGTGTGTGTAATATATATCCACGAAATAAAAGTGCTCAACTTTAATGTTAAAGGTGCGGTAAGTATGTAAAAATAAAATATTTATATTTGGATTACTGTTGACTTCTACGGATCTGTTTCATGCCATTAGGGCAATCTACGGGAGGAAATGTAATCGTTGTTGTTTATTATTATTTATGATTGTGTGTTGTTCCGTACTTTCTGTGATGTTTTGGTGTCGAAATTATCGTGGTGGTTTTTAATTTCAAAGAGGGTTTTTATTTCTGTGTTTGCATGCAGATGTGAGTTCATTTCATTTGTTCAGGGTAGCCATGTTTGGTTGAGTGATAATGTAAAATTTTTCTTCTATGGACAGATTTCATAATTTAGTAGAAGTTGAGTATGATTGTGCTCTTGAGATAGTTTTCCATGTAATATTATGCTGCATGTTGCTTTCTTTTAGGTTCCAGATATAGTCACTCAGTGTGGTAGACTGTCGTTGATTTATGTTTTTGAATGTTGATTTATGTAGATAATATCTGGTTTTTAAATGAGCATTCTGTGAGACCGATGAACGTCTCTTGTTTTTTCTGTGTATGAGCGTGTAACTATGGCATGGTAAACAATATTCAACACATATGCAGAACAGCATTTGTGTTAATTATGTGTTAACTTGTTTTTATTTGAGGCTATTCTATTCATTTATATTAAAGTACTTTTGATTTAACGGGATTAATATTTATCTTATGAACCTGATCTATCCCTATTTATAACGTGCCACATCTACCACTACTAATACCTATTACTTTAACTTGAAACTTTATTATTATCTGTCGAGTTGTCAGAAATTGAACCAACCTATAACTGGGTGAAAGAGGCACCAAGGCGACTTCTGTCTTTGAGGAAAACTATTTTACTTCTATTTGTCTTTACTAACTCGCTACTTCCCTACACAGACGTGACAATATTGAAGGCTCCGTCCGAAAATTATAATAATAATTTGGAATGAATTTTATCCAGTCATTTTGATAGTAAATATAAGTGGGGGCTGGAATAATATGTGGTAGTATCAACTTACAAGTTTAAACCTTTAATCTTAATTATAATTTGTATGCCTCATCGCGTTACATACAAAAGATCGATTTCATCCTCTTCACTAAGTTACTCAATTTAAGTGATGTTATAAATCCGTTATTGTTGTGATGTTATCATATTTCATGCATTGTTATTATTGCCAGTTATAATTATTGAATGTATTGTATATGTATTTATTATTCACCTTTATCGTGTAATTACCCAGTCGATTACATATTGAGATAAAGCAAATAGTGTATTGTGGTTACTTTGTGAAAAGGATTTAATGATAATTTACAACCAGGTTCAGTACAGGATTACAGGTTTTTAATTATTACTTATTATTCTTAATAACTACTTATTAATCTTAATAACCTCCCCTTTCTCCTGATTCATCACGCACAAAAACTCAGCTGTTCAGTCAAAAATAATAATCGAGGTAACTCCCTTTTCATTCTGGTCACAATTACCTGCCTTACTTAAAGTAATAATTCTCCCTTTAGCAACAAGTATATTAATATATATATATATATATATATATATATATATATATATATATATATATATATATATATATATATATATATATATATATATATACAATTAAGAAAACTAATTCCACAATGAATCGCATTTAACTGCGTAGAGAACTACGTGTTCTGGCAGAAGAAATAGGAATGACAGATCAAATGGAAATAAATCATTTTGTCAGTGAAGAAATAGACGCAGCTGATGCCAAGGAAATTGAAGAGAGAAAACGAGAAGAATGAGGGGAAAAAAGAAGAAAAAAGAAGAAAGGAGAAGGAAAGAGGAGAAAAAGAAACGTAACTATGAGCTACAGCGCACACACGAGCTAGAAATGCAAAGAGAGAAAAACAAACAGAACTTGAGATGGAGAAACGAACCAGAGAACTGTCAACTACACTGTCGTCACCTCATTGTTCACCTCTCCTGTTCCACACCCACGATTGATCCAAGCCTCAACTTCCACATGGATCCATTCGACGAAAAAAAAAAGACCGTTGGACGAATACATACACCACTTTGAACGGATGGCAGAAAACTACAATCTAACCCCAGACAATAAACGGGCGTTAAAATTGTCAACTTTGCTCAAATGAAAAGCGAACCAGCTATACAGCTTACTGACACTTTCGGCACAGGAATCATACACGGAAATAAAGGAGACTCTTTTCCGTCTCTTTGAAGTCACCGCCAATTCATACAAGAACCGCTTTCGATCAGTCAAGAAGCAAAAGTTGGAAACCTACGCTCAACTGACGGATCAGCTTAGATTCTTACTTCAAAGATGGTTACAAATGACACAATTTGGAGAAGACTACGATGGACTCACTCATCTTATCTTGCTAGAACAAACCCTGGACTCCCTGCCATCAAAAGTGCGCAATTTTGTGAGACAAAACGTAGCTACAACACTAAACGACGTTACAATTTACGCCCTCGGTACTGCGAGGCTCAAGAGGAAAGCAAGACGGAGCGGAGATCTGAAGAAGAATGAACATGCACGACCTGCGATACGCGAGGAAGTTAGGAAACCTGGGAATGGAAAAATCAAGCCACCACATAGGCCACAATCTGTCATACATCACAAATCAAAATGTTACTCTCATTGCAAGACAACAACTTACAACACAGCTGATTGCTGGACGAAAACAAAAAAGCGACTTGAGGGAGATTATCATGCAAACTAGATAAATCGGAAACTGCAACAACTCAAATGCCTATTGGATCAATCATCTTGAATTGTGAATCTCGCACCGTCCTTTTTGACACAGGACGACTATTAATTCTGTGGTTGTCCGACCGAATTTAGTCAAAGCAGAACAATACACACGTGAAGCAACGAGACATACAATTCGCATCGCTGATTTACCCACCCCATAGCTCGAATTGTCATATATATATATATATATATATATATATATATATATATATATATATATATATATATATATATATATATACATTGCCAGAAATTCTCAACTTTATATTTATATATTTTTATGCATACCACGTCTGTAAACGAATTTCCATTTTTTTTTGGTGGGGGGGGGGGGGGGGGGATGAATAAAGTATATATTACTATTATTATTATTATTGTTGCTATTATTATTATTATTATTATTATTATTATTATTATTATTATTATTATTATTATTATTATTATTAATATCATCATTATCATTATTACTATTATTATTATTATTATCATTATTATTATTATTATTATTATTATTATTATTATTATTATTATTATTATTATTATTATTATTATTATTATCATTATCGTTGTTGTTGTTGTTGCTGTTATTATTAATTAATATTTTGGAACAGGACAGGAATCATTAATGAAAATAAAAGAATACGAAGCGCTAGCGCTGCCAATCCTTATTTACGACTGTGGTACAAAAATAATATTTATTTCATAGAGAAAGACAACTGCCGCCTCAACCACCTGGCCTGAATCCATGAATTACACAATTTGGAACTCTTTGACCGAGAAGGTCTATAGTGGACAAAGCTCTGCATTCACAGAAGAAATCATGCAAGGAATTTACCCAATGGAAACCGTACGGTGCTCTTATTGGCTAACCAACCAGCGGCCTCGATGAGAAAAATATCCGCCATTGAGACGTTGGCTGGGAATCGCGTTACTTTCGTAAACAAGCGCTGATCGGCCGTTCATGAAAACAAGTTGCTGCTCGCTCGTTTAACTCAAAATTATTCAAAACGATCTCTCTAAAATGATATAAATGTGACTTCTTAAGGTTTTCTTCACGGTCAAAACCACAACATTCTATTAATGATTACGTCCGAGGCAAAAAGGAATATTGACAGGTCGACCGAGAGTTGAACGCGTGAGACGACAAACATCAATGCGAAGTGTAGCGAGAGTCAAGCTATTGTTTTTCTTGTCCTGTTCTATATAGAGACAGGGATAAATAGTATAGCCTCGTTTGTGAGTGGTTGCGTGTCATAGTCATGTTTTTAAATTGTTTCTGTTGTTTATGTGTGTAGCGATGACTCTCTCACACTCAATTTCAATGCCGAAAGAGGAATTCCCGCACACAAGAAAGGGGAATTGGGGTGGTATTTGGCATACATATTGTATAGTATCTAGTTCTAAATAGATAACTGATAAGAATTATATTATGATATATAAACACAATGCCAAATACAATTCCAAAGTTTCCTTATTTCAAATGAAGTAAAGCTCCAAAACCTAATGGTAGTGATTATAGTACTGGTGTTAGTGAGGTGATGTGGTGTTGGTGGTGGTTGTAGTTGTAGTAGTAATAGTGATGATGATGTGGTGGTGGTGATGATTGTAGTTGTAGTAGTAGTGGTAGTGATGATGATGTGGTGGTGGTTGTAGTTGTAGAAGTAGTGGTAATGGTAATGATATGGTGGTGGTGGTTGTAGTAGTAGTGGTCGTGATGATGATGTGGTGGTGGTGTTTGTAGTAGTAGTGGTAATGATGCGGCTATGTGGTCTAGTAGTATGACACTCGCTTTCGGATCGGAAGGTCCTGGGTTCGAGCCTCGCGCTCGGCGCATAGTTGAGTCCTTGGAAAAGGCTCTTTACTCACATTCTCTCACCGTACTCAGGTGTAAAATGAGTACCTGGCCGTTAACAGAGTTGTCTTTGTCCGAAAAATTGTAATATCGCCTAACAGGCGTCATGTCCCGTCCTACATGTTAAATGTTGACCAGGGACCTCTTGTAAAGCGCTTTGAGCACATTTAGTAGATATTGCACTATATAAAGCTCAATTTAAAAAAATATTTCAATGATGATGATATGGTGGTGGTGGTTGCAGTAGTAGTGGTTGTGATGATAATGTGGTGGTGGTTGTAGTTGTAGTAGTAGTGATAGTGATGATGATGTGGTGGTGGTTGTAGTAGTAGTGGTAGTGATGATGATGTGGTTGTGGTGGTTGTAGTAGTAGTGGTAATGGTAATGATATGGTGGTAGTGGTGGTTGTAGTAGTAGTGGTAATGGTAATGATATGGTGGTGGTTGTAGTAGTATGGTCGTGATGACGATGTGGTTGTGGTGGTTGTAGTAGTAGTGGTAGTGATGATTATGTGCGGGTGGTGGTGCAGTAGTGGTAGTGATAATGATGTGGTGCTGGTGGTTGTGGTAGTAGTGGTAGTGATGCTATTGTGGTGGTGGTTGTAGTAGTTGAGGTAGTGATGATGTGGTGGTGGTTGTAGTGGTAGTGGTGGTGGTGGTTGTGGTAGTAGTGGTAATGATGATGATATGGTGGTGGTGGTTGCAGTAGTAGTGGTAGTGATGACGATGTGGTTGTGGTGATTGTAGTAGTAGTGGTAGTGATGAGATGTGCTGGTGGTGGTGTAGTAGTAGTGGTAGTGATAATGATGTGGGGCTGGTGGTTGTAGTAGTAGTGTTAGTGATGATATTGTGGAGGTGGTTGTAGTAGTAGATGATGTGGTGGTTGGAAAACACATTACAGGTTATTATAATATATGATTACACACATTCTCTAACTTCATTTTTTGACAGCTTCATTGTGCCATAAATATACGCAACAGTTCTGAAACATTTTATTGTGGATTTTGATATTGTTTGTTGTTTTTCTTGTGTCGTTATGTTGACATAGAGACCGAATGAATGGTAATGACTACATTCTCAGCCAACAATAAAATGGCGCTGAATGCTTTCATTGGTGGACACTTTTTAGGCTTCGTACGTATTCTCATTCGTTTAATTCTATGAAATCATGAGAGAAAGAATAATTTTATGCTGGGAGGAGACAACCATTGAGGAAATTCGGTAGTGCATTTCAAGTTGGAAAAAGAGACTATGTTGGTCATTAAAGAGGACGGCGGGGCTATAGATTGTGCATGTGTGTTATATAGACGATTTCTTACATGATGAGGAGAATTATGATGTTTATGATGACATATTTAATGTTTGCTAAAAACATCAAAAATGATCAAATCGTCGCCATTTTATTCTCTGCAAAGTTGCGTCATTTTTCTCTGACATTCTATTTCTGAACACGATTTTTAAAAATCACTGTATCTTTTTTGCTTTTCAATTCATATTAATAAAATGTTGTAGATAGTCTACGTATAAGAATTTGTTTTATATGTGTTTGGGTTTGAAAGCAATCCAATGAAGAGTCTCAGCGACTTGGTTTTTTTTTTTTTTTTTTTTTTTTTTTTTGGTGACCACCAGATATAAATAAACTCATTCTATTTTTTGGGCGAGTGTATATATATATATATATATATATATATATATATATATATATATATATATATATATATATATATATATATATATATATATATATACACACACACAAAAACACATAAATGTATACATTTTGAAACAGTTTTCATACGTTAGAAAGATGACAAGGCCAAGAGATATAACGATTAAATTAAATACTCTGCTGCTCTACTTTTGTCTATTTCCAAAAGCCTTGCGATCGCAGTCTGTCAAAACATAATGGATCGTTTACGTGTTTAATGGTTTCCTTCATCCGCCCATTCAGCATATCCATCCAGTTTTAAGAGAGATTACATGAGTAGAATTTTAAGTGCAATTGTACTTTGAAAACAAGACATATTCCTTTGTTCCAAAACAGTAGATCATTCAATATTGTTGTTTCCGATCTATTGAGAAGATCAAGGATAATCATTTCCACATTGTCTTCATATTTCTCATAATAATATGCTGACTAATATTCACTTTCTGCAAAAAATATATAAATAAATAAAAAAAATTTTAATGGCAAATAAACAAATGCAAACACGAACTTTGGTCAAAATTACTCAGCTTTACGAGATTATGTTATCACGTTGACTGAACTAAACTAATGTTTTGTTTTCATTTTCCTATACTTTGAATAACTTGTGTCCATTATTCAACACTAGCAAAACCCCAACATCTTCGATGTAAACACGCACTTAACAGTCTGAAATTTTAACAAACAAAATATAACACAGAGCAGAGTAACTTAAACTGTAATTATTTTCTTATTTGTAAAAAAAATCCCCGCTATATTTGTCCTTGCGAACTTGAGGGGGTGTCACTAATCGAATATTTTAATTGGACAAATATCTACCGTTAAGCCATATATTTTTAGTCTTTCCCATCTCCCCCCCCCCCCCCCCCCCCCCCCCCCCCCCCCCCGCCATCCCTCTCCCCTCTCTCTCTCTCTCTCTCTCTCTCTCTCTCTCTCTCTCTCTCTCTCTCTCTCTCTCTCTCTCCTTCTCAGAGAGGAATGCTGGTATACACGAATGTAATGAAAGATAACTGGTCCGCATAAATGGTATGTGTTTAGATAAAATACTCACATCTGCCCCCAGATGAATCCCTAGCAACACACGCAACTATACACGTTTACAACCTTACACGTTTATATCTGTTTTATAGAAGGAACAAAGTTGACGTTACTCAGCTCTTTCATATAATTTTTATGCAGTCTGTTAGTTAATAATTATTACTAAATCATAGATGGGACAAAATGTATGTCACTAAGCTCTTTGTTGTTGTTTTTTAGAAAGCCATCTTAATAATTCCGTTCTCAATAAATTATATCAATCAGACTATAATAGTTGAACACAGTTTTGTGTGTTGGTATGTTTTGTCTGACGGGCGGGTGCTATGAGTTTTTTTCATAAACGCGCGGCATCAATATTTAAGTGAGACTTAATCACTCAACTCAAGTGCAAAATCAACAACAAAGCTAAGTGAAGTCGACTTGAGGAGAGAAGAGTCGACAGAGTGAGTAGAGTTTTTGAATATATGGTAGTAATCAGTGTTTAATTTCAACGCATCAAAATATAATGCTGTGCTTTTGATGTCTGTTTAAAATGGTGTCGTAAATTTTATTTATCGAATAAAATTGATTTACTCTTTTTATACGGCCATTGTAAGATTGACCTAAGTCGCAAAAATCTGGGTGCTCTCCATCAGAGGATAAAAATGTTAACGAACTGGCTAAATTTTATAGCAGATTATATTATTCCTCATATAAAAGGCCATAAACTTTGCTTTAATTGGCTTGGCAATCGTATTTAATATAACCGATGTTATCAATGTGTCATATTCAATGGCAATAATATAAGCTTTATAGCAAAGCTGATTCAATTTACGAGTTACTTTTCTGTTCTCAATTTTTGTACTATATATATATGTAGATATATATATATATATATATATATATATATATATATATATATATATATTATATATATATATATACATATATATATATATATATACAGACATATATATATATATATATATATATATATATATATATATATATATATAATGGAGTCACTCACTTATTTATGGCCGAAACACATGTTTCTGTGAACTCCACGTCGTCAGTCGGCATATTATGTCCGTAGAATGATTTTATTGCATACAAACAGGTAGAAAGGTAGTTATATATATATATATATATATATATATATATATATATATATATATATGTGTGTGTGTGTGTGTGTGTGTGTGTGTAGATGGATCTATCTGTCGATAAATAGATGGATGTATGGATGGATGATGGATATCTATCCATATACTCGTAAATATAAAATAGACATATAAATTTGGAGATAAGAGCAACGACATCGAGATGGCAGACGTAACACTAAATCCATGCACATAATGCGATTTACATGTAATATGAGGCAAAATTTACACAGGCCCAAATGTGAAAAGGCATTTCTTCAATGCATGAAATTTCTATTATGTTGATCAGTTGTTTTATTGGCATAGCAAACGCCACATTTTCAATAACCATTCGAATTTAACAAATATTGGTCTTACTGATTTTTTCTGGTGGTCATCATGATTGTTTCTATTTCATGTTGGGTATTTATTACGCGGAACTTAATTGAGCGTTTATACCCAAACTTTTATATAGTGCAATATACAAATGATATCATCAAAGGGCTTTACATGGGATCCCAAGGCACAGCAACAATTATATATAGGACCAGACATAACGCCTGTGATTCGATATTCAATTTTTGTTTTGTCAACAGAGACAACGCTGTCACCGGCAAATAGTAAATTATAGCCTTTTCCAATTAATTAACTTTGCGCCGAACAAAGCAAGATCAAATCCAGGATATCCCAGTCCGCGGGGCCCACAAGCCCGCTGAACTTCACGTGTAACGTGTATGTAGTAGATATCGTCAAATTAATGTCATTTTTTGAATCATAAATAATCACCTTAGGTACTCTTTATATGAAATGGACTCAACTATTTTCATCATTTGATCTAACAGATGATTTTGTTGATTACGTGATTACTTTATCACCTGGAAAAGCAATATGATTTGAATTACTCTCATTATTCAAGTTTTGAATGATATGAATATAAACAAAACAAAAACAACAAAGATACATCCGACAACCAGCGCTCTGAAGCATCATTTGTCATTCAGTGCATGAGATTCAAGTATGCTCTAAAATCTTGAGGTTTTATCTTTCGATATTAAAGTGATTGAGAGAGAGATATCATAATGAATCAATATTGTTTAATTTCAAAAGATTTGAAATGAAAGAAAAGTAATTTCCGGTTAAGACTTCGCTCTAAGTTGAAATGTCGTGTCCAGGAACGTTTAACCAGTTAACTGCCGTTCACTGGAAAGACACGAATTTACAAATTTGACCAGAAAGCGCGTCCTTCAAAGAGGTCCCGGAGTCGTGTCTTTCGATCCAGAACACGACAGACAACTGGTTAAATACATTAATCATTGTTGCCAGGACAAAATGATCGACCACAGCCGGCCGTGCAAGGACCAAACACTTTTTTCATTTGGCCTTAAAGATTTTCCTTGATGTATCGATAAGTAAAATGACTCCATTTTATCAGGTTGGAGACTTAATGACAAGTTTTAGATCAACTTCATCTATCGATTTGAAAGTCATCATATCAATGTCATATTATGTTGGAATGAATTAAGTAAAGAATGCCAAGTTCAAAGGAAAACTAATGATAAATATGAAATTTAAAAAATACTTAAGCATTTATACAGAGCGATATCCATCAAACGTGCTTAAAGCGCTTTAAAAAGGATCCCTAGCCAACAGCAACACTTAACATGTAGGACGATACATGACGCCTGTTTACTTTTTTTTTTAAAGAAAACACTGTTAACGGCCAGGCACTCATTTTACACTTGAGTACGGTGACAGAATGTGGGTAGAGAGTCTTTTCCAAGGACTCAACTATGCACCGCTCTGAACGTGTGTAATGTGTTCAGCGCTGGAAGGCTGCTTTTCACAGAGCTCTTAAAATTACTTCATTTTACGGCTGTTTTAAGTGTTACTTCTATACAGGACGAATTTTATTTCATATTCAGAGGATTTCGTATGAGTTTGTGCTGCTTTTGACCAAAATTCGTGGATTTTAAACAATTAATTTAGCAATACTTTAAAGTTTTATAAAATTTGTGCAAGGATTTTATCATCTATTAAGACCATTGTTGTTTACGTTTTACGATTTTAAGGAAAAAAACAGTGAGCTATTTTAATCGATCGTATTACAACGGTCGACGATGAACACCGAGAATGACAACACCTAATTATTGTTATAACTATTCACCCCAACACCTATGTACAATACGACACACAATTAATAATACACCGAATTTAGAAATAGTGAACCTTTTGGGATCTATTAAATTATTCAAGGCATACAGAAAAATAACAAAAAGAGGAAATAAAAGTGGAAGGAAACAAAAACAAACAAAATACGAGGTATTCCGAAATTACAGAAAACTACCTTGAAAAGAGGCAGAAGATGAAGGAAGTGAAAATGAAGACGATGAGACCAGGCGACGGGGAGGTGGAGTATTCATATTTGTTGATAGAAAGCTCACAGGCTGTGAGCAAACAAAGTTCAAAACTGACTGTGAGATAATTTGGGTAAGCGTTAAAATCCAAGGCCATAAAAACATCCTTGTTGGATCGTTCTACATGTCCCATCGAAACGAAACTGACATCTTAGAACTGCAAAAATCGCTTGAAATAATCAACTCAGAAAAAACTCCAAACCAAATGATTCTAACAGGAGACTTTAACTGTCCTGATATAAACTGGGACGGTTCAAAAACGTTATCTGTCTGCCCACAACGTGCAATACAACAAAGCCTCATCGACATTACAGCAGGAGCGCACCTCACACAAATTCACGAAGAATGCACACGCGGTGACAATATTTTAGATCTTGTTTTCGTATCCAATCCATCACTGATCCATTCAACAACATCACAACCAGGAATATCAGATCATGCTTGCGTTGTTACTGAAACCTAACTAAACCCCAATTATATGAACCAACCCCCCAAAACACGATACCTTTTCAAAAAGGCCAACTGGGCCGCACTACGAAAACGAATCGAGGGACTGTCATCAGAGATCACAGAACAGCACAAAAACGGTATGGATGTAAATGAAATGTGGAGCCATTTTCAGTCCTGCCCACTCAGTGCAATCAAGGAGTCAATTCCCCAAAAAGTACATAAAAATACAAGAACGCGCCGTGGATGAACAGGAAAATACGAGCACAACTAAGACGCAAAGCAAAAGCATTCAAACGGGCTAAACTGAGCGGAACCTGGGATACATACAAATCGTTGCAGCGTCAAAGTAGGCGTGAAATAAGGCAAGCAGAATGGACGCACATTAACAATGTCATGGGAAAAAGGACTTGAAACAAACAATACCAAACCATTTTGGAACTACATAAAAAGCAAGAAAAACGATTCCATTGGTGTAGCCCCACTGAAAGAAAATGAAACCCTATACATTAAGGGGAAGGATAAAGCAACGATCCTCTTGGATCAATTTAAATCTGTCTTTATCCCTCATGATCCACACGATACAACCACCCCACCGACATCACATAGGTGTGACCAATCTCTTACTAATATCAACATAAACATCTCAGGAGTTGAAAAGTTGCTGAAAAACGTCGATCCATCTAAGGCGTCAGGTCCAGATAACATCCCCAACACAGTACTAAAGGAGTGTGCTGAGAGTTTGGCCCCCTTATTAACCATAATTTTCCAAAAATCGGTCGACACCGGGATGCTCCCTAATGACTGGCTGAGGGCAAACATCGCACCTGTATTCAAAAAAGGCAACAAAAATAAAGCAGAGAACTACCGTCCAATCTCACTGACGTCTGTAATATCCAAACTATTAGAACATATAATCTGTAAGAACATGATGAACCACTTTGAGAACAATGACATCCTAACTGACCTGAACCACGGGTTTCGCAAAGGATACTCATTTGAAAGCCAACTCCTAATAACTGTAAACGACCTGTTGAGACTCCAGAATGCCAACACTCAGGCAGACATCGGCATCCTCGACTTTTCCAAGGCATTTGATACTGTGCCCCACCAAAAACTCCTGCAGAAACTAGAAAATTACGGAATTCGTGGCTCTTTACACACATGGCTTTGTAATTTCCTCACAAAACGTACCATGAAAGTAGTCCTAGACGGCACGTCATCGGATGAATGTCCAGTCATATCAGGAGTACCACAGGGAACGGTGCTAGGACCCATAATATTTCTTTGTTTCATCAATGACCTACCTCTACGAGTAAAATCTCAGATTAGGTTATTCGCCGATGACTGTCTAATATACCGACGAATAAAATCTGCAAATGATCAAAAATTGCTACAAGAGGACTTGAATAGTCTCGAACAGTGGGCTAATGATTGGGGAATGAAATTTAACGCAAACAAATGCTACATCCTCAGCACAGCTAAAAAGTACAATGAGACCTACAAGTTAAACAACACCGTCCTGAAACAAGTCGACGATAACCCATACCTTGGCATCACCTTCTCAAAGGACTTGAAATGGGGGAAACACATTAACAAAATAATCCAAAAGGCAAGCTGCACCCTCGCGTTTCTCCGCCGAAATCTTAGCCACGCCCCAACGTCATGCAAACAAAACGCCTACCTCGCACTTGTGAGATCACAATTGGAATACGGAGCAGTTGCCGGGGACCCCTACCTAAAATAGGATATTCAAAAACTTGAGAGAGTCCAGAGACAAGGCGCCCGGTTCATAACTGGGAACTACAAGAGCAGAACCCCAGGATGCATGACAAAAATGTTAGAAGAAAAAAATCTCATCAGCCTCCAACAAAGAAGAAAAGAAACCCGTCTGTCATTCATGTTCAAGATAATAACAGATCAAATACCATCAATAAAGGCAGACTCCTTTTTCACGCCACGACCAAACAAAAGAAAAATCCGAGCACTCACTTTCGCCAACCACATAACCGAAAACCCCATTGACAGATACGCCACAAACAATTCGAACTGCTTCAAAATCCCACAGACAAGAACACAAAACTACAGAAATTCTTTCTTCATTAGAACTATCTCGGAGTGGAATGGGCTGGATGAACTGGTCATCATGGCACCACACCTTAACGATTTCAAGGCCCGACTGACATGGGCCCACGCCCAATGAGGACGCCGCTGAAATACAACCAGACCATTGGTTTCTTCAGCGCCAACCATACAGATACAGATACAGGACCTGAACCCAGGACCTTCCGATCCGAAGACGAGTGTCATACCACTTGACCACATAGCCACACATACCAAATATAGCCTCATTTAGAGTGTTCTTCTTTTAAAATCTGCATTTCATCCCTTTGTTTTAAGAAACTCTCACTTTATTTGCTATAATTTCAATTGACGGCATCTAAATTACTCGGTTTTAAGTTATTGAGTGGTATAATAATAATAATAATAATAATAAAAATAATAATAATAATAATAATAATAATAATAATAATAATAATAATAATAATAATAATGATGATGATAATAATGATAATAATAATAATAATAATAATAATAATAATAATAATAATAATAATAATAATAACAATAATAATAATAATAATAATAATAATAATAATGATAATGATTATTACAAAATAATAATAATAATAATAATAATAATAATAATAATAATAATAATAATAATAATAATAATAATAATAATAATAATAATAATGGACGACAGCAATGAAAACTTACCACTAATTTTGACCCGGTGTATCCCGTTTTATAGTTTTCGGTTTAAACTGGCCTCGTAAATCTTAGGGATCGAAGAAGATAAATGTAAAGATTTGTGCGGTCATTTTAAAATCGACATTAGTCGCAAAAACCTCGACTTCCAGTGTCAGAACAATACAAATGTGAACGAACTGGTTAATCTAATGGCAGAAAGTAGTCTGATTTTTTCTTGCAGACATTCAGACAGACAGACAGACAGACAGACAGTAATTTGGACTAGCAAACCCGCTACATCTTCAATGTAAAACTAATCACTGAGGTGTATGTATCTCCGCAATACACCCATTAAATCTGTATAAACCGTTTAACGATACATCCGTGTGAATGAATACGTAAATAGCCCAAATGTTTCAATAAGCGATGAAAAAGCAATTGAACAGAAACATTTGTGTTAATTAGTAAGCAGAAAAAAAGTAAACAAATACTGGAATCTATAGATCATCTTTTTATACAATATTCGGTGTTGTTTGGGAGTCGTTATAAATGCAGAGGTTCCGCTTGTCTCATACCATTGAAAACCCGACAGAAAACTGACCAAGGCTGAAGCACTGGGCGGGGTCTTTGACCTCCTATGCCGGGCAGGAGGTCACGCTGTCTTCTATCACCTCCATCTCTTTTCAGAGTTGCTCTCTGTCTTTGTTTTCGAATGCGATTACTTAGTTGTGTCTTAGCCCTGGAAACTGTTTGGTGTTAAAGAAATTAAGATTCAGTGATATTTCACATTATTACATTCAAAGCGCCCCCAGTGAACATGATTCAAGAATAGCAGACAGATACCTACTCGATGGGTGACATGTCTTGTGCAGCCTTTATGACCTGTCTTGCTCAACAGTTGGTCTGGTATTATGTCTCTGTGAAAGGCATTTCTCCTCCTCCTATGATAATAAATTATAGATTGAGCTTTATATAGCGCAATATCCACTAAATGTGCTCAAAGCGCTTTACAAGGGGTCCCTGGTCAATAGCAACATTTGGCATGTCGGACGGGACATGACGCCTGTTAGGCGATATTACAATTTTTCGGATAAAGACAACGCTGTTAAAGGCCAGGTACTCATTTTACACCTGAGTACGGTGAGAGAATGTGAGTGAAGAGACTTTTCCAAGGACTCAACTATGCGCCGAGCGCGAGGCTCGAACCCAGGACCTTCCGATCCGAAAGCGAGTGTCATACCACTAGACCACATAGCCGCACGGCAAGACGGGAGTATAAATTTAGGGGATCCTCTGGTTTGTTTGTTTGTTTTTTTTGCATCAACGTCTTTGTCCGAAAATGTATAAGCATCAAACAGGCCTCTTTGTGTCGTCCAATATATTATGTGTGCGTTGTCCACCAGGGAAGAGAGAAGAAAGAATTGTGAGGCTGTGAAATACTCTATAAATGCTCTCTATTATTACACTATTTGAAACGACCACAATAATATTTGCTTAACGATGCCACGGAATGCAACGTTTTTATGATTATTTTTTGCACGGGAAAGAGAATAAACGCACCATTACTGTAAACATTTTAAAGTTTGAGTCATATTTTTTTTTGCAAACGATGAAAAGATCAAAGAAATTCGGCATTGTGGGAAAACTGTTTGGTCTATCACTATCGGTATTCAAATTTTGTAACAATACTTGAAATATAAGCCCACAAGCAAAACATCACGCCACCACATTTCGTAACTTTCGAGGAATTTGCTAAATTCCGTGCGCACGGGACCTAGAACGGACTAAACCAAACTAAAAACGTTCAAGGTTACACATTGTTTTGTGTGTTGGACCGTTATATTTCTGGACGGCAATGTTGTGAGTTTCTTTGCCAAGTGCATAGTACCTATATTTTAGTTAGACCTTATCACTAAACTCGCGGTACAAAATCAATAACAAAGAGCTGAATGATGTCGACTTCGTTCCTTCTATACAATGTAGTGATAGGAGGAGAGAGTTAACAAAGTGAGTAGAGTTCTGGATATATATGTATATATATATGTGTGTGTGTGTGTGTGTGTGTTTATATATGTGTGTGTAATCAATGTTATTACTACTACTACTACTACTACTACTACTACTACTACTACTACTACTACTACTACTACTACTACTACTACTACTACTGCAACTACTACTACAACTACTATTACTACTACGACTACAACTACTACTACTACTACTACTACTACTACTACTACTACTAGTACTACTACTACTACTACTACTACTACTACTACTACTACTACTACTAGTAGTAGTAGTAGTAGTAGTAGTAGTAGTAGTACTACTACTACTACTACTACTACTACTACTACTACTACTACTACTACTACTACTACTACTACTACTACTACTACTACTACTACTACTACTACTACTACTACTACTACTGCAACTACTACTACAACTACTATTACTACTACTACTACAACTACTACTACTACTACTACTACTACTACTACTACTAGTACTACTACTACTAGTACTACTACTACTACTACTACTACTACTACTACTATACTACTACTACTACTACTACTACTACTACTACTACTACTACTCCTACTACTACTACTACTACTACTACTACTACTACTACTACTAGTAGTAGTAGTAGTAGTAGTATTACTTTCTACAAGGAAATATGCAGGAGGGCATCTCAGCAACTAAAAGCGTTAAAAAGAATAGAAGAAATAAAGTAACAATTGTCCATACGTTCATTTTATCAAATTATGTTATATTTTGTCCACTTTTTTGGCACTGCAACTCAAAAGCAAGTTCTAAGAAAATGGAAAAATACAAGAACGTACTCTCAGATTCATCAACAGTGACAATACCGTTACTTACGAAGTTATGAACAAAGGCTAAAGTTATCCCCTTGAAATCAAGCGAATGCAAATTATGGCAACAAAAACATTCAAAATTCTTCATAAATTATCCCCAAAATGTCTAGAAAATGTAGTAACTTTCATAGAAAGAAAATATGATTTTAGGCACACCAATGCTGTTAATGTCCCAAACATCAAAACAACCCATTTTTGGTAAACAATCTTTTCGTTATGCCGCTGTAGTTGCATGGAATAATCTGCCAGAGCACATGAGAATGGAGACAGATTTGAATAGGTTTGAGAGATTCTTTTGACAAAGGTGGCAGATTCTCAAACTAGTTCAGATCTGTTTTCTGTTCCCGTATATTTGATATTAATATTTAATGAAAAAGTGAGACATGTCGATTTTTACGTATGATATATAGATAGCATTTAATTTATGTTCAAATTATTTCTTTTAATTATGTCAGTGAAAAGCCTTAAAGGGCTTACAGATTTTAAATCCGACTTTATTAAGAAAATATACATCAGTATTATTTCAAATTATTATTTATATATTTTGTTGTCATTGTTACTAGTTGTTGTTATGTATAAAAGATGTATGCATAATATGTATGTTTACAGACAATAAATAATGTATTCATTTCATTTTATACTACTACTTCTACTACTACTACTACTACTACTACTACTACTACTACTACTACTACTACTACTACTACTACTACTACTACTACTACTACTACTACTACTACTGCTATTGCCACTGCTTCGACTACCACTTCAACTACAAATACCAATAATGCTGTCACTGTTTATACTTTTGCCGCTAATATCAAAATCATAACAATAACTACAAATACTAAAATGACAAATTTATTTCTAAATGTGCGTTCCTTGTCTTATTATCATAGATTTAAAAATGGAAGACAAAAGACTACCCGTTACTAAGAAATTAAATATGTATTGATATTATGACTATATACGTGAAAGAATCGCATTTTAGCTTCCACATTTATTTCTAATGGATGGTCTTACTTTATTTATATTTATAACAAGAGTTCTCAATGTAAAAAACAGGCAGCCATTAATCAAATTAAACCAATGACAAAAAAGACGAACAAAAATACCAAACTGCCATGAGAATCCTCCTCTAATTTCCGGAAACAAGGAAGAATTGTACTTGTATTTGACATGCTGGATATGTTGTAACAATGGACTCATCGGTCCTTCTATTGTTGTTTATCGGCATTGTAATTCAAAAAAAAATGTCATCACTGACAGACCAGTGAAATAAATTAGCATCATTTCTTAATCGTTAAAGATTCCTATCTTATTGTTTCGCTTGGAACGGTTCTTATTCATTCATTTCATCTTCTTTGAGTTTTTTGGTAACTAGACAACGAAAAAAAAAAAGATTTTCGTAGCAAGATTTATACAAACAGGCACAGATTGGTTAAATGTAATACTACAAAAACCGGACTTATAAAAAATGGATTTTTTATTTTGTTGTTTTTTGTTTGTTTGTTTGTTTTTGTTTGTTTTTTTTTATTTTTTGTTTTCCGTTTATTATTAGTTTGATTTTTATATTATTCTAGGGTTGTTTTGTGGGTTTTTTTTATATGACATTTTACTAAAATTTCGTTGTCGTGGTGTTAGTTTTTCGTTGCTTTTTTTAAATTTCTGATATGACTCTATTTATTTCATGGATGGCTGGTTTCGGCTTGAATTTGTGAGTGTCGACGTGTATTTATTGAATCGTTCAATAACCTAAACTGTGGTGATTTCATTTTTAAAATGGAGACGATTTCAAAGGGACGAAAAATTACAGCAATGTTATATTACGCTCATTATTAGAAATATAGCCCGTTCCAAGTCCCGTGTCCACGGAATCTTGCAAGTTCCTCCAACGTTACGAAATGTGGAGCCGTGATTTTTTGCATGCGGGCTTATATTTAAAGTGACATTACGAGTTTTGAAAACCGATAATGATTGACCAAACTGTTTTCTCACAATGACGAATTCCTTTGATCTGTTCATCGTTTGCAATAAAATATGAAAATGTCTATAGTAATGTTGTGTTGATTCTCTGTCCCACAAAGACATACCACCCGACCAACTGTTAAGCAAGACATCTCATAAAGGTCGGACCAAGACATGTCACAAAATCCCACTGGTCACCCATCGATTACGCTTGAATTATGTTCGCTGACGGGGGGGGGGGGGGGGGGGGGGGGGGGGGGGGGAGCGCTTTGAATCATTTATGTGAAATATCACTGAATGTAAACTTTAACACCAGATTCCATGTAAGTTTTGTACAGTATAACCTTTCAAAGGAACCGCAGTTTTCAAATACAAGAGATGCATAATTAAGATGACATAAACAATTGTTTATTTGACCTCTCTCCTCTGTTCCTGGTCGTGAGCCATATTGCTATTTGCCGCATGCCATGAGTAAGAATTCCGCACTTCGCCTCTCTGGAGAAATACTTGTAAATGTTCCTCTGTGACAAATGTCCATCTGTCTTTCAAATATTAAATTGTAACAATGTTTAAGTAAAGTGTGTACAAAGTGTACATTTTGCTGTTTTGAACTCAAGATGGCAATAATAGTGAGTAGTGTGCATGAATCTCGTGAAATGGAAACTCCTGGTCAAGCATGTGGGCGAGTTTAGCGATCGTTATCATAACAGAATTCACTGTGTATAGATAGAATGCGCTTGGCCAAGAAGTTCACAACATTGCCATCCGGAAGTATAACGGACCAACACACAAACTCTGTGTAACCATGAACTTTTATAGTCTGGTTAATACAGTTTAGTGAGAACAACTCACAAACGCGGATGGCAAAAACAATAACAAAGGCCTGAGTGATGTCACCTGCATACTATCTATAGAAAAAGCCTAGCAGTGACGCCACTAAGGTCTGTGTTATTGCTTTTTGCCATCCGCGTTTATGAGTAATTCCCACTAAATTGTTTTATCCAGACTATACACGTTCATGGTTACACAAAGTTTCGTGTTTTGGTCCGTTATACTTCCGGATGGCAATGTTGTGAACTTCTTAGCCAAGTGCATACTATCAACAGGACACAAAAGTGTGATATCAAAAAGCTTGATCCATTCCCTTTGGAAGTGTAAAACCACTCTTCTGGAAAACTCAATGTAACCTTGTGTAATTGATCTTAATTGATGTAATTGATTAGCATCTGATGTTCTAGTCAAAATGATATATACTGGTCGTCAACAAAGATCATCCATCCTCGCTCATTTACGTCCTGTAATCCTAGGAATCTTCCTATACATCCTGCTATAATAATAATAATAATAATAATAATAATAATAATAATAATAATAATAATAATAATAATAATAATAATAATAATAATAATAATAATAATAATAATTATAATTATAATAATAATAAACTCTTATAGAGCGCACGGTATCCTTAACCATGAGGGTCTTGGCGCTTTACATCAACACAAAACAGTATTCTATATGACATCAAAAACATTTTTAAAAAAATGATTTCTTGAATACAGACAATGATTTGGATTCCCGGATGCTCTGTGGAATGATGTTCCATACAGATCAAACAAATGGAATTTGTGACACAACTTCACACGTGGTCGGACAAACATAGTTGGTTGTTTATAAACAATAACGTGAATGAAATCGACCCCTCTCTGATCATTGTTATTGTTTTATACCGCCAAATATAGATAGAATGCGCTTGGCCAAGGAGTTCACAACATTGCCATCCGGAAGTATAACGGACCAACACACAAACTCTGTGTAACCATGAACTTTTATAGTCTGGTTAATACAGTTTAGTGAGAACAACTCACAAACGCGGATGGCAAAAACTATAACAAAGGCCTGAGTGACGTCATCTGCATACTATCTATATGATTAGTTATCACACGATTTCCTCGATTATGCTTGAAACGTTAAAGTTTACAAATAGTTTTCTGTGTTTGTTCTATAGATAGTATGAACTTGGCTAGGAAGCTCACAACATTGCCATCCGGAAGTATAATAGACCAACACACAAAACTTTGTGTAACCTTGAACGTTTATGTGAGAACTACTCATAAACACGGAAGGCAAAAAGCAATAACAAAGACCAGAGTGATGTCAATTTCATTCTATCTATTGATCAAACGGTAGAACAGTGGGTATTTTACTTAGACACATATAATCGATAGTAAAACCTGTGTTCTTCGCTATGTTTACCAATCATTCCCATTGTTTACATTATGACGACTGTCCGAGAGGTTATTTAAGTGTTTATAATGTTTGTTGCAGTCCTTTCCAGGGTGCGGCAAAGCCATTTCCATCTCCTCCCCTTAATTGGATTCAATAGTCTGACGTCACGTCGCCCAGCAACGGCGAGCAGCGTGTTTCTAAACAAAGAAAATCGGTACTTTTTATTCTCCATGCGGGCTAGAACTTTTTCACGTGTCATGTGATCAGAATGTATAAAAGTCAAAACATGATCAGATTTATAATGTTTTTCTTCTCTGGACACACTTTTATGCTCGTTGGAGAAGTATTTCATAAGGTCGTCCGTCATTGTTCCAATAGTTTAGAACCAGTTGCTAACTTACTATGCGTCATTACGAGGGAAGTGACGTCACGACTGTTGAAGGCTATTTCTGCCTCTATTTCTTCTTGGTCTGTCATTTCCCATAGACCTGCATATCTAATCTACAATTACAATTCGAACCATTCCCATAATTGTTTATCATTATTATGAATTTGAAATGCAATTTAACCATAGACAATTTTACTATTATTTATTTAATGCTACGGAGCTGAAATTCTTGAAGAACTCCTTTTATTAAAAGCGTTTTGTTTATTGCACGGAACATAGACGATAGTATCATATGTTTGCTTCATTTTATTTATGATGTCTCTGTATGGGCGCTATTCTTATTAAGTTTACTTGGTATTGATATATCTCTATGAAATATAAATGACGCTCCTGTTGTATATCCTTCATGCTACATAATTTTTGATTTTTTAATTATGTCCTTCCGCCTAGACATCATAAGATATCGTCGCATAAGCATTCCACGAAGGAATATAGATAATTCATCAAACAAGATTTCTGATGTCAACAGGAATCACCCATGTTGTCCAAATGAGCAAATAGGGAATTAATAATCTTGCTCAAGGTAAAAAAAAAAAAAAAACGAAAGTGCCTTAAGCGGGGCTCGAACCCGGGACCTTCCGGGTCACAGTGCAATGCCTTAACAACTCGGCCACTTCGTCCTCCTCATGCTATATAATATCCTGGATAAGCCCATATATTATGATTTGAGCGTTAGGTCGAGCAGTGGATTAGCTACTGAACCAGACAGTATCCATATATACTAGGGCGTAGGGTGTATAAATATTCAATATGCATCTATTATATTCGATATAATGCCCACATTTTGTACATATTCAAACCCATCAGGATTGATCCCACCTGGGCTAGACTCGGTTGGGAACATGCAATAATCTCCAGCATTCCCACAAAGATAAAACTGCCATAGCGAGCAGAGGGACGGGGTGGATTTAAATAAATAAACTCGCAGCTTATAACAAATGCAGATAAGCACGCTTAAGTGCTGACTAATTAATCCAGTGGCCATAGATTTTATAGTTTGCCCCAAGATGCAATAAATAAATTTTGAAAATATATTTTAATCGTGTCTTTATATTCATAATAAATCTAACAACCATTTTATTGTGTACGTTGGAGCCGAAATTCTTATATTCATCAGTTATCATTAATATTAATTGTGAATGCCATCTCCATTGACAACAATACGAGACAAATTTAATAGTGCTATTTTCTTGTATCTTCATGTATCAAATCATTGGTTTTAGCAGACTGATTCCATATTATACAATGACAGGCACATGGTAATAGGACAGAGAAGTCGTGACGTCACACCTTCTACTCCTCTGGTTACAAAATCATTGGAGGTGTGTATGTAACCAGTCCTTCGGAGCACTAATAATGAATTGGTTTCATCTTGATTCATAAGGTACCACACAGAACTCCTAAAGAAATATTCGACAACCCGACCTTTGCTTCCTCCGATGACACCATCCGTTTGGCTATCCCACGCATTCATGCAATTGCGGGTACAAGGTCCTTTTCTCATTTTGGTCCGTCTGTATGGAACATCATTCCACAGAGCATCCGGGAATCCAAATCATTGTCTGTATTCAAGAAATCATTTTTTTTTAATGTTTTTGATGTCATATAGAATACTGGGTACAGCTGGGGCGACCATCCCCAACCCAGCGCGTCCACAGGTGGCGGATCGTGGAACGGCCTACAGATCCTGATCTATAGGTTAGCTGTAAAGCCGCGGACCAACTGGCGATAGTCGTGGAGAGTGAGGTTGGGTAGTCTGGCAGCACAGCTACACATACAAAATGCCTCATATACTCTATGAAGGGACTATCAAGGTGAATGGGAGGCGCCTTAAAACCTGCCAAATGCTCCCACTGCCTTGTGGGTTATGACCGGGAGGTCAAAAGGCTATGGAGTAAACCAGATAAAAATCCGTCAGAAGGCAACGGGAAACCACTGACGTATCATCCCAAGATCGTCATGATGTCCGTCCAAGCGAATCTAGTCAACGACGTCAATGGATGTTTTTCGAGCAACTCGATTACAGCCTCGTCCGGTAGAGATAGTCATGCAGGTGAACAGGTGACTCTCGACCGTCATCCAGCTACTGTGCACCACCAAACATTACGAACAGCAACATGGAATGTAAGAAGTCTGTACCAGAAAGGAAAATTAGCAAATGTAGTTATGGAAATGAAGAGATTGAATATCAATGTTTTAGGATTATCAGAAGTTAGATGGAAAGGAGCAGGAGAACTTAATTATGATGACTGTAAAATTATATACTCAGGAGGAGGAGAACACCAAAGGGGAGTTGGAATTATACTAGATAATAAAACGGCGCGAGCAGTCAAAGGATTCTGGCCCATATCAGACAGAGTAATGGCAATCAAACTACAAGCAAAACCTTTTGATTTTGATATTTTACAAATATACGCCCCAACCACCAGTCACGATGATGAAGAAGTGGAAAATTTCTATCAACAAATAGATAAAGCAATGCATCAGTTTAAGTCTTCAGACATAAAACTCATCATGGGCGATTTTAATGCCAAGGTGGGCCGAGAAAGAATAGAAGATATTGTGGGCCCACATGGTCTGGGAGACAAAAATGACAGAGGTGATCGTCTTATTCAATGGTGCCGTCAACATGATCTGACAATCACAAATACTTGGTCAACAAACCACAATAGAAGGAAGTGGACATGGAAAAGTCCTGGAGATGGAGTGAGAAACCAAATAGATTACATACTCATCAGCAAACGTTTCCGAAACTCGGTTTTGTATGCCAAATCTATGCCGGGGGCTGACTGTAACAGCGATCATATACCTGTGCTATGCCCCATACGAGTTAAATTGAAAATCTGCAAAAGAGCAAAGGCTAAACCTAAATACCAACTAGACATTCTCCGGGAGGAACAGAAGATACAAGAAAAATTTGAACTATCAGTAAGAAACAAGTTTGAAGTGCTTGGAGAACTAACAGATATAGAAGAGAAATATGAGCAGTTTAAAGACAGTGTTGCTGCATCATTAGAAGAAAATGTTCCAACCACACTTAAGTTGCAGAAGAAGAAATGGATTACTCCAGAGATATTAGAATTAATGAATGAGAGAAGAAAGGCCAAAAATCAGGAAGAAAAATACAAGACTCTGAACAGGCAGATAAAAAGAAAATGCAACGAAGCTAAAGAAGACTGGATAAATGAACAATGTCACTATATAATGTCCTGCAAAGAAAAAAATGGCAAATTCTTCCATCAGAAAATCAAAGAAGTGACAAACAAAACTAAATCAGGTGCTAAAAGTGGATGCATCAAAGACAAGCGTGGAAACACCATCATGGACAAAGACTGCATTCTAAACAGATGGTCAGAATATATTGAAGAACTTTTTTTTGATAATCGAGGAGAAATGCCTATGATAAAAGAACTGGAAGGGCCTTCTATAATGAAAGATGAAGTTAGGAACGTCATGAAAAGCATGAAAAATGGAAAAGCTGCAGGACCTGATGCCATAACAATTGAAGCCTTGACTGGCCTGGGTGAATGGGGGATTGAATTCATCACAAACCTTCTAAATCAAGTGTATGACACAGGAAAAATGCCAACTGATATGAAACGATCCATTTTTATAGCACTACCAAAAAAGCCAGGGGCAGTTGATTGTGAACAACACAGAACTATTAGCCTAATGAGCCACCTCACAAAAATTCTTTTGAAGATAATTTTACTAAGAATAAGAAATAAAATACGACCTGAAATTGGGGAGATGCAATTTGGTTTTGTTGAGGACAAGGGTACCAGAAATGGAATATTCACATTATCAATGCTGATGGAAAGATGTATTGAAGTAAATAAAGATCTGTATATGTGTTTCATCGACTATTCAAAAGCCTTTGATAAAGTACAACACGAAAAACTATTCAAAATTCTATCATCCTTGGACATTGATGGTAAAGATTTAAGAATATTACGGAATTTGTACTGGGAACAAGAAGCAGCAATACGTGTTGACAATGAACTAAGCAGTTTTAACCTATTAGAAGAGGAGTTAGGCAGGGGTGTGTTTTGTCTCCAGATTTATTCAACCTCTATAGTGAAATGATATTAAGAGATATCGAACATAAGAAGGGGGTGTGTATTGGAGGAAAGAATGTAACAAATCTGAGGTATGCAGATGATACGGTTCTACTGGCAGAATCTGAACATGAACTACAAGAATTACTGGATGTTGTAGTCAGGAGTAGTGAAAATATGGGACTGGAACTGAATATATCTAAAACAGAATGTATGACGGTATCTAAAAATAATAACCCACCAGCCTGTGTAATAACAAGCAGAGGACAAACAATACAACAAGTTGAATGTTTCAAATATTTAGGCTTCAATGTAACATCCAATGGAAAATCAGATTGTGAAATAAAGAAAAGAATAGGTATGGCGAAGAATGCATTCAACCAGCTGCATACAATTATGAAAAACAGGAATATTAGCATGAAAACAAAAATCAAAGTCCTGGATTGCTATGTACTGTCTGTGCTGCTATATGGTTGTGAGAGCTGGACCATAAACAAGACCATGGTTAAAAGACTGGAGGCAGTGGAAATGTGGTTTTACAGAAGAATGATGAGGGTGTCATGGATGGAAAGGAAAAGAAATGAAGAAATTTTAGAAATGGCAAACAGAAAAAGATCACTGATAACAAAAATCATCAAACGCCAAATGGAATTTTTAGGACACATTATCCGCCACCCTGGTTTGGAAATACTCGCCTTGACTGGAAAGATGAATGGAAAAAGAATAAGAGGAAGACAAAGAATAACGTATTTGAAAGGGATAAGAACTTGGACAGATGAAGCTGAGAAAGGTGGCGCTGCTTTAATAGAATTGGCAAGAGATAGATCAGCTTGGCGGAAGATGACCTCCGACGTCTGCTTCAGATATGGAACTACATGAGATGAGATAGAATACTGTTTTGTGTTGATGTAAAGCGCCAAGACCCTCATGGTTAAGGATACCGTGCGCTCTATAAGAGTTTATTATTATTATAATTATTATTATTATTATTATTATTATTATTATTATTATTATTATTATTATTATTATTATTATTATTATTATTATTATTATTATTATAGCAGGATGTATAGGAAGATTCCTAGGATTACAGGACGTAAATGAGCGAGGATGGATGATCTTTGTTGACGACCAGTATATATCATTTTGACTAGAACATCAGATGCTAATCAATTACATCAATTAAGATCAATTACACAAGGTTACATTGAGTTTTCCAGAAGAGTGGTTTTACACTTCCAAAGGGAATGGATCAAGCTTTTTGATATCACACTTTTGTGTCCTGTTGATAGTATGCACTTGGCTAAGAAGTTCACAACATTGCCATCCGGAAGTATAACGGACCAAAACACGAAACTTTGTGTAACCATGAACGTGTATAGTCTGGATAAAACAATTTAGTGGGAATTACTCATAAACGCGGATGGCAAAAAGCAATAACACAGACCTTAGTGGCGTCACTGCTCGGCTTTTTCTATAGATAGTATGCAGGTGACATCACTCAGGCCTTTGTTATTGTTTTTGCCATCCGCGTTTGTGAGTTGTTCTCACTAAACTGTATTAACCAGACTATAAAAGTTCATGGTTACACAGAGTTTGTGTGTTGGTCCGTTATACTTCCGGATGGCAATGTTGTGAACTCCTTGGCCAAGCGCATTCTATCTATTGATGTAAGAAAAATGCTGGAAGTTGTTGTTATTGCCATGATCTTCATCATCATTATTACTGTTATTGTCATCATCATCACCATCATCATCATCATCATCATCATCACCATCATCATCATCATCATCATCATCATCATCATCATCATTATTATTAGTGTTATTATTAATATAATATTTTATTATTACCATTATTATTGTTATCATCGTCATCATCATTATATTTATTATTATTATCATTATTATTATTATTATTATTATTATTATTATTATTATTATTATTATTATTATTATTATTATTATTATTATTATTATCATTATTATTATTATTATTATTATTATTATTATTATTATTATTATTATTATTATCATTGTTATTATTATTTTTATGATTATTATTATTATGATTATTATTATTATTATTATTATTATTATTATTATTATTATTATTATTATTATTATTATTATTATCATCATCATTATTATTATTATTATAGTATTAGTATTAGTAGTAGTAGTAGTACTAGTAGTAATAGTAGTAGTAGTGGCAGTAGCAGTAGTAGTAGTAGTAGTAGTAGTAGTAGTAGTAGTAGTAGTAGTAGTAGTAGTAGTAGTAGTAGTAGTAGTAGTAGTGGTGGTGGTGGTGGTGGTATAAGTAGTAGTAGTAGTAGTATTAGTTAGTAGTAGTAGTAGTAGTAGTAGTAGTAGTAGTAGTAGTAGTAGTAGTAGTAGTAGTAGTAGTAGTAGTAGTAGTAGTAGAATAGTAGGAGTAGTAGTAGTAGTAGTAGTAGTAGTAGTAGTAGTAGTAGTAGTAGTAGTAGTAGTAGTAGTAGTAATAGTAGTAGTAGTAGTAGTAGTAGTAGTAGTAGTAGTAGTAGTAGTAGTAGTAGTAGTAGTTGTTGTTGTTGTTGTTGTAGTAGTATAGACGAGTTTTATGACCAAATTTTTTTAATACGTGTCTCTCCCGAGTACGCTTGTTAACTCATTTACTTTTTTTTTATTGAGTAGAGTGAGTTTTGTTTCTTATAGTGAAAAACAACAACTTCAATTCCCTACGTTTGTCAATTATGACTCACAATTAGACATAATACCAGATTGATACAATGGGCCAGAATTTAGAAAAATGTGTTTTGTTTTGCCCGTTTTCGCTGGAATATATTGTGCATCGGACACCGAATATTTGATTATTATTAATGACAAGCTCGAGTTCTAAACACGCTCCAGTGATGACATCTACTGGGATGCTAAAGTTTGCCGACGTAAAAATAAGATTCGACTTCTCAGTAGCTCTTCTGTACACAAACCAAAGTAAAGCCATGTTTGCGCTTCAGTAGACAAACAGTGTCCGTGGAAATCCCCCTGAGAAAGACTTCTCGGGCTGATGACATCGCAAACATTGTATGTTCTTTACAGAGCTTGATGGATCACATTGTTGAAAATCATCTGGTAGTATAGTTACACAATGAAAGGTCTTCCACGTCCATCATCTTATTTATTCCCGACATCATCTGATTTCCTTTAGTTTTAGAAAGGGGAAAATCGCCGTAGAATTTATATAACATTATATTTCTGGTAATCGATTGGAAAAAATGGTTATCAAATAATTTACAAGACTTTCTTGATTCTTCATATCAATCGAGGATTGAAATACATAAATTAATGCCAAATCTTCTGATTTATGTAAATGATGAAAACTAAAGATTTTCTGAGCTTATCAAAAGTCTAATAAAATATGTTATTCCATCGTAACATTGGAACATCCTATCATTTCTTTGTATAAAAGTAATCATTGAAGGAATGGAATGATAGCAAAGAATAATAAGGAAAATATTGTGGACATTTGAATGACTTGGAGGAAACCGTGTGTTCGAGGAAACCGTGTGTTCGAGGAAACCGTGTTCGAGGAAACTATGTGTTTGAGAAAACCGTGTGTTCGATAAAACCGTGTTCGAGGAAACCGTGTTGTGGTGTAAGTTGAAATATTAGTTGTGATTGTTTAAAAGGGGCTATAAATTATAAAAATTAAAGTTATGTCACAACATTTTTTTTATTTCTAATGATCAAATATTTATCAAAAAGATATCTACGTTTTTTAAATGTTTTTTAACGAATATATTGTATATTGTGTCAATCTTAATCACACGAAGCTGCAATTATTGGATTGGTTGCATTGGATTGGATTGGATAGATAGATAGATAGATAGATAGATAGATAGATAGATAGATAGATAGATAGATAGATAGATAGATAGATAGATAGATGAATATTTGTCACGTCCAGGTAGGAGGGTGGCGAGTAGGAGTAGAGATATATGAGTCAGATAGTTTCCACATTGACCAGTGTCTGGTGCCACTTTTATTTTTCCCTGTTAGAGTTGGGTAAAGCTCCTGACACTTGACTGATAGTAAGAGAATGATTTTTTTTAATAGGTAGTAGAGTAGTGGCAGATTACTGACACGTTATATAGGGATAGGTAGGTTCAGAAGGTAAGTATTAATCCTCGTGAAATAAAAAGTATTTTGATATAAATCAACTGAATTGCCTCATACAATAACAAGTTAACAACATATAATTAGCCAAAGAATAATAGTGTTGGTTTAATTAATTAAATTTAGACTATGGGTATTTAATCTTCATCCCGTATCACAAACTATTCATTTTGTTACTGAGTGGGCTTGACTTTCGAGGTGTCTGGGCGGCGCTACGGTTTTTCCGTTATATGGGACAGGAGCCGTTCTGGTTCAGTAGTTTCAACCGACCTCTTGCCAGATTTCACTCTGTATCATTTGTAGCCAAGTTCTAGATGGTTAGTCGGTGACCTGATGCATGTTTGGCCATTCTGTTTGGGCAGTCACAGGATGCAGGTTCAGTCAGTACCCCGATCTGTGAAAATATCGGAGCAAATCTTTGACTAGGTTGCAACATGTTAATATTCCTATGAATAGTGGGGTCGTGAGGAATTTCAATTAATACCCTTGACATCACCACTGATTTACAACTGTGTTAATTAGTAATTTAATTAACGGGACAAATGAAAGTAGTGGGATGGGGAAAGATATATATCAATGAGAACATAATAATCAATGCATATGAATACTAAATAGAACTATCGTGTATTTGCGATAGCACATTAGTGAATGTAAGTCATGTAATGTAATTCATTTCGTTGGAAGGCATAAATATTATATATACAATAATATATCCATATATAAATGCATCGATAAAGATAGTGAATGAATATTTTATAATAACACGAGTTATCAATTACTGTTAACATGAGTGATTG
>NC_088361.1:56925924-56988424 GCF_034508935.2 Berghia stephanieae | reverse complement strand
CAAATATTGTCAACAACTCACGATGTCGTAAACAATACCAGCGACAACTTGATATTGAACGAGACAATTTAACGAACAACAACAAAATACCATACGAGGCATGGTCACGTGTACGAAATGCAATAATAAATACTGCAACTCAAAGCGCCGGGACAACAACAACCAAACGATAAGGCCGTACGTATGACACCATCATAGCTCAGTCATCTCACCAAAAAAGGATTTGCGAATAAGAATACAAAACTCAAAAATGAAAGGAGAAAGACAGAAACTAAAATATGAACGAAACAAAATATTACACCCCATAAGACAGAGTAATCGAAGTTATAAATGAAGAATTGGACAAATAAGTTGATAATATTATTTATAAATGCAACAACGATCAAGCAATGTTCAAAGCTGTCAGACGAATAAATCAAAGACTGTTTGAAAACCCAAAGATAGAGGACGACTCGGGCAAATTAATTATTAACCCCAATGACATTTCGAATGTTCTTTTTGAATTTTATAAAACAAAATCTCAAGACAACAAAACTCCACACGTCAGCTCATTTAAGGGAGATCCCCGGCCACTATTTAAACCTATTACACCAAGAGAAGTGAGATATGCTTTTAAGTCTAATAACAACAGAGCACCGGGAGGAGATGGAGTAGCTGAACTACTAAAATATGGACCACCCTTATTAGATGAACACATAGCGGGCATTCTTAATCAGACATTCGAATATCACCAGAACCTGGATCTTGATAAAGGGAGCTTATATCAATACAAAAGCCATTAAAACCAAAAGGACCTCCAAAGAATTTGAGACAATTACGCTGCTTAAATACAATTAGAAAATCGCTCTCCTTGATCACACTGAATAGAATTAGACCGATTGTTGAAAATTATTTGTCAAATAGTCAAAGCGGATTCAGGACGGAGAGGAGTACTGCAGATGTAGTTTGGACCCACAAATGGATTGCTGCCAAAACCCTGTCAGACGAAAGAAATAGTTATAACTGGAATATTTGTCTGCCGCCTTCGACACCATTAATCGCCAATCCTTGTTAAAGATTATGAAACAAGTCAGTGTAAAAGACACCCATAAAGCTTTACAAAAACAACAACTGTATGTTAATATTAACAAAACAGATGTGACATTACTGTCAAGGAAGAAAGATGAATGGGGAGCCACGAAAAAAAAGTAGTGTAATTAATAGGAGACAATGAAGACGTAGAAAGAAGAAAAGGTTTATCAGCGGTTGCACTAAATGAATTTTTACATATATGGATTAGAAAAAAATAGTATTTAAATAAACACTAAAATCAAATTACACACAACCCTTGTAGAATCTGTGCTTATATATAACTGCGGAACGTGGGCACTGACTGGAACCGAATAGCAAAGATTAGACAGATTCCATATAAAACAATTGAAAAGAGTCCTGAATATACGATACCCCACAAAATTAGCAATAAAACACTGTATAACTCACTCAACCCAAACACCGACTATATCCGTAGTTTACCTGGGTTACTTTTTCCCCATGCCTGTTTATTACATTTTTGAGACAAATTATAGTATCAAAGCTAATGTTTTTAGATTTTACGTGTTAATGATAGTTGAATAAAACTGTCTGTGTACATGCTCATTTTAATACACTTTTTCCAATTTTGAAAAGTAGCAAAAATTACGATTGCGTGAGATAAACAATGCAATGAAAGACCCTGATTCATTCAACTCCTTGGAGGCCAGTTGACGGCTTTTTTATTTTTTATTTTTTTTTTGGCATATAGGTACAAAGAAATGTAAATACCAGCTAATAATGGCATGAATACTTTTTTAACCCCATCTGGACACAAAAAATGTAAAAGTAGACCATCCACGTCAATTCACACTGTCTTGAATACAGACCTAAAACGCCTCAAAATAACAAAGAATTAAAATCAAAGAAAAACCTTATGAAATTAGCATCCACACAAAAGAACGTGAACTGTGGAAGGAATTGACACAGATAACTAGAGAGGCAGCTGAGGCGTCCCGATCGGATGATTAGGAAGCGAAGGGCCTAAAGTCAAAGTCATTATTATTATTATTATTATTATTATTATTTTTATTATCATTATCATTATTATTATTATGGTCATCATGATAATTTGTGAGGACCATTATCGTCCTCGATATTATTATTATTATTATTATTATTATTATTATTATTATTATTATTATTATTATTATTATTATTATTATTATTATTATTATTATTATTATTATTATTATTATTATCATCATCATCATCATCATCATTATTGTTATTATTATTATATTATTATTATTATTATTATTATTATTATTATTATTATTATTATTATTATTATTATTATTATTATTATCATTATTATTATTATTATTTTTATTATTATTATTATATTTTCTATTACTTCTACTACTACTACTACTACTACTACTACTACTACTACTGCTACTACTACTACTACTACTACTACTACTACTACTACTACTACTACTACTACTACTACTAATAATAATAATAATAATAATAATAATAATAATAATAATAATAATAATAATAATAATAATAATAATAATAATAATAATAATAATAATATTAATAATAATAATAATAATAATAATAATAATAATAATAATAATAATAATAATAATAATAATAATAATACTCTTAACTATTATTTTTTTAAAACAGAATTGAGTTTGAATCCATTATGAAAAGAAGTTATATTTCTACAAAATCTTCGAATATTAGAAGGTAAATAATCGTATAAAGAATAAATGATTGTCCCTGTGTTGTGTTACTTCCCTTTTTCTTCTTCTTTTTCTTTTTCTTGACTTGACTTGATTTATTTTATAATTCTATATAGCGCAATATCCACTAAACGTGCTCAAAGCGCATTACAAGGGTCCCTTGCCTACAGCAAGAAGTGACATATAGAACAAAACGCAGCGTCTGTTAGGCGATATCACAATATTTTTACTACAAATCAGCGCTGGTAACTGCCAGGTATTCATTTTACACCCTGACTTTGTTTATATCATTTAACAATTTTCTTTGCAAACAAAAACAAACCGTTTTCTTAAAATCTAATAAAATATGTTTTTAATTTGGATTACTTCTATACCGTTGATTAGCATAGTTACTCATTATAATCTTTATTGCTATTATATATAATAGATACAAGAACACAAAACTACAGAAATAATTTCTTCATTAGAAATATCTCGGAGTGGAATGGGCTGGATGAGCTGGTCATCATGGCACCACACCTAAACGTTGTCAAGGCCCGACTGACATGGGCCCGCGCCCAATGAGGACGCCGCTGAAATACAACCAGACCATTGGTTTCTTCAGCGCCAACCATACAGATACAGATACATCTTGTTTATAGACCTGTTAATTAATTGTTGATCTTGACATTAGTAAACTCCAACGTGACTAAAAACAACTGAAATTTACTACAGTTAATCATGGATGTGGAACTGGCCATCGAACTTCTTATATTTTTTTTTATTTATATGAAAATAAAGAAGCTGACCTGCCGATTGTGCCGCAGAAACCGAGTGTCTTTTAGTAACTTAGACTGTATCAAAATTTGTTTTTCGAATTCAATTTAATCGAGCATTCGATGCGCTCATTGTGTTGTTTGTGCATAAATAAACAAGATATAGAGATTATCATTTAGATGACGCCGTCAAAACAAAGGTCAGGCAATACGTGGTAAAACACGTGATCCTACCTTTGACAACTCACTTTCCATAGAGAAAAAAATAAAAAAAATAACCATAAATATGCATTTGTTTGGTGGCAAAAGAAGCAATACTCATAACTATTCGATCAGGCACCAAATATTGTCTCGATATTGATATTTGTATTTTATGAAACAAAAATGGTAAAATGTATAAAAAATTAATGTCGATCTATTTTTAGACTACTGTAAAGTTAATTATTCAAAATTAATGGGCCCGTGTGAACAAAGCAATAACAATTTAGACCCTGATTTTAGAATGATTTAGCCATAAATAATTTTATTTGTGCATGTTTGTTTCTACTAGAAGTGTAGTATCCACAACGTAGACACCAATAACTGGGATTTCGTGCGCAACGTTTTCTGGCTACTACAGTTCCTAATCACAAGCAACGAACGGGAGACCAATCGTTACAAACGTCGGGTTCAATTTCAGTTTTTGAGTTTGTGATTTGTATCGATTGTAAAGATTTAGTTCATTGTATTCCCGTAATAGCTTTTCGGTCTTTAAAATGTGGACGTCTTACTCACATAATTTTAGAATGCGTTGTAGATTTGTTTTCATCTTTACGATTCACTTCGTAATTTGACTGACACTCACTAGCTTCACTCACTGATTCCCATGTTGACACAGAGAAAGGAAGGGGTGAAATAATAAGAGGAGCAAGGGTGGGAAGGGAGATTTTTTTCTAAAGCGAAAATATCCCACTAAACCCCATGATAGCTGACAGCTGTGTGTATGCCCTGGCTGCTACGCAATGTGTAAACTAAAGGTTGACTGGATGCGTATGACATGCTTATGGGTCAATTGTAGCATGGTTCGGGTCATTTGCAGCTAATTCCGACAATTAAAAATAAATAAATAAATAAATCATTTAATTAATAATAATAATAATAATAATAATAATAATAATAATAATAATAATAATAATAATAATAGTAGTAGTAGTAGTAGTAGTAGTAGTAGTAGTAGTAGTAGTAGTAGTAGTAGTAGTAGTAGTAGTAGTAGTAGTAGTAATAATAATGATAATAATAATAATAATAATAATAATAATAATAATAATAATAATAATAATAATAATAATAATAATAATAATAATAATAATAATAATAATAATAATAATAATAATAATAATAAAAAGTCATCTAAATGGTGGATGCATTTAATCTACGACTTTATTTTAGACATAATGTCTTTCCTGGTAATGACTACCTATTAATAACACCGATAATTGTAATGTCATTTTAAAAAATTGAGCTTTTATATAGCGCAATATCCACTAACTGTGCTCAAAGCGCTTTACATGGGTCCCTGGCCAACAGCAACATTTAACATTTAGGACGGGACGGGACATGACGCCTGTTAGGAGATGTTATAATTTTTGCGGACAGAGACAACGCTGCTAACGACCAGGTGCTCATTTTACACCCGAGTACGGTGAGAGAATGTGAGTAAAGAGCCTTCTCCAAGGACTCAACTATGCGCCGATCGAGGCTCGAACCCAGGACCTTCCGATCCGAAAGCGAGTGTGATTCCACAAGACCACATAGCCGCACATTTCATTCTATTATTTGTTGACATTATATTGATTTTCCCTGAATCTGCAAAACTCCCGGGAGACTATTATTTATTTTTTTCTCGTTTTATCTATTTATTTGTTCATTTTTGCCTGACCGCTTACAAAGGGCTGGAACCACAGATTACACAGGATAGTAGTCTGTGGCTGGATCCGCCACTGCAATGACATCTCTGAATCCCTCTGGTATTGGTGGTTTTTAAATGAGGCGTAGACTTTTTTTGGACCGTGGAGCAGCTTCACTATCCTCATTCTCAGTTTCCGGTTGATCATTGCTGAGCCAATCAAAAGTGTCCAAGTTTTTCCTTCTGAGTTGGTCCTTTCGATTTGCCAAGTTGATTTGTTGGCAAAGTTGCGATTGTACTGCTAGCTGAGCGTGGCATCCATCACCACCAAGGCAGCTCAAGTGCTCATTTCCACGTCTCTATCCAGACAAATTAAGCACAGCTTGACGCTTAAAGTCGTCATAATGTTGCTTTTTACATTTTTGATATTTTTTGGCGTTTCCTGCTTCTTATCCGAGTCAGAGGCTGCCAACAAAGGCCCCAAAGTAACGTCTGAGGTAACAGTAACATAATAATAATAATATCTTTTAGGCTGTCATTATCATTATCCCCAGACACCGCTGCCGCTGGGATAATCACAGCGTTTCTTTTAGCTTTGTTTTTGTAGATTTAACCATTCAGTCAGTGAAGATTCATGAGTCAAATGTATAAAACTACTAGAGAGCTGCGCCGGTGTTACCAATACTTAGCTTCTATACCAGGACAAATCATTCGTTTGGACAGAAAAATAAATAAAAAACTTACCGCTAACCGTCAAAAGCAGTTTAGATTTGAAGATGCATTTGTTTTCTATCAAAAAACATTCGGTACTAGACAATCCTTGATGAATTTCAAAAGTTGTGTTTGAAATTATATCCTAAATATTTTCATGGTTCATTCCTCGCGATATCGTGTCGGGTTCCGTCTGTTACTAGACTATGTCTGGTGCCGGTGCAGTGCAAGCAAAACAAAGGTTTTTTAAAAAGTTTATTGAGAAAAAGATGCGGAAAAAAGTGTCCCTAGATAGGTATGCAATTTGGTGCATTAGTGCAGTAAAAATTGGTGCGCAAAATTAGTTCGTAGCGGATGCGAGACTCTGTGTGTGTGTGTGCGTGTGTATGTGTGAGTGTGTGTGTGTGTCTCTTTCTTTTTTTTTTTTTTTGGGGGGGGGGGGGGGGGGGGGGGGGGGGGGGGGGGTGGCCTACGTACACGGTAACGGGGCATCTAGCCTCAGGATCTACGTACACGTAAACTGGTTTACCGTTGCAACACAAGCAATAGATGGTCCTCGCTGTCGTGACCGCGCGCGCTCGTGTGTGTGTGTGTGTGTGTGTGTGTGTGTTATTTTTTTTAAAAATCAAAACAATTTTAACCATTAATGGCGAGATTCCATCTTACACTCCCCAAACTCCAGATCTTAGTCTTAATGTTATCATTAAAAGACAAGCTTTGCGATTTATAGTTTAATTGAAGCCCGAGTCGAAATATACTCTTACTACTGCTCTCTTGGTGGAAACGATTTATTCTGCATAAGCAATCTGGAGAAAAAAATCAGTGTCACTGTAAAAGGTTAAAATTTCACGAAGTACGCACCGTGAACACCGCTGTAACAGCCCTTTGATCTACGTCATCAGGCAACCCATTGTTTCTTTCATCTTTTCCCATTCCCCCTTACTATCCCCCCCCCCCCCCCCCTTCCCCCGCCCATCTCTCTCTCTCTCTCTCTCTCTCTCTCTCTCTCTCTCTCTCTCTCTTCTCTTCTCTCTCTCTTCTCTCTTGTCATAGTGTTATCCCTTCCCCTTCCATCTCATTGTAAAATGAAAACGTTCTGCTGTTTGCAGATACATGTATGATTGTTTTGTTTTTTCTCTCTCACTAGGCATTTGAAAAAAAAAAAAAAACCTGAAGAAAAAAAACAAAACAACTTAACCTTTTAAAGGCGAATATCAATCTTACTTGGACCAAAAATAAAATCTTACCGTTTTCATCAAAAGACAAAAAACAAAATACAATTTAAATACATGAGCTTTTATATAGGGCAATATCCACCCAAGGGGCTCAAACGCTTTTTATCAATATTCTTACTGCTCTTATGGTGGAAACGTTTTTGTTTTTCTGCGTTAAAAAATAATATAAATGAAGACTATTATTTGAAAACAAAAAAATCAGTGTCACTGGCAAAGGGTTAATTGCAGTACTCCTGCATCCTGTGAGACTCCTACGGCACTTGCTAATCATAAAAAGGGAAATAGCAGCAACCAACAATACTAAGGTGAAAAAAAAAAGTGGGGGGGGGGGGAAGAGCAAACCCAGTAGCAATGCAACCTTTTAGCGGCGAAATTCGATATTTGACCTAACACCAAATCTTCTATCATCAAAAGACAAGTAACGGCAAAACGATTATAGACAATTGAAGTCCGAGTTGCGATAGTCTGACTGCAGTCTTGGTGGAAACGATAATAAAGATAAAAGCAAACTATTATCTAAAAGCAAAAAATTAGCTTCGCTGTTAAGGGGTTAAGAACACCTGCAACTGCCAGTATCCTTGAGATGCTCTACGTCACCTCTACGTCACCAAGGTCACCAAGCGACACTTTCGTCGGCATGCACCCCTCCTCCCCCCCCCCCCCCCCCCCCCCCCCCCCCCCCCCCCCCCCCCCCCCCCCCCCCCCCTCCACTCTTTCAAGGTGGTGGTGGCGGCGGATAAAAAAGGCCTTTTTCTCTTTCATTCAATCAACTGGTCTGCTGGTGGACCCTAGGCCTCTCTACAAGTACCAGAAATAATACTCACTTTTTTTCTGCTCCAACGAAAATATCTACCCCCCACCGGTCTAATTATTTGTAGCAGACGTCAAATTTCTCAAAACGGTCACGTGACACTGTAAAAACAACACAGGAAGTCCATGAAAGCTTATTTACGGCATTTCCTTTGAACCGTGTAAACAACAAAATTTCGTTTTCATTCGACTCAACGGGTCAGATTGGCCGGTATTTTTTTAACGAACTAAAGTTCTGAAAAATCAAAATGTTTCTTAGAAAGTTGAAAGATGCTAGTTTTTGAAACAGAGGTAGGTTTTTAAAAAAAAATCTTTATATTTTACGTGAATGCATGCTCAAGGCGAGTTGGACGTGCAGCGGAGGTTGGTAGGCCAAAGGCCCACCTCTCTAGGTTTGTTGTGACAAAGAAATTGTAGCCTGTGTTGTCAGTTGTCAAGTAGTTTCTGGTCTGTTTCTCTGGTCTCTTTCTTACCTTACCTTACATTTACACTCTCACTCTCACCAGCCATAATCTCTTGTCTCTTGATGCAGTGGGCAGTGTTTCGTGTATAGAGTTGTGAACGGATTCCCCAATGTGTAGAATGATATGTAAAATTAATGGAAAAAGTTAAGAAAAATTCTCCACCAAAGTGGGCCTTCTCCATATATTTATATGTAAAGGACATATATGGGCAGTTAAAAATGCCATGTATCATGGCATCGCGCAAATAGTCCCGGAATGTTCGTCCGGTATTATTAAACGCAGTGGCTATTTTTACAGTCCCGTAAAGATGGTTCTCGGGGCTATTTTTACAGTTCCGTAAAGATGGTTCTCAGGGCTATTTTTACAGTCCCATCCTAGAAAGAGGAGCTACGACGCGTTAGCTCTCCTCTTTCTAGGGTCCCGTAAAGACGGTTCTGGTGGCTATTTTTACGGCGTTGCGGTAATAGATTTATAAATAGTAACAGATTGGCTGAGTAGACGTCATTAGCTCCAAAACTCTCACTCACTTCGTTCAGGTGCGGCTAGTTAGCAGCCTCTCTCTCTCTCTCTCTCTCTCTCTCTCTCTCTCTCTCTCTCTCTCTCTCTCTCTCTCTCTCTCTCTCTCTCTCTCTCTCTCTCTCTCCCGGTCTTTCTACATTCTTTCTTTGTTTCTCTCTCTCTCTCACTCTTTCTTTCATTCTTTCTCTATCCCTTTCTTTCTTTCTTTCTTTCCCTATCTCTCATTTTCTCTCTCTCTCTCTCTCTCTCTCTCTCTCTCTCTCTCTCTCTCTCTCTCTCTCTCTCTCTCTCTCTCTCTCTCTCCCTCTCTCTCTCCCTCTCTCTTTCTTTCATTCTTTCCCAATCTCTTTCTTTTTCTATCTCTCTCTCTCTCTCTCTCTCTCTCTCTCTCTCTCTCTCTCTCTCTCTCTCTCTCTTTTCTCTCTCTCTCTCTCTCTTTCTCTCTCTCTCTCTCTCTTTCTCTCTCTCTCTCTCTCTCTCTCTCTCTCTCTCTCTCTCTCTCTCTCTCTCTCTCTCTCTCTCTCTCTCTCTCTCTCTCTCTCTCTCTCTTTTTCCGTTCTCTTTTTCTCTATCTATCTCTTTCCCTAGTGGTACCTCAAAGCCGAGGCAGAGGGGTCTGACCCAGGGCAACCACAACCTTGGTCTGACCACAAGGTAGCAGCCTCTTATGGTTCACACTATTATGTTATGACGATCGACCCAATCAGCAAAGTCCGGTCCGCATTCGTGCACCGTCGCAAACCCGCCTG
Source organism: Berghia stephanieae (assembly GCF_034508935.2). Taxonomy (NCBI): domain Eukaryota; kingdom Metazoa; phylum Mollusca; class Gastropoda; order Nudibranchia; family Aeolidiidae; genus Berghia; species Berghia stephanieae. Next base: position 56,978,528 of record NC_088361.1, on the reverse strand, counting down.
GTAGCATCGTCACAACACACCTTTCGACTAGATGCTCTGCCGTCTCGGGTTCTTGCCCACAGCGTGGACATATTGGACAGGAAGTTAGACCCCACTGATGTAACGTACTGACTTGCTGTTAGGCAGCTCCTCGACCGAAGCCGATTCGCAGCTACCCAGTGTCTCCTCTTACTGGTATCAAAGCCTGGCAACTTCTCACCAAGCTTAGAGGAGTGTAGGTCCCCGCCCCCACGAGGGATTGAACTCGTCCAAACCGATATTTAAGCCTGAGGTGGTTCGCAATGTGCATCTTTACCATGGACATCCACATGGGGGTGGGGGTAGTCATTTGTCCACAATATGGTTGGGAGGGGGGGGGGGGTTCTAAAATTATGGTCAAAATGTGTCCAATTGGTTTGTGAACGGCCTCTTTTCTGAAATTGGATTCAAACCCATTCTCACGTGAGAAGACTGCACCCCGAATGTTAGACGTCTACGTCTTTTAGTATTGTATAAACCGTTAGTACTTCCTGACTGGTTATACTGGTAAAGTATAAACAAAAGCCAACCTGTACAGTATTATATCTTGAGGGGTGTCGACTCAAGCAGGAACTAAATATACTTTCAGTGTTTGATAATAGATCTATATTATGTATGTTTGACAGAAAAAAAATCAAGACATACAACCTAACCTGCCCACTGATGATAGAAAACGGGCTGTTCTGTACTGTAAACATAACTTATGCCCAAAAAAAAGTAATAAAAATGACAGTACTGTAAAAATCGCTAAGAGAATTGACTTTACATTAATTGTTTGTTAATTTTAGTTTTAGCTTTAGATCAAGTGCCCAGAGCTTGTGTTTTACACGAGAATGAGCGCTATATAAATGTGTATTATTAATATTATTATTATTATTATTATTATTATCTAAATATGTTAAATGAAATTAATTTTGCTTTCATTCACCGCCTCTAGATCTGTACATCTAAATATCGGGAGAAATGATATGTGAAGTTTTGTGAATACTGCAAAAAGATGATAATCTATAACTATGCGGATAATTGAACAGAATCTCATCAACGCCGTAAAAATAGCCATGAGAGCCATCTTTACGGGACTGTAAAAATAGCCCCAAGAACCATCTTTACGGGACTGTAAAAATAGCCACTGCGATTATTAAACGGAGCGTCTACGTACACGGTAACTTTAGGCAGTTTAGTGAGCAGCAGCAGTGGGAGTCAAATTGTGACCCAACTCGCCCATAAGAAAGTTATGACTGGAAATTGCGTTCGCTTTTACTAAAAGTTTTAGAGGGGTTCAATTAAAGATGCATAACTTCGTTATAAAGAGGAATATCGCAGATGTTTTGGTATCATTATTTTCTTTACTAACCGGGAACCTAGCCTCAGTAACATTTATACAAGGTAACCTTGAATTTGAATGTCGCCTTTAATGGGTTAAATTGTATTGTTTGATTTTTTTAAAAGGTGGCATTTTTATGCACCTCCATTGGACGTGTACAAAAGCACACCGTTTTTATGCACATCCATTGGAGGTGTGTACAAAAATGCACCGTTTTTAGGCACCTCCATTGGCGGTGATCGTAAATTAATGAAAATGTTGCTGCATACGTCCATGAGGGTTAAATAGTTTTAGATTGTAGTTTAGCACGCTGCTTAGTGATTACCGATGTACGTTTATACAATGATAATAAATTAAAGAATAATACAATAATTCAAAAGATCAAAAGTAAAAAGAAACAGGGCAGCCAAATACTGATCTCAAATAAATAAATAATTTTAGAAAATTAAAATCGAAGTTCTTTAAAAACATGATAAAAAGTTTTTGAAAAAAAAAAAAGAAAGAGAAAAAAAAGCAAAAAAATAAAGTAAATTAAAAATTTTTAAAATCTGTCTGCAATGGGAATCGAACCTGGTACTTTCACGGTTAGAGTCTCTCAGCTTGTCCACCGCGCTACGGAGCCACCTGACTGTTCATCACATTTAATAAGGTCTTTCTAAAACATTATTTTACCTTCAATGCAACTTCTATTTTCTGATTTTATATTTCGATTTTTTAAATTATTATTATTTTTATATAAATTTATTAACAAAAACATCCTACAGATGTCATAATATCGCTGATGAAATTGGGGTGCACATGCGTGACGGAGATGTATAAAAACGATCCGTTAAGATACACCGTTGACGGAGGTGCCTAAAAACACGACGTTTTTAAAAAAACACACATACAGAGCGAGGTCTATCCAAAGCTTGTATTGTAGCGGCAAACCAGTTACCGGAGCTACCGTGTACGTAGATCCTGAGGCTAGGTGCCTGGTTACCGTGTACGACTTGTTTAGTTTCAATCAACAATCCATTATCAAGTAGTAGGAAGAGCCCGGGAAAAGAATGCAACCCCGTTTTTATACCCATTGTGACGTCACAAACTCAGAGAAGATATAAAACATAACAGTGAATTGAACTCACAGTGACACCCAACAGGTTACCCAACATGAAAACAGTTCACAACAACAACTCAATAGGTAAACAACAAACATTGAACAACAAAAATTACATTCCCACAGAGTCTATAAGGCTAGTGTGTAGAGTGTAAGCTGTGACTGTGATTATTCGCAGACATGTCTGTCAATAACGATGGATGGTTAAAGCCAGACAGTGTCTATAAAACAGTTAGTATAGGTAGCCGGCCCTTTTCTCACCCGGTCTTAGGCTAGGTGAAACCTAGATATATATCATTATAGATGTGCTTTTCAACATGATGCTAATGGTACTAAAATTGTGAAAATCAGATAAAAGCAGAAGAAAACTTATGTTAGTTTAAAGGCTGAAAAAAGGTCTTCTATCTTCCTTTGTTATTTACTGACGGACTTTGTGACTTGAAACTGTTGCATTTCCGTTAGTAACTACCATTTGGATTTCAAAACTGGCCTAAAATGGCTGCTAAGATGAGTAAGTTTTTGCTGGAACGCATTTCATGGATGCAGTATACAGCTTTGCTTTGAATTTTTTTTTTATTTTATTAAAAAGTTAAGATGTTAAACTAACGTGCCGTCACTGACATTTTGCTTACCAATTTCTCATTTTTTAATTATTCAAAGCTAAATTATACCCTATTTTATCCTAGATCAAAAGATATACTAAATTGTCATTAATTTAAAAATAAACACCAAACGATAGAGTAATTCCTCCTGAAGAAAATAAAACATAAATCATTAAAATCCATCCATAAACAAAAATTCTATGCAACTTTTTCTGAGACCCCTCACTCAATAGTCAAAAGAATCGGGTCACAGCCACTAGGCTATTTATCAGCTCACTGCTGGAGTGCCAAATGAACGTTTACCAAATTACCTACTTAGGCCACCGCCCTTTCGGCTCTCAGTATTCTCACCCAATTTAGGTCGCTGCCCCTTTGCTATTCTCACTTGGTGAAAACCAGTACCAGTTTCTCCCAGTTTCTGATTATGGCGGAAAACGGACAAGGCCTGAAATTATCTACTTTGACAGGCCCATTTTTGTCAATTTCCATCTTTTATCTACAAATAAGTATCATATATCATTTTAAAGCTTAAAATATGAGGATTCAGAATTTGTAAAAGTTATGAGCAGGAGACGATTATGTAACTTTAAAAAGTAGGTCGATCAACGAAACTCATTTCAACTTTGAAAAAGAAATAGGTCCTTGTTTTCAATTGTATTGACAAGACGGGTGACAACAACCCAGGCATAGATGTCTGGAGGGTCCTTTTTTACCAATCACACACTCTGCTCTGCACATACGCATAATAAATTGTACCAGTACCGCTATTCCTTGGGAGAACTGCACGGTGAAACTCCCTCTCCTCCAGTACCTGGTATAAAAGCAATATATAAAGACATAGTTGTTGACAAGAGCACTACTTTAAGCATATTTGATTTCCACTGCTTTAAATATATTTGATTACTCTGTTGAGAAAATAAGGCTTATAATTACGCATAAGAAAGGCGTTCTTAAGAACAACAACTCACACTTACAGCTTTTGTTTGCTACATCACAGAGGTTCAAGTGTAAGGATATGAAATAATTTAGCATATGAATCTAATAAAGCGATATATATATATATAAATAAGTCTATAATTGCATTACAAATTTTTTTCTAGAACATTTTGGCAAGTGTACGGAATTTTTTCCTCTCAGCCTGTAATTCAGTACTTAGGTGCTATTACGGATTTTATCCCTATCGGTTAGTAAACTCACAGTTCTGGAGTAAAATCTCTCAAGCCTGTGTATCTTGTATTGTAGCTAATCAAAATTTTCATACTGGATAAAATTCTTTTAGATCAGATGTCCAGATGCCATCGCTGCATCCTCCCGGAAAGCAGAGTGAATGTTGTGGTGACACAAAAAATATGAGAAAGAGAGCGAATCAATATATTTAATATAAATTGTTTACAAAATTCAATTGATTAGCAATTTGTGTTCTTAAACAGCTAGAAATGTTCAGATATGTACTTACATTGAAATAGTCAGCATAGGTTACCAAAGTTTACATTTATGAACTGTATATTCATCACCAATGTCCAAGTTTACACATTTCAGAATTCCTGGTGCCCATGCAGATGGTGCCCACACAGGTGACACCAAACTTTATTTTGCTCAAAAAAACTTTTTCTAAAATTTCAAGTCAAAAATCAAAGTTTAAAACACAAAACCAGAGCAAGATTAATGTCTCCAATCAATTTTCAAACACTTTCTTTCATAATTAATAATAAAATAGGATATTGAAATTTGGTGCACGGGCAGAAATTCGAAGACACGAAATCTCCCATACCCGATTATTCACTCTAAAAACAAATAAAAATGTTAATTTTTTATTTTTTGTTAATTTTACAAGTTTCCTAGACCTAATTTTAGTCACATGAACAAATTTGTAGTTAAAAATTTCAAAGATTGCCTGATATATAGAATTAAGTTTCCTTTGTCACATCGGAGACACGAAAATAACGCGATTACATAATATGCAGAAAATAACTTATAAACAAAGATGGAGATAATTTTTTAACTTTTTAAATCATACAAATTGTAGTTAATACATCTAACTTTTGTTAAAAACAAAACATAAAGTTAACTTTAAATGGAAACTGTTGATTCACTTACCTCATTTGATCCATTCTAGAAACGAAAGTAAAACCTTCGTGTCTTCAAAACGCCACTTTTGCTCGGTAAAAAATCCTAAAAAAATATATAGGAGCAAAATTTCGCCACCATTTTGCTACCACAGCTCCAGGAAGAGTTGATCTATCAAAAACAGCAACTATAGTCATCAAATCTCAATTAGATTTTGATATATTATGTTGCCCATGCAGAAAATGCCTTTCCTGTCATTATTGTGTTTTCCGCCTTATATGTAAATGTTTTGGTTAGGTACACATAAAGAAAAAAACCGCTGAGCTGAGTTGGTTTTAGTGGCCCACAACGTCGTTAATGGGGCTGAATAGCATTTCGAAACGAGAGAAAATTTTTAAAATAATAATCCAGAGAGCGATCAGTTGATCAGAACAAAATAATGTATGATATCTTTCTCAGTAACAAAAAAGCAAGGCATAAAAGGAGAAAAAAAAAATAAAATAAAAACTTGTGTAAAGTAACAATATGATCAGAGACATAAAATAATTAAATAATCTCGATCAAAGAAAAGAAATTTTTTTTTTTTTTTAAACAGAAAAGAACAGCAGAATTGCCAGTTTGACATTTCAGTTTCAGTTCAAAAGTCAAAAACTTTTGTTGATGCTTTTTGCCTTTTTAGAAAGCTGGAATTTTGGCATTTGTGCACTGTTTGCTTTCATTTTGTGTTAAATATCACAATGATTGGGACACAAATTACCACTAGCATTTTTAAAGATAATGTGGCTTTTTTCACGACTGCTTTGGTCTTTTGCATGAAAATTTATCTATCACATGTCTGTGAATATTGACAGCCATATTGTTTTGTGGAAAATCCAATTATGATTTTACAAAATACTTAATTACTTATATCTAGATACTTATGGATTGTTTCCAGCACAGCTCCTTATAGGTCCTCTTCGCCGGACTCTATTTCTTCATCGTCTTTATGATTTAAGTTTCTTCCGGTTTTACAATCTAAAGCACATTTATAATTGTCCAAAACATTTTGGTCAGATCAAAATTTGTCTAGTCTACTAGTCTGCTCGTGATGCTATTTAGGGTTTTTGCATTCACAACAGAATCTGGTAAACTGTTTCATATTTTCGTTGTTCTCACAGTAAAACTGTGTTTTCTCACATCCAATCTTGGTCTTTGTGTGAGCAGTTTCTTTTATTTACCTCTGATGTCTTTTCTTATTGTGAAGTCTTTCCTCCATTTGATTAATTCTGTCATGTCTTGGTCATATTTACCACTTGTCATCTTGTAAAGTTCTATTATATCCCCCTATATCTTCTGTATTTCAAGGTTGGTAAATTAAGTTTCCTCAGTCTTTCCTCGTAGTCTAGCGATCCTAGTCCAGGCAACTATTTTGTGGCCCTCCTTTGCAACCTTCAATTAGCTCGTATTTTTCTATGTAAGGAAACCAAACTGAGCTTGCATGGTCTAAGTGCGATCTCACAAGTGCTTTATAGAGAGGTAAGAGTGTCTGTCTAGATATTGGAATGAGCAAACATGGAGTTTTGTTGGTTTTTTTACTTTTTCACTGACATGTGTATCAACAATTAATTTGTTGTCTATAGTGACTCCGGTGTCCTCTTCTTCTTTAACGCGTTTCTATGGAATATCCATCAAAGTGTATTTGAAGTTGTCTCTTGGTTCACTTTTGCCAACATGCTGGAATTTACACTTATCGGGGTGGAATTTGAATAACCATGTTTCACTCCAAGATTCTAGTTTCCTCAGGTCAACTTGCAATATATCCCTATCAGTCTTTTCTTTTATAATTTTGAATATCTGTGTGTTATCAGCAAAAAGGTAAACTGATGGCTCAACAATGTCAGGTAAATCGTTTATATATCGACAAAGAGAACTGGTCCAATTACTGATCTCTGCGGAATCCCTGAAGTTACTTCCTGCCAAGTAGAGTATGACATTTGTGTTTTAGAGCTTCTTCCAAAGCCGAGTCTGTTTTCAAAATAAGAGGATATCTCTTTAAATCTTTCCTTGATTTCTCTGTCAACAAGTATCTTTCTATCTTTTCTCTACAATCTGTGGAGAATCACTTTTTATCATCCATGAATATTCCTCGATGGTTTTGTCAAAACATTTGATGCAGAAGTTGTCTTTGCATTTTTGGCATTCCAGTAATTTGTCATTTGGGTCAGAAAATCCCAGTGTGCATATTTTGCAATGCCAAGTACTGTTCTTTCTGTTTTTCTTGAGGTTTGGATTTGGGGAATTGTTTCTTGAGTTGTTGGGGGTTGACTTCTCTTAACTATTAATTTAAAAGAAAATAGTTGGACATTGCAAAAACATCTGCACCATTTTTTAAGACACCGGAAGTTTGGGTTAGGTCTAATGATAAGGAAAAATATGCACTAGTATGGTTTACTGTTTACATTATTATTGCATATGATTCTGTAACTAAAATATAATTATATTATTTTTTTTGCATTTACTTGAGTTCGACTGTTGGACTGATGCATTTTCCTCCTTTTTAACAGATTGTCATCATCACTGAATGCTCCAACTTACACTCACAGCTTACCTACTATCTAGTCCATTGTCTTACAAATTATTTGTGTGTCGCTGTGGCCATTCTAATTGTGATTTATGTGACTATTTTTGCTTCTCTTCTTCAGGTCTTCTTTGATATTACAATTGGTGGAGAGGCTGCTGGGCGAATCGTAATTGGTCTATTTGGAAAGACTGTTCCAAAGACTGCGGACAACTTCAAAGCTTTGGCCATAGGAGATAGAACGGTAATGAAGAGATGCAACAGACTGCCGAGTGATCAGTTGTTGTATGTTGCAAGATTAGCAATGCTTTCCTAAAAGTCAATGATAGTTTGTTTCTCAGTTTCTTCTAAGTGGAAAGACTAGTTCCAGAGCACATGAACAACCACATGACAAGATGACTCAATATATTTAGTACATTTTTCCATATTATTGTAGTAGTATTAGTTGTATTAGTAATAGTGATAGCAGTATACTGCTCACTGGATTCTAGCATGCTCTCTGGCGATGCCTAAAATGTGTTAGAATCAAAGCATGTCAAAATCGGATACCCTTTTTTCTTCAAGTATTATTTCCAGCGTTCTTTCTGTATCAGCAATCCCTTTGGGGACTGGGATTCATGCATAATGAGCTCAAGTTGGATTTTTTAAATCAGTTTTTAAAAGATATATTCAGGGTGATTCGAAAGGAATATGGCAAAACTACCATGCAATGTTTTAGAAAAGAAAAATAGAAAATACTAGCTTGAACAAATGGGTATTACATACTTTCAAGTTTTTATTTCATGTTTTAGATTTTTACTTAATGTGGCTCCCACCGGCAGCGTGACAACATCAAGCCAACATGGGAATTCATTCCAAACACGCTGCAGCATGTCATACTCCATTGTGTTAATTGCAGCTTTTATTCAATCTTTCAATTCGTCGATACTGGAAGGGGTGGAATATAAACTTGGTCTTTAACATAACCCCACAAGAAAAGGTCACGCACAGTAAGGCGTGGGGATCCGGCAGGCTAAGCACAGAGAGAAATGTCTTTAGCACCTCTCCTCCCAATCCAGTGCAGAGCACATTTTCAAATTCATTTGGGTACCAGAATGTTGAAATGGTCAGGAATTTGTTCAGGTATTAATTAATTAATTAATATATATTTATATATCTGTTAACTAGTTTAATCGCGCTACCAGTGCACTACACTACGCACAAACCTCAGTTTGTGAGTAAAGATACTTTGTGTTTCACATGCATATTTCAGTTACTAGGCTATGTCTTGCTCCTCACTTGTCTGCAAGTAGCTGCACCACAAACGGGTTGGTGACAGTTTAAAAATGGCCTGGCGGATGGCAGATTTTTTATGATTTCCCTTTAAAGAGTAGGAGTATAACAGTCAGTCTAATTATTTCTTCTTTTTTTTCCCTTTAAACTGTGAGTGCTGTTGGTCTGGAAAAATTTTAAGAAGAAATGTGTACTTCCATAGATATTTTTCATTTATAGTCAGGATGATTGAGAATATTAACATTTCATTAATATTCTATTTTCATTGCTAGGCAGTCTTCATTTGTAGGATTCTATTTTTGTGTTTTAACTGATTTTTTTTCTGTCTTAAGGATAAATAATACATGTATATACACTTATTTGTTTTGCAGGCTGATGGGGTCAAACTGGCATACAAAGGGAGCACATTCCATCGTGTTATCCAAAATTTTATGATTCAGGGAGGAGATTTTACCAGAGGCGATGGAACAGGAGGTAATATCAGGATTTCATCAGTCTCTTACCTTTTAGAAAAATTTCTCAGCACCAGGGGTTGATGAGTGACTGGATGTTTTCCTTCCATTTTCTCTAATCTTCGACTCCTGTTCTCTGCCAAAAACGTAATCCTGACCATTTTCTTTCTGAAGTCCATCTAAAACTGTCACTCAGATTGTCTCTCTTTATAACATTTCTATCAAACTCAAACTGAATTTCTTTCTTTTCAATAGTTATTGCACGTTGGCAGAAAAATAGCTATAATTATGAGCAAACTACATAAAAGATTAAAAATATCTCTCGGAATAATGCAGATAGATGAAAAATATCTCGCGTCTAAGGATACCAGACCTGCTGAATTCAAAAATCATCTTAACTTTTTGGTAAAGTCAATGTTTCCTTCTCAAAATTGAACAGGAAATCATGAATGATAAGCATAATGTTCAAACCAGCAGCATGAGATAACAACTGAACCTCTTAAGAAACCATATAATCCCAAGACATCATGTTTTTACTTCCGCAATGTCTGTTTTCACTTCCATGCTGCTTTATGGACTTGTTTGGGAATTATATTGCTTGGTTTTGCCTTGGCCCTCTCTGGGATCCTTAACCGAAAGGGTGCAGTAAAATGTATTATTCTTTTTATGGAGGATGATTTTTCCATTGTAAATCGTCTCTTTGTATGTTATTAGGGGTTTCAATATATATGTCACTGCTGTTTATTTCTTCATAAAATCGGATCACTTAGTTATACTGCTGGAACCCAGCAAGTGACTGACAAGAGCAGCTGCATGCTGTAAAAGTGGCTACCTGGACGGGGATTCCCCTTTTTGAGGGTTAAGACACAACGTATTGCATTTTCGTGATGTAATACAACACCATATCTAGATGACCACTTACATTACAAAAATATTAACTAATGGAACAGATAGTACTACTTTCACTTGTTATGTTGGTTCTTTTTTCGTTTTATTGTGATTATTCTGATAGGTTTTATAAGCAATTTAAAATCCCTACTATTTAAAAATATTTTTGTTGTTTTGCGGACAATAAAAAATTCAAATCTTTAAAATCAGACGTTGGATTCCGAAACTAATTAATGCTTTGTCCAGTCTTAATATTATTACAAAAAGTAAAACATTCATTTTCTGATTCAACACATTTTAACTACGTTTTAATGGTCATAAATGTAATGGGCTGGACATCTGGTATGTTCTCTTCATTTGTATTTTGTAATGTATTTAAAAGATATGGAGATAAGTGGATTAAACAATTTAACACACTCCTAAAGAACATATAAAGCAATATATTGTGTGTGTAGGTTTTTCTTCACTATTACAAATAGAAACAAAACCATCGTCATTACACCAAACAACAACACCATCACAGTGGCGTAGTAGATAATACAAACAATGAATATGGTAGAAAAAGGCATCATCTCTCTCTCTCTCTCTCTCTCTCTCTCTCTCTCTCTCTCTCTCTCTCTCTCTCTCTCTCTCTCTCTCTCTCTCTCTCTCTCTCTCTCTCTCTCTCTCTCCTCTCTCTCTCTCTCCTCTCTCTCTCTCTCTCACGCACGCACACACACACATACATCCTGCATATATACACACATACAAACGTAAAAGACAGGCTAAGAGAAATGCATCACAGTCACACTACACCTAATTCATATCACTGACAACAACGATATAACATCAACAGTTAGTACAGATAGTATTCCACAAAGGCAATTTGACTGGGGAAAATAAGAGAGGGGCGGGGGGGGGGGGGGGGGGGGGGGGGGGGGGGGGGTTTACTCAAACATAGCCAAGATAGAGTAAAATAATAGTGGCACCTCCTAGGAATCAAGAGATATTCAGACAATATTCACATTGTACAAGTAGTACAGCCGGTGAATAAAACCTTCCCACACCAATCAACAGAGACATGAATGAAACAAACCCATTCATTTCATATTTCTTAAATCAGTAACAGACGTGTCTTTAAGAACTATTATTGTAGGGCTACTTGCAGAGTGTATATATATATTCCTGTACTACAATAAGTATGACTTCTTCACTCCTTTACCATATTCGTGAGAACTTTTAATGATAAAACTGTAGAATTGGTGTAGTAAAGTGTTCCATGGTCAGTGGGAGTCCAGGAAATGATCACGACATTGTTTACATTGTGTAACTGGTCCAAATTCATCACCCACGATAGCCTGGACATCTCATAGACTGCTAGATATTCCCAGTGAAATTTGATACCCCACCCCTACACTTGTTACATATTTGTTGAACTGAATTAACATGAGTGCAACAGAAAGTTTGTACTATGTACTAGTGTGAATAATAATAAACTGCAACATCTGATTGTTGTTGTAGGGATTCCAGAAACATTTGATTTAAAAGATAAATGTAGTGAAAATGTGAGTCTACTTTGCTGTCTTCCTGAGAGAGAAATATACTGATGATATCTATGATATTTAGTCCACTGTGTGAGGAGGATTTCAATCTATAACATGAGTGATATAGATTAAACTTTAAGATAATTGTCACTTGGCTATGCCATTATTTATCAGACCAATTAGACTACTCGCTTCACTGACTACAGGCACGTGCCATACCAGAGCGCAGGTAAAGAGAAGGAGAGTAGTGACCTCTTGACCTAGCATCTCAACTAAGTGATCCGCTGGTAAACCACTGTGATGTTGGCATTATAGTGCTTCCCAGTTATACAGGACCTGCGTTCGTGCCCAGCAAGTGTGCCTTTTGTGGCCTCAATCCCCTTACCACCCCAAAGTCTTTAAGCGTCTTAAGGTCATGGCGTGACTGTATCCTGATTTCTGTATTACTGAATGAACTGTCTGCTACCCTTTAGATAGGATGATAGTCTGAAATAAAGTACTTTCCGCCACACACACCCTAAAGACCTAGCCACCCAATTATTTTTGATTAACTCCCTTTGCTCGAGAGACAGGTATTGTACAAACTGTGGTATCGCAGATCTCACCAAATCCAAAAATGAAAAATGTTGATCCTATTGCTCCTTTTCTCGTCTTAAATTTATTTCTCTTACCTATTTAAAACGACAGCAGTCAAGACCTTTTATCCATTTTGATCCAGTTTTAATGGCGTAAATATTTATTATTTAACTTCTACACATATACTGTTTCATTAGCCACTAATGACTCTAATTGTTCCTCTCTCTACGTACAGTCTTTCTCGAAAGCATTAGAAGTTAATTGAATAATTTAGAAAATGAAGTGGTCTAGGTCTTTTATTTCTCCAATCTCTAAATTAACACTATTACAACTACCATTTTTCCCAAATACACAATGGCAATGATTTTTCAGTTTTCTAACAAATTGGGACGAATCATTGTTTGTCTTTTGACTATTTATAAACTACAAGTTGTGGGTATTCGTATTCAATTGTTTTAAAAACAACATCACACGTTCGACTGTAAAAATCTACGAGTTATAGTTACAACTAGGCCAAACAGTTGTTTGTCATAGCAACAACATGACCACCATGAGTGTAGAGTGTGTGAATAAATTTGCCACTGGTTTTTTTGTTTAGAATTGAATAGATGTCAAGAGACGAACCAGATATGAAAAAAAATTACATGGATAAGTTGATAAAATCGACACGTCGTTTAATAAAAACCAAGGCTAGAAAGAAAGCCTTCCAAAAAAAATTAGAGGTTTTTCTAGGCTGTTCCATCATTAAAATATACCCACTTACCGACCCGAGTTATCGATTGAAATGACATTCATAAACTATCTAAACTATAAATTATGATGGTACTTTAATAAAATATTCATGTGGTGTTCGTGAACTATATTCTTTCTGTCAATAATTTGAGATCTCATTCTCATGGCAATTTGTGTGCTGTTACACTGTTACAAACTACAACGAGGTGTAAAAAATCTGATCACACTCAAAGCAGAAAACAAGGATTTGGTGGTCCTTTTTTAAATGCGATCCTCGACCATTAAACATCCTTCATTAAAACAAATTGGTACAATTAGAGATAAGATGTTTGTCTTTAAGACAGACTTGGTTCAAATTTTATTTCAGTAATATGTCTGGGTATTTTCGCTGCTCTAAATTTTTTAATCGGCATTTTGTTATCTTTAATGCACGTTTTTTATTGTTGAAGTGGTATAGGAATAAAGCTGAAACCCTCCTCTTTAAGACAATACCAAATTTAGCTCTGTACTTTTTTTTTTAATGGCCGAGGTATTAATGGTTGAATGACCTGGTTTAGAAATACAGTGCAACCCCGATGTAACGACATCCGTTATAGCGACATTCCCTGTATAACGACATGGTACTCAGGTCCCATTTTATTTTACTATATATCATTAGTAATAAAAAACCCTCTATAGCGACGTACATTTCAGCAAAACCCCTGTATAACGACATTTCTGGTCCGACAAACCTTGAAGGTGTTTGTCTACCATGAAATTGTTCGTAACTATTACAAGTGGTATCTTCCATTCTATGTATGTTGTCTACTCGTAATAAGCCCAGAGCTAGTTCTTATTGTAGCCAATGAAAACGCTTCTTTTTCAGCAAATCAATAGTCACATTTGTACAACACCGCAGCCAATTAGAAGGCTCGCCTTTCACCAATGAATGCCTGTGACAGGTCAACACTGGACTGTTTATAAATCCTTTGTCCACTCTCAATTCATTGCCGGTCCCAAGCCCGGATAAACTACAGAGGGAAAATGAAAAAGTATACATTCACTACACAAGACCCAAAACACCTCCTGATATACACACATAGGAAACCTCTCTGTAACGACATCCCTCTATAACGACACGTTTTTCCAGTCCCGACGATGTCGTTATATCGAGGTTGCACTGTAGTCCTGTTCTCGGCTTATGATGCAAAATATAAAGGTTTTTTTTCTGCCATAAAAATGACGTCTATTGTGGTACCTACTTCCAATCTTGATCTCCACTCCCATCTGTTTCCTCGTCCATCTTTTATACCTTTCCTTCTTTTGTGGGTCACCAGCCATCTTGCTGGCCAATAATGACAGCAGAGGCGTTAGTTTTTATCCCGGGGCTTGGCCGATCCGATTATGATATTTCTGGTTTCATTCATTCATTAGTTGTGGCTTGAGTTTTACTGCCAGGATGCCCTTCCTGAGCAAATACTCCCCATTTATCCGGGCTTGTTATTGTTACCGGCCTCACAAGGTGCTGGGTTGCACCCCATAAAGGTTTCTGTTTCCATTGAAGTGTAAAGTAAATAAAGAAAAGCATATCGACTTCTGAATACAGTGGAACCTCCTGATAACGACACTGACCCGTGGTCCCGATTTTTTTTCTATTTAAGATCAGTAAAAAAAAAACCTCCAAATAACGACGCACTTTTGATAAAACCTCCGAATAACGACATCGTTTTGGCGATTTTCGGCAGTTTTAGTAGATATCTGATACTAAAAATACCGAGTATGAGTACTCAACAGTTTATAAAAACGATTCCTGTTTGAACCAATGAGAACGTAGCTTTTTTTGACGATTCTTGGCTGATATGCATTCATAAAAACCAAGGTATAAATGTAAGTGTAAGCAAGGAAACACAAAATCTTGGAAAATGTGATATTATGTGGTGATAGAAGTAGTAGTAGTAGTAGTAATAATGATAATGATAATAGTAGTATAGTAGTAGTAGGAGGAGGAGGAATTTTGTTTGTTTTAAAGGGTTTTACTGCGCCTGTGACACATCTATGTCATATCAGCGCCAGTAAAAAGGAAGAAAATTGGATAGTAAAAAACATTCTAGAATTACAATTGAAATGACATAAGAAAAAGTAAGACAAAGTTGAATGGTTTAAATAGGGAACAGGTGTAGATTCCAGGATCACACTATCAGTGTACTCAGTTCAGATCACCTAAAAGTCTCATCCAGACACACGCACAAGAACCCTCTAAGAGGAATACACTATAATGTTTTGTTTGTTTTGTCAATGTTAATAAAAACTGGTCCCGCTGGCCTTACCACGCCCACTTTGTCCGCCATCTTGGAAACCTCTAAATAACGACACCTCCTGATAACGACATAAAAACTCGGTCCCGTGGCATGTCATTATCGGGAGGTTCCACTGTAATGGGTTTGCGAAGCAAGCTGCCAATTGATACATGCCAGGGCCTCATAGCTCTAGAAACTTAGGTTCGCATCTGTAAATATAACTTTTTAAAAATATATAAACAACTTTGTAAAGCACTTTGAGCACATTTAGTAAATGTGCTTTAGAAAAGCTCAAGCTTTTTTTTTTAAAATTATTTATTAGATTTAATCTTCAACAATGGCCCAGATAACAGAAAGGTTTGATTTTATATACCAGTCTTATTAAATTATTTGTTGTTTTTTTTTCTTTCCCTTTATTTATTGTGGTTGAGATGACAAGGTGATTTATAAATTTTTATTCTTTTATAGGCCGCAGCATTTATGGAGAGAAATTTAAAGATGAGAACTTCAAGCTAAAGCATGTTGGTGCTGGGTGGTTGTCCATGGCTAATGCGGGTAAAGACACCAATGGATCTCAGTTTTTCATCACTGTTGAGAAAACAAGTTGGTTGGATGGGAGGCATGTTGTCTTTGGTAAAGTTGTAAAGGGCATGGTAAGTTTTTAAAGATTATTTTTTCAAAAGTTAGAGAGAAATTGGCTATAGCTTAAGGAATTCAAATGCAACTTTGATAAAAGCTCATTTTTTTTCATACTCTAGTTCTCGATATTGAGGGACAGTATATGTGTCTGGTTGCTGACCCAGATGTTGCATGTACTACCGGAAGTTGAGTTGGGATGCTCGCTGAGTTATCCTCCATGTCAGCGACCCTGATGAAACGAAAGCGGCAGTATTTGGCTAGGCGGTCAGGGATTGTCCCTTATTCAAACCAAAATCCCGGCATCCCGGAATCAAAGCTGATGATCCCAGATTATTTGATACTGGGAAAAATAATATTTGTCATTAAAAATGCGATTTTTTAAATATCTACGAATATTCAAGTGTACTTGATTGCCAGGAGATGATATCAGAATCGATTCTTTACTTTGTCATTATTAGGTATTGACCAGCTATACTATATGCTTTCTTCAAATTTTGGATCTACTGCTCTGATTGCATCAGAAACAAGACTTTAAATTCAGCCCATTTTGCTATTCAGGAACTGGTGCTATTGTGGCATTGTTGTGGAGTATGCACTCTTGAGGAAAGACAAGAGAGCACTTCATGCATGTTTCATAACTAATGATGCTGTTTCTGCACCTTCCATTTGAGATGGTCATGGTCACTTTGATAACTCCAGTATAGTGGTGGCGGATAGGTTCACTGTAAGTCTAAGGTGAAACTCATGTTTTGGAACTTTATTTTTGGCCCTTTAATTGTTTTGGTTACTGTGGTGTTATTTATTATATTGATCGTGGATAAAATATGGCTTAATTTAACTTTGGATAATTAAATAATCAGAAACTTCACAGGTAAGTTTGTTCAATATTTTAAATTTGATATCATTACTGATCTTGCAATGTCTTCAATTAACATTTCTGTTTTTGTCTTCAGGATGTGGTGCGTAAAATAGAGAAAAATCCCACTGGTGCTAATGACAAACCAAAAAAAGAGGTGAAAATTGCTGACTGCGGTGAACTCCCAATAAAGGAGCCATATACTGTTGAAAATAGTGCTGCTACAGAATAAGTTGTGTATTATGGTGTGATAGCTGTTGTGTTGATTATGTTGACCAATGTATAAGATAGTATGAGTGAATTTTGTAAGATTGTGCTTTGTTGTTTTGTTTTTTTTGAAAGTAAGGATTCACATATTTTCCTCAACACAGCATTGTTTAAACTCATTATTGTAGTTTGTCCATTTTATGTGCCGTTTGCGTGAAAAGGTAATTTGATCAATATTTTTGTTTTTTTCCATTCATATTTTTAAAAATTACAATTACTAATTTTAGCAATTGTTCTTGATCCTCCTGAAATTAAACTATTACTTTTGGCCAATTTTTTAAAAGAAGTATTTTTGTGTGTTTTATATTTTAAAATATCTATAGGGTAAACATTTCAAAAGTTGATTTATCCCTTTTGCTCCCCCTCCCTGGTTCCATCAAATCAGTTTTTTTTCTGTATCTACTGGTGGGGTCCCCTTTCCTTCCTAAAACATTAACCTCTTTCTGCTTTGCTTTCTTTCCTTGTGTTGACCGAGGTTAGTAAGCCAGTCCCTTTATTGTGCATCTGAAATGGCCTAAAGGTATCGAGTCATGGGTTTATTGGCAAACCGAGAATTTCAACTCAAATCGTCACTCTCTTTTTCTCATTTTCAGTCCGTCAAATAAAACGTGTTTGGTATCAAATTAAATCTCAAATCTTCATCTTTTAAAAAATGTTTGTGCTTTTTTCATAGGATTTGCCGTTATTTCATGGCTTTGAGTTGAAGAAGAGGAGTAAACTCCGATTTTTGAACCGGCGCTCCGCTACTCGAGCACTGTAACTGACGGTCGTCTTTTCTCTCCGCTCGACTGATCGCGTCAGCGGTATTAATAGTAACGTCAATGGCTGCATCAGAGAGAAAATTGAACAAGCTTTCATTCGATACCAGATTCGCATTTTTATGATTTTTTTTTAAAGTTTGAAGTTTCAAGTTTAAAACTTTAAATGATAAAAAAATTAATAAAAATTTGAAAATTTGGACGATTCTGGTATCAAAAGAAGGTTTAAGATCTCAGCTTTAAAATGATGTATCCGAAAGCAAGATTTATAGCTTGCGTTCACCAGCTGAAAACGAAACTACAACTACAACATTTGCCGTATTCACTTTACTCATACGCCGGCACAGGCACGCTGATATTTCGTAACTTCGTGTTGAAATTGACAATTTTGGCTTTGTCAGCTCCTTTGGGGGCAAATTATTTCTTTTTTACTTAGAGTTGAGCTCAGGAAAAAAATACACATATTGTTTATAAAAAGATGGGTATTGTTAGAAAGTTACAGACGTCTGGCTTGAATATTTATGAAAATACGGCATTTTGAAAACGGACAAAAGGTTGCTTTCAAAACAGCCCAAATTTGGGCGATTTTCTACAAATTTCGAAATAACATATCTTTTTACATTTTTAATAATTTTTATACCATTTTAATCAGGAAAAAAATTTCTACCCATTGAATGCTACTTAAAGACAATTTTATAAATCTAAATTTGGGTTTTCCGTACCTACTAAAGGTGTCCCATGAGCTGTTAAACCCTTAAAATAATAAATATAAAACATGGTTCTAAATCTAAAACAGTTTAGTATATTGTTTAAAAGATAAGGGATGCAATAACAACAAATAAGGTAGTATAAATTCATTTCTTCCGTATAGTTCAACTGTTAAAAACATATTTTGACCATACAATTTATATATGACTGTTTACCATTTTCTTGCTCAGATTGTTTTGTACAAAATATATAGCTCTGAACATTTTCATACCAGATAGTTCGCAGTCATTTAAAAAAAAAATCATACTTTAACTTATAATAAAGTGTAAAACATTCAAATTTGTAGGGGTTTTTTTTTTGCGAATAATCTGAAATTTGAATGTATACAGTTTTAGACGACGGTACATGCAACTGCAACCACTTATAATGCAAAACATTATGCAAATTTTTTTTTTAATATAGATATCAAAATTTTCTAATTCTTAGATTTAATGCTATATTGTATTTTTTCAAACACCATTATTTTTGGAAGTAATATTTGAGACACATAAAACCAAAAGTAGCAATATTCAATGAAGTAATATTAGGAAATTCATTGACTTAAGTTTGCAATCTAAAATTTTAGAAAGAATTTATGGAATATTTAAGGGGTTTTTCTGTAGGTCTTTGGTGGTCTCGATATCTCAGTTGGTATAACACTCGCTTCATACACAAAGAGACTAGGATCAATCCCAGGTGAGGTCGATATGTTTTTCTGAGCTCTTGTCCACCCAGCAGTGATTGGGTAGCTGGGTGTGTTATATCTGGTGGAAAGCAGTTTGAGATATACTCTATAGATTTGTGAATCCTCTGTCAATTGACTGAAATCAGTCAACTTGTCAAATTTTACAGAGGTAAAAGATGAAAACCTCCCACAAACATTGTCATATAAATGGAATACATTACAAGGCTTATATCAATAGCTAACTTTTAGTGACTATGGCTTAGCTATGCTCTTTTTAAAATTTCAGTGTATGAACGCATTCCGGTGTAGCTATTTTCACACTGCCTTCCTTTGCTTTCCAAACCTGACCGTTCACAGGTAGCCAATCCTGATGGAGTGACACATTTGACTATTTCCCTTTAGCCGACTTTGACTACTTTGAAATGCCTGACTTAAATTTCATGAAAAACTAAAACGCAAACCCCTGGAAGTGTGGTCTAGCGAGTTCTAATGAAATTGAAACTAACATTGGTGTTACTTTACTGGTTCCTACTGTTGATTGCTTCACATTAACTAACAGGTTGAGGATGTTTCAACATTAATTCGTCTACCTAATTAATTCCCATACAAATAAGTTTTCTGTCATTGTTTTACTCTAGCATCCTGGGTAGGGTCTTTTGACCTCTCATGGTGGGCAGGAGGTTGCTTGCTGTCTTCTATCCCCGCCCTAAGTCTCTTTTTTTTTTTTTATTTATTTTTTTTTTTTTGGGGGGGGGGGGGGGGGTTAGTTGCTTTCTGTCTTTGTTTTGGAATGGGATCACTTGGTTTTGTCCTTACGCTTCAGGAGTCCTTGGTTGAGAGGGAAACAGTCAAATGTATACTATTAGTTTTGGGAGATGATATTTTTTTTGCTTGTAAATCATCTCTCTGTTGTGTACTGTTATGCTTTCTTTTTTTTAAAATATATATAATTGCTTTGTAAACAATAATTGTCTTAGACATGCGACTTTTAGATGAAATCAAATTAAAATAAAATTCACTTGATTCATCCCATAGGGGATATCTGTCTCTAGGGCATATTCCAAGGGAAGACTGGAATAACGTCGGCGTCAGCCGCAGTGCAGCGCGCAAAGTGAGCTAAGACGAGGTGACTTGCTCAAGGCCAAACAGCGTAGTGGTGGGTGATCGAACTCTGTACCTTTCGGATACGAAGCAAAGAGCCTACTGCTGACCCCCTAGTACACCAATAGCATGCTCTTGGAATCTACATCTCCTTCCTAATAGAACCATTCGCCTTTGTCTTACTCTTTCTTGTGTGCTTCTCAAAGTAAATGTAGAATTTATTTTACTCTCCCATATTCTACTGGTGCTAAAATGACCTAAATGTTTCATAAAAACCGTAAAACATTACTCTAGCATCCATGCTGTTCCCTCTCTATTAATAGCTACTCCGGACGATTTTTCAAATAAGCAGGGCTGAGAATCTTCCGCCTAAAGGCGGATTTCCGCCTAAATGGTAGTTTATCTCCGCCCATCCCATCACATTTCCTCCTTTTTCAAATTTGCCGTGTCAAACATTTTCCTCAAAATCACCATTATGTCTTATGTCATATTTTGACACCTGTGCTCAGTCTCGTGAAATTTGGTGACAGTCCCGTTTTTATGACGTTGGGCCAGACAGTATGGCACCAGATGTCACAATTGACACAGAAGACCAGTAGTGTTCTTTGATTAGTTAGTTGATGGTGGAAGGGGATGGACAAATGGGTCTGGATTTTTGTCCCCTGTTGTAGGTACCTATTGCCTTTTTAATAATCTCTCTCTCTCTCTCTCTTTTTTATTTTTTTTCCCTCTGCCTTTCTTTCTATTTCTCTTTTTTCTTTATTTTTTTTTTCTGATATAGAATTCAAAATGTCAATACATAAGTTATTCGGGTAAAGAAGTCTCTCCTCCTCCCCCCCCCCCCCCCCCCCCCCCTATCTCTCTCTCTCTTTCTTTCGCAACTATCCATTAAATCATCTGGTATATAGAGATGATATATTAGAACAAAGCAATGGTGATTGGCTTAGTTTGATCTTTTTTCTTTTTACCTTTGGACTATGGCTTTAAATTTGAGAGATTCTTGGGTTGTATTTATAAGCTGAATAACTACTAGGTTTCTTTGCTTGTGTTTGATCGATAGACCGAGAAATTTTCCTCCTTTTTGACAAATTGCTATTATCATCACTGAATAAAAAAACACTCACCAAAACCACGACATCAACATCTCTACCACCGCTACTATTAAAATCACCACCACATCATTATCCCTACCACCACTACTACTACAAATAGCACCACATCATCCCTACCACCACTACTACTACAACTACCACCACATCATCAACCCTACTACCACTACTACAACCACCATCATATCATCATCCCCACCACCACTACTACTACAATCACCACCACATCATCATCCCTACCACCACCACCACACCATCATCCCTAGCACAACTGTCCACAACTACCACCACATCATCATTCCTACCACAACTACTACTACAACCACCACCACATCATCAATCCTACTACCACTACTTTAACCACCACCACATCATCATCCCTACCACCACTACTATTACCACCACCATCACACCATCATCCCTACCATCTCTACTACTACAACCACCACCACACCATCAGCCCTACTACCACTACTACAACCACCACCTCATCATCATCCCTACCACTACTACCGTCAACCGTCATCCCTACCACCACCACTACTACAACCACCACCAAACCATCATCCCTACCACCACTACTACTACAACCACCACAACATCATCCCTACCACCACTACTACTACAACTACCACCACATCATCATTCCTACCACAGCTACTAAAACCACCACCACACAATCATCCATACTACTACTACAATCACTACCTCATCATCCTTACTACTGTTATTACTACAACCACCACCACATCATCATCCCTACTACAACCACCAAATGTTGTAATTACACTTTCAACATTTGAAATTCCACCGAGTTGTGTCAGAAATTGCTGCAAGACAAATTTTGGATCGCATCTCAGTAATTTTTTGTGAAATTCAAATCTATAGGTTATGGTCGCATGAATCATAATGAATGGGTCATGATCTTCACGATGAAAAATTTCCTCCTTTTTTGGAAAGTACACATCTAATTCTAAAACTTTCGATACACAATCAACGTGGTAGGGCAATTAGTTAAAAACGTTATGCAACTTTGGGCTTTTTTGGGTAGAATTTCAAATGGGCAAAAAACCCATTTTCAAACCCCACTGACTGAAAGGCCGGGGTGCGAGTCCTGCTCTGAACGGTGCATTGTGGAATCCTTGAATAAGGCTCTGGACCCACATTCTCGCATCGCACTTGGGTGTAAATGAGTACATGGCGTTGTTTTTGTCACAACTCATCTATAACTTTAGACAGCTTGTATACTGAAACTCTTTCTTATGGAAACAATTCTTTTCAAATATTTCACATAGTGCTGAAAGCTGCTGATCGCAATATGTTTCATTAAGAGACGCATTCACCATCGCAGGTCAGATTTGAAAAATATTTGTGGCTTTGTCATACTTAGACGAAATGTCTTTATTTTGGGACAGAGCACAGGAAAACAAGTACAGTTGCTGACACTTTTGGCTGAACCTTATTGCAATGTAGTCTTTCCGTTTTTTAAATATTTCAGTTCAAACTGCAATAAAAGTGTACGCTTTATTACGCTACAGTCAAATGCATAGTAGTTATTGTTTTGGGAATATAATGAGCCTGCACTTTTGTCGGGATGAGACTTTTAGGTAATCCCAAAGTATGTGTATACTGATAGAAAGCTCTTGGAATATACATATATAACATGTTCCCTATTTGAAGAATTCTCCTTGTCTTACTTATCTCGTGTATTTTTAATTGTAAATCAAAATATTTGACTACAATTTTCTTCCTTATGAAAATGACTTAAATGTGTTGCAAGCGGCGTAAGTCTTAAAAACAGGTAAGTGATAATGCACCCTGGTCCCGGCGTTGTGTCCATGGACACTTTTAACACATAACGACTCAGGTGTGAATAAGTACCTGCTTTATATTAGTGTTGTCTCAACTTCAGCTCGTATATCACCGAACAACACCCGCTTGTTTACATTCCTTCTGTATCAGATGGAACTTTAATAAAATAATATTTAAAAATTCCCTTTATTCACCCAATATGGGAAATTTGTCTAGGGAACAGTGGAATTGGAATAACCCAGTCAGCCACAGTGCAGCGCCGCAAATTGAGCTTGGGCGAGGTGATTTGCTCCAAGGCCACACAGCGCAGTGGCGGGTGATCGAACTCGGTACCTTTCGGATACGAAGCAAAGACCGTACCGTAGAGCCATTCTTAAAATGAAAATAAATAAATTTAATGTTTTGACAATTTCCGGAAAATTTAATCCGACTCAAGAAAATTTGGCAACGTGAAGCTCGGCTTTATATCCATAGATTTGCCCTATACTGTGGCCACGTGCAGTCACAAAACTTAATTTATTGGAATTGTCTATAGGCAATGATTGATATCCTATGAATGGTACTAAATGTACCTAATAAAAAAATGATAAGAGATCTGTAACAGTATGAAATCAACAATTGATATAAACTACTTGTTATGTAGTGGTAATAAATGAAGCACTTTGATTATGATTATTCTATTGAAGTATTCCTGAAAATATGTGTTGACGTCATGACCCCCAAGTCGCGAGATGGACTCAAGATAGTTAAGTTTGAGACCACTTTTTTTTTAATGTAGTAAAGTAGTAGTGATGGCGTTGATTGTAGTTGTAGTGCTTGTCTCTCGGAGCCAAGCGGAGGAGCCGCAACAGTCGGGTCTTGGGTTCGACTCACTCCCATCGCCGAAAAGTATTTATTCTCTATTGTCCTCTGGCACTTCTTTACTTACTTAATTGCAGTATTTTCATTCATAACTTTTTGTGCAAAACTGAGACCGAATTTCTGATACAATTGAAAAAAGATGTCTATATGACAAGACCAATGACAACTACGTACTAATGTAAAAGATCCATCTTTTTTTATCTCTTAATATTTCATCCATACCCAACATCGACTCCGATACCCTCGCCTTTTATGAAACCAGTCAACGACAACCATTGAAACGCACCTTCTCCATTCAGTCTCAAGCTCAGCTGAGTGATTTCACGACTGAAAGTCGCTTCCACTTCCACTCCGTTTGTGTCAGTTGTTGCCGTGTAAACATCGAAAAGAGGCGAGGAAAAAGCCAGCAAAGCGACCCCACTCTGACCCCTAACATGGAGAAATGATTATTAAGAAAAACATGTCTCTCTCACACTCACAGAGATCGTTCTCCTCCAGAAGAAAAAAAAGTAGTTTTTGTTTTTATGGGCTTTACGGCGCTTGCGACACATCCAGGTCATATCAGCGCCAGTAAAAAGAAGAAAATGGAATAGTAAATCTATTCTAAATTTACAATCAAAGCACCCCCCCCCACCCCCCCCCCCCCCCCCCCCCCCCCCAAAAAAAAGTAAGATGCAGGGGATTTGTACAAATAGGGAACAGAAGAGTCAACGATCAAGCATTTCATCGATGTGCGAAATTTTGACACAACCTAAAATTCTCACTTGCTGTCCTAATGCCAGCAGGCATAATGGGCAGAAAGTAAAATTCTCACCAATGCCCAAAGAAATGTTTTGTTTTTAAGGGTTTTACGGCGCTTGAAACATATTCAGGTCATATCAGCGCCAGTAAAAAGGAAGAAAATGGGATAGTAAAAAGTTTTAGAATTAGAATTACAATTAAAGCATCCAAGGTAAGACAAAGGGAAATTGGGTCAAATAGGGAACAGATGTAGATTCCAAGAGCACACTATCAGTGACCTCAATTTGAGATCACCTAAGTCTCATCCAGACACAAGTCAAGAGGAACACACTCAAATGTTCACAAATCATATATAATACATAAACAAAACACAATACAGTGCACAAGAGATGATTTACAAGGAAAAAAATTTCATCTCCCAAAACTAACTATACATTTGATTGTTTCCCTCCCAGCCAGGGTATCCGGTCAGGGCCAGGACCAAACCAAGTAATCTCATTCCCAGACAAAGACAGAAAGCATGTTGGAACATATGGGGATAGAAGACACAGTATGTACCTCCCTGCCCACTATGGGAGGTCAGGAACACCAACAAGCAAAGTATCCCGTTGTGAAGGATACATTCAAATGTTTACAAAATACAATAAGTACTCAAAACTAAATATCATCTCCCAAAAGGGTACTATACATTTGACTGTCTCCCTCCAGTTAAGGATCCTGACACACCACCAGGAAAAAATCCGAGTAATCTCAATCCAGAAGATTAATTCCTCCATTTCCATCTCAGCAACAAATTGTAAGCGCAGGGGAAATCAAATTATGGTCCCTTTCCAGTACAAAGATACAAAGCCAGGTGGAAAAGACAAGATCCTTCACTATTGAACGACCTAAGTGTCCCCCCCTTTAAGGGGAATTCCACTCATTACACCCTTACACCATGACGGGAATTACACCTGTCTCCGAGCTAAGCCAAATAAGAGATGACAACGGGGATATAAGTATAAGACAATAAGGGTCACAAAAAACATAATTGTTTTGTTTAACAGATGTACATTCCAAGAGCAAACAATCAGTGTACTTAGTTTGAGATCACCTAAAATTCTCACGCAAGACACCAGCACAAGATCCCACTAAGAGGAATACACTCAAATGTTTACCAATTACAAATCATGTTTTTTAAAAAAAACAGTATATATAATATCTCTCAAAACTAAAACTTAAGTTTCGACCGTTTCCCTCCCAGCCAAGGACTTCGGGCAGGGTCAGGACAAAACTAAGACAAAGACAGAAACCATTTGGAAAACAGATACAGGAGGGGGGGGGGGGGGGGGGGGGGGGGGGGAATAGAAGGCAGCTAGTACCTCCCTGCCCACATTGGTAGGCCGGGAACCCCACCCAGGCGCAGACATGATATACAACTATAATAAAGATTGGGGGGAATGTTTGTTTGTATTTAAGGGTTTTACGGCGCTTGCAACACATTTAGGTTATATCAGCGCCAGTAAAAAGGAATAAAATAGGATAGTAAAAAGTTCTAGAATTACAATTAAAGCACCCAAGAAAAAGTAAGACAAAGGGGAATTGGGAACAAATGTAGATTCCAAGAGCATACCACCAATGTACTTAGTTTGAGATCACCTTAAGTCTCATCCGGACACAAGCACAAAATCCAACAAAGAGGAACACACTCAAATGCTTACATTATACACTAAAAATAACAAATATAATAATACATAACAGAGAGATGATTTACAAGGAAAAAAATATCATCTCCCAAAACAATAACTATGCTATGCATTTGACTGTTTCCCTCCCAGCTAGGATTCCGGCCAGTGCCAGGACAAAACCAATTAATTTCATTCCGAGACAAAGACAGAAAGCATGTTGGAAAACAGATATAAGGGGATAGACGACACAGTATATACCTCCCTGCCCGCTATGGGAGGTCAGGTTCCCCACCCAGTTGGGGGGAATTATAACATCATAAAACAGCAATATAAAGTATTTCAAAAATATATTTTTAATCATTAACCATATCAAAAGGGATGATGTTCACATTAACAGTAACTTTCACATGTTTACAAAAAGGTTGAATTAATATAAGACTTCTTTGGCAACACAAAAATTTCACTGACATTCCCTTTCTCACAAAAAAGATCTTTCATACAATCTGTACAATCTAAACTGAAGGATAAAATTATGTTACATTAAATATCACTCCCTTCAAAATGATATTCAAACTCCAATGCATAACCTGACATGCATCCTGGCATACATAACAGCCATACAGTATAATAATGCATACCATGTACAAACTATACAACATAGACAAACAGTCTGCTCACAATTTTGCCCACATAATCCAGGTAGAAACTACATTCATTTTGCTGATTATGAGGAGGAATAGTATTCAAACAACACGACAGTTCATGAAGTTTTAACTGCCTTTTTCCGATACCACTAAACAGAATTAATATTATAAATTGTGTATCTTTAATGCGTTGATCAAGAAACCAAATGCAAATGATGTGATATACGGGGTGCATTTTAATTTTAAAAACATCAAACCTGCTGCATTTAGAATAAGTTATACGTGAGAAAAATATTTATCTCAAATTTAACTGTTTTCTTGTCTAGTTTAATGACGTTTACCAGTTTAGGTCAGGGATAACGATGATTGTGGTTCAAACATTGAAAAGACGGGAGAACAAGAGCTATTTATCCATCTTTCTCCTCTACGGGATACACTTTCCAAAAATGCATAAAATACACTTTACAACTGAATGACTAGAGAGGGAAAAAATCCCCCAAAGAAAACTGTAATCTGAATTTCATATCTGTGAAGGTCTTGGCTAACTAAATGCATTTCAATGGGGATTGAATCATTAAGGGCCTTCGTTCATTAAGCCCCAATATTATTGGTAATTGAGTTAGTGCAATTTAAAAAATTGCAACATATCTTGAACGTGCATAATAACACCCATTCTTAATGTGACTTATTTTCTTTAAACTTCAGGTGAAATAAAAAAAAAAATTGAGTCTGCTATGTCATTTCAGCGCAGAAGAAGAGGAAAATGGTACACAAAACGAAAGGTCACCAATTTAGGATATACATGTTTGTTTTTAAAGGGAAGGAAATGGGAAAGTAAAAAGTTCTAGAATTACAATTAAAGTACCCAAGAAAAGGTAATGTCTCGTTTTTAAGGATTTTACGGAGCTTGCAACACATTAAGGTCATATCAGCACCAGTAAAAAGGAAAAATAAGGGATAGTAAAAACCTCTAGAATTACAATTAAAGAACCCAAGAATAGGTAAAGGGAAATTGGTTCAAATAGGAAACAGGTGTAAATTCCAAAAGCACACTATCAAAGTATTTAGTTTGAGATCGCATAAATGTCTCATCCAGACACAAGCACAGGTCCCCGCTAAGAGGAATATACTCAAATGTTAACAAATCATATTTAATATTTAAAGAAAACATAATACAGTACATAACAGAGAGATGATTTACAAGACAAAAATATCATCTTCCAAAATTCTAACTATACATTTTTCTGTTTCCCTCCCAGCTAGGGTATCCGACCAGGGCCAGGACAAAACTAATTAATCTCATTCCAAGACAAAGACAGAAAGCATGTTGGAAAACAGACATAAGGAGATAGAGGACACAGTAAGTGCCTCCCTGCCCACTATGGGAGATCAGGAACCCCACCCAGTTGGATACACTTAATTTCAGTGCCCACAAAAGTCTTGGGTCAGAGGTGCCTAAGGAAGACATTTGTGATCCTTACAAAAATAAAGGACGCAAATCTGTTTTATGTTTACTTATGTTAAGGGTTTTACGGCACTTACAACACATTAAGGTCATATCAGTGCCAGTAAAAAGGAAGAAAATTGGATAGTAAAAACATTCTAGATGTACAATTAAAAGAACTCAAGGAAAAAGAAAGGAGAATGGTTCAAACAGGGAACGTGTAGATTCCAAGAGCACACTATCACTATACTTAGTTTGAGATCACCTAAAAGTCTCACCCAGACACAGTAGAAGATCCCACAAAGATACACTCAAATGTTAAAAATAAAAAACAATGTACATAACTCGAGAGATAATTTAAAAGGGAAAATACATCATCTCCCAAACTATAACTATACATTCGACTGTCTCCCTCCCAGACAAAGACTCTGGCCAGGTTCAGCACAAAACTAAGTAAATCTCATTCCAAGTCAAAGCTATTGGAAAACTAATACAAGGGGATAGAAGACACAGCAAGTACCTCCCTGCCCAGAATTGGAGGTCGGGAACCCCACCCAGGGCGCAAATCAGATGGAGTATGAGGATTAAGATAAGATGAGATGAACTTTAATAATTTAAAAAAAAAAAAAAAAAAAAAAAAAAACCACAGAAATTGCAGTGTTCACATGAGGGCTCTCTCTCTCTCTCTTAACAGTGTTGAGTTGAATTAAACATTTACCATACTAAGTTCATGTCAAGAGCCATAAAAACAAAGATAGATATGTTAGATCCTGCTACTTTAGCAAAAATAACTAAGATAAAAGGGACAAGATTGGTTTAGATAAGATGTCTAGGTGTGCTTTTCAACACATTATGGTCAATTCAGTGCCTTTGAGAGGCAGGGGGCTATTAATCATTCATTGCACTTCTCACATAACCAACCTGCGCCTTTAAAATATTGGTCTGAAAAGCCAAGCACCTATATAGCACCAAATGCAAAATAATTACAGGTAATTGAGGTAAAAATGCAAAGACAATATATATCAAATGTCTCAATCAGTCAATATAAAAAAGTTTTTAAAAATCAAAGAAGACAGTTGTGAAAAAAAGGTGATGAATAGCAAAGAATTGGGTTTTACAAAGAACATAAGTACATCCTTATCAACAACAACAAAAAATTCTCTCACACAGGCATCAAAGCAAATGACACAATTACCAAACAACAATCTTGAAATGTCATTTTAATTGCACTATTTGACAACATCCAGGCCTGCATGTGTTGTTTTCTCTTTATTCTATATTAAACTTACAATAGCAACAACAAACATTGATATTCTAAATTAATAGGGAACAGCTTATGATTAACCTCTGAAAATGGCACTTTACTATATAAAAGGGAATGCTAAGTACGATGAGAATCATTTGGATGATAAAATGTATGTACAGTCACCAAGAGCAGGGTATAACAAAATAAGTGACAGGAATTACCAATCCCTGAAATAAAACTCAAATGTATTTCTTTTACATGAACTTGTGACACGTGTATGTCATAAGCCTCTTTAACCGGTCTAAGCATTAAATGCTGTTATCAGAATTTTTTTTTTTTAAGTTTTTCATCCAGGAGAAAGAATATTATTACATCTAAGATCATTGGATATCATTAATCTGCATCTTGAAAATTTAGAATGAAGACTCAGTTAAAGGTAAACAACATTGGAAGCCAGCGTCGATCATTTCTTTAATCTTCTGACCCATCCGATAATATCCAATGTAGCAACATAGGGATGATTGAGTAAAATGGTGCACAAGACACCCGCATCAAGGAAAACATATCTTGCGACTTTGAGATTACAGGTGTGTGAGAGAGGGTCTCAGAAGAACTTTACCCCTGATAGCGCGGGTTTCCCACAGAAAGAGAAACAGTTGGTTTCCATAACACATATACTGGCAGACTTACATAAAAAGCGATTTCTAAGAAGAAGAAAATAACAAAAACTCTGCAAGTCCTGGTAAAAATCGAGAAAATTGACACAATGAAGGGGTCAAAATATAGAGAAGAGATTTGAACAGAAGCCAGCAAAAATTAAAGGACAAAAGCTACACAACATTCTCCACTATTAAAGGGAAATCCAAAACACCCACATCAAACATTTTGTGAAATTTGAGATAGGTTTTAAAAAAAACAACAAAAAAACTTTTCAGATACAACAGCAGCATATGTGCATTGCCAAAACAGTCACAAATAGGTGTAAAGATATAGGATGTACAAAGACAACAAAAAAGATTTATCCAAGAACCCTACCCATTTGGAAAGTATGTTATTCCCCAACCCACCTGGTCCAGTCCTTTTAGTCTTAAACCCATATGCAACAGTTTTGGATCAAACCAGAAAATAAAGGCCGTAGTATGTCTGAGACAAACTATATGACAAAGGACAGAAATGACTATGAACAAAATTCGAAAATTCTTTACTTTTTTGAGGGGGGAGAGGAATACTTGGGATTCCCAGCATAATGCTATTAAATGTCCCGTACAAATGCTGGCAAATATAAATAATTGATTTGGAAACACTAATACAATGTTGTAAACACACCCAGATGTCTATTGAAACAGAAGCAAGATGAAAATTATATTGTTCTGGGTCGGCAGCCCAGTTTCAAGATGTGAGACTCTACAATTGATGCCTGCTCCACATGAAAAAGTCACCACGCGGAGCATCCCAAATTAAATATGGTCATGATAACCCTTGGTGACTGGCAACCTCTCTGAGATATTGACTGCAAGACAATTTGAGCACACCGCTTCCCAGAAAAAATCTGTGCAATGTGTTAGGTGCATCTTAGCGCTGACCAGCAACACAAAAAGATAATACTTTCACATGAGCAATCATTAAAAACACATCCCTTTTCATTGGTTAACATAACATTGGTATTCAGGTTTGGTAAAACCAACCACACATTAAAACCTTTAAAAGGTAAGGAAAGACAATGACATGGCAATGAGTATAAACACAATTCTTTCAACATTTCACCATCCATATGCAAGCGGACCCAATTATCCAACCTGCAAACCATTCACACCACCAAAACACTATCAACTTCCGCCCTGTCTTAAACATAAATTTTGACATGTATTGCGCTGGGTCTTTATTTTTATCAGAGTGGCAGTATGCAATTTTTTTGGCTAGCCTCAAGTTCTACTAATTATACAATGAATGGTTAGAATTTTTAGAATCAAGCTCTGTTACTGAAAACAGGTAACAAAATTATTTGACTTGCATTTATGTTCTTTTTCTAGAACTGAAATCAATAAAATCCTGGGAAAATTGCTTGCTCATCAAACGTTGAAACATTGCACTAATATTGCAAGGTATAAATCGAGTAGGTACAACATTTGGATTTCAACAATTATACTTTGAAAACTCCTAAAATGCAAAAAATTTTAAACAATCCCCCTACAATCAGTCTACCATAAAGATTACAATATTGTACATACACACAGGAACAATATCAAAGATTCAAGGGTAACTTGGTCCAGTATAATGTGTATCAGCCTTATCACAATTTGTGTCTGAAGATAAACACATGTACAACAATACTGTCTTTAAACTAAGCCGGTGAATTCTCACACGAGTATCAAATTACATGGTGTTAGTACTAGTGCCGAGTATAATAATCATAATGACGGCAGGAATGCATGGTCTTCACCAAACAAGGTTCAACAGAAAATTATACCACAAGTCACAGATCTGGCAGCTTCGTTATGCACCATGGGCGAATCAAAATCGCAAAAACGGGGAATGTCTGATGATCCAGGCAACTAGAGAAAAGAAATGTCCAGATAAAGGACTCCATTGTTGAGCAGGTAAACTAGCTGTGCCCCATCAGACTCCCAATTTTTGCAAACTCTTGATGCTTTTTTAAAAGCAGACGAGTCTGGAAGAATTAAATACTAAGCCTAACTAATCCTTACTCGAAAACACATATAAATTGTTTGTAGCAGCTATAGCAACAATGTTTTCCAAAGGATGCCAAGCGGTATGAAGTATTTTCTTGTTAAAATCCAAACAATCGACACTAATCTCATCTTTCTTCCGTTTGCCTCCTGTGCAAACTTTTCGAGGTTTAAGTACAGTCCTTGGTTTTGTTATTTCCCTGCATGCTTCAAGAGTGCAGTCTCTCTTATTATCACGATCAAACATCCTAAAGAAATTATTATAGGACCCAGTCATGATATGCCTGAGGACAAAAAGAAATTTTTTTTAAATATATGACATTACCAATGAACTATGAAAAATAAGTAAATTGTCATGAATGAAAACATTAAGATAACCAAAATTAACAAATTATGAGAACAATCATGAATATAAAACTGCATACATTATTATTTTCAAACTAAATGGAAATTCCAAAAATACAATTAGAAATATTCGAAATCAGCATATATAAAGAGAAAAATCACTTTAAAACCGCGATTGTCATACGATCATACGTTTTTGTGTTAACTGATTTTCTGACAAGATAAAAAAGAATTATTTTTTTAAAACATGACAATGTACAGAAAACACTGATCTCAAATAGAAAGAAAAAGTATTCTAATACTTAAAAGGCAAACCATTTGCCCAATCTATCAGTGATCAGCTGTCACCAAAAAAACCTTGAAACATCCATATTCATATTTCATAAAATAAAACTCTTGATTGAAGACAAAATGAGCCTGGTTTAGAAAAAGGGTTGAGAATTAAGTGGGTGTCAGTCAGAGATGTGTCAGTAACACACATGATCATGTGTCATGCTTAATGCACAGGCTATGAAACAATTATTTACTGTAAGAATTGAGCATGGCAGGAGTTAATTTTTAAAATTGTTTTCAATCAAAAATTATGTACATTGCGTATGCATGTCCTTTATATTAAATCTGCGACAAGTGAGGAATATCCATATTTCTACCCATCAATCCAGAATGCTGCTAAACAGAATGTATAAAATCGGAATCCCGATTTTTAAAGGTGTAATTGCAAATTTGGTCTGAAAATGTAATCAAACTTTCATATACCTACTGTTAAAAACATGTTCTATTAACAGAAGTCATAATACTTTTTCAGATGTAAAACACGGCAATCCCTTCAATTATTTAGTGAAATAAATATTGTTGATATTCATTTTAATTATGAGAAAAAAAATAGAAGGGATCTGAGCGCTAAACGTACATTCATTAGTATCACATTTTCTCTCGCCAATTTTGAATATATAATGTGAACAGGAACAGGAGATTTATGGCAGGACATATAATTTTCTACAATCAATAAAATAACATTGTGATGTCATTGAAAACTGTTGTATACCTGCTTGCAGCTATCAGAAATTCAACTTAAAAATAAATAAATTGTGTCAAAACTCAAATTATGGATTTCGAAATCTTGTATATTTTAAAAGAATTTGCTTTTTAATGGATGCAGGGACACTGCCTTTCATGACTGCATGTTAATTTTCAGTTTTAAGTGTCTTTCCATTGCTTTACAAAGTTGACAATCCATACTGCCGGTAAAAAAAGGGACAAAAATTAATATTTGATTTGTAAAACTGGATTTTTCTATGAAGCCAAATTTGGTTAATTATAACAATCAGAGTGGCAAGTCTGGATACGAAAACAACTGGCTATGTACCATAAAGAGTCAAGTCACTTTACTCTATTACATGTGTCAACATTCCTAAATCATCACGACACAAGAAAATCAAGAATTTAGAAACAAAACAAAAAACATTGGCAGCTCTGTGTTATGCGAACTAAAAACTTATCAACTTTTGTATTTTAAATACTTGAGTTCAATTTGATTTTAAGCAGGCATGGGATTTCAATGAGCAGCAGAGCTTTTTCTTAACACAGGAGAAATGAAGAAACATCAATTTCATGACACTCCCACCCCAAGGAATGGAAGTTTTTGGAGGAATTTTACTCCACCTGCACAATACTCACGATCATTTCAGTACAAGAAAAAAAGTGGAAGATGATGGGATAGTCAATAATAACTAACAGATCTAGAGTAACCCTATGTCAGATCCAAGAGCAACTAATCAATGCTTTGGCGAGACCCCTTTAAAATCTAATCCAGGCAAAGGCAAAAGCTCATGACAAATCTACACAAAATGAGCTCGTGACAGTTAAGAAAGGTGTCTTTAGCCAACAGCAACATGTCGGATGAGACAGGATGCCTGAATGTCACAATTTTGTTTTAATTTGCTCATTTTGACAGAAATTATGCTGATAACTGCTAGAAGTTTAAACCTATGTTGAGAAAATCCGAGCAAAGGTAGTTCGAGTACTCTTCACTACAAAATATGCAAGACAATCAAGACTCATCATCATATCATTTTTTTAAAATCTGACACATTTTCTTGTTCAATATCATTAATTAATAATTTGATTATCATAAAAAGAAAAGGGGGAAGCTTACTTGTCATCTCCACTCCAGGAGCATTCAAACTTGTCAAATATACAATCATTCTCATAGAGTGAGCACAACTTATTTCTTAAATACTCATGGACTTGGAAAGTTTCCACTGGCCTACTCTCCATGTTCAGGTCCCAAACCTTGACAGACAAATAATCCCTTGTAATCATGTACCTGCCGCTATGACTAAATTTCACATCTGATATACTAGAAATAATCTCAGAGAAAAAGCTCCTATTGGTTGGATCTTCAGGTTCCTCAAATACTGGAAAACAAAATTTAAAAAATACATTACATAGATTATAGATTTATGATAAGAAAAAATACCAAAACTGGAATATTCTAAACAGACATATTCTATTAAACAGAGATAGTTAAAAAATATAATAGGCATTGTGTACAAACATTCTCCTGGCTATGACAATGGTTTAATTATTTCATAGTGACAGTTATGTTGTTGCATGACTAGAGCAGAGTAAATATGAGGAATTGCAAAAATTTGACGATCTAATGTTAGTTTATAGACGACTTCACATTTTTAGAATAGTATCAAACTTTTTTTATTTCACTTATGTTATCAGAAAGGAATATATATCTTCCTAAACTTTTTAAATTCTTCAAATCTGGATATAAGATGTAAATTACACAAAAATGAGTGACAATGGAAAGATCTCATTTTTGAGCAGAAGAAACGCATAAAAATAACTCACATTTGGCATGGTTGTCACAGAGTGCTTGTTCACGCATATCACATAGACGTATACTGCCTTTGCTACTGCTGTATACAAACATATTGCATTCTTTAGGATGGAATTCTGCTGCTGTTATCACCTCCGTTAGCTCTTCCATATTGGCAGGTTTAATATCAACAATATCTTGGTAACAACATTAAAGAAAAATGATGTTAATCTTCCAAATTAGAATATCTTTTAAGTAATTCAAGATTTTATATTTTTGTTGCAACACATTAAGGTCATATCAGCGCCAGTAAAAAGGAAGAAGATGGGATAGTAAAAATTTCTAGAATTACAATTAAAGCACCCAAGATAAGGTAAGACGAAGGGGGAATTTAGTTCAAATAGGAATAGGAAACATGTAAATTCCAAGAGCACACTATCAGTGTACTTAGTTTGAGATTACCTAAATGTCTCATCCTGAAACAAGCACAGGTCCCCCCCCCCCCCCCCCCCCCCCCCCCCCACCCCCCAGTAAGAGGGATACACTCATCAAATGTTTACAAATCATATATAATATGTAAATAAAACATAATACAGTGTATATCAGAGATATGATTTACAAGGACAAAAATAACATCTCCCAAAACTAACTATGCATTTCACAATTTCCCTCCCAGCTAGGGTATCCAGCCAGTGCCAAGACAAAACCAAGTAATTTCACCCCAAGACAAAGACAGAAAGCATGTTGGAAAGAAGATGAAGGGGAATAGAATACAGTAAGTGCCTCCCTGCCCACAATGGGAAGTCAGGAACCCCACCCAGTTCAAGATTTTAAAGAAGATAAATTTGAGGTGGCAGAAATGAGGATGTTGAGATGGTCACTTGGCTGAACAAGAAAAGATAAAGTGAGAAATGAAATCATCACGATGGTCAAAAAATAAATGTGTTACCTGGTGAAAGTATCACACGATGACAAATAGTAGAAAGATGCCAGCTTTCGTGCCTCTTCTAAAAATTTGGCAATCATAATCATAACTTATTTTAAAAATTAAAAGTTGAAAGGATACTGAAGCTTTGCTCTGTGATTTCTAAATTCCATAAATTAATACGAAGATCATCAGCAGACAAGTATGTTTCTAGATCACTGTTGACTGATATGGAATTAATGTGGTAGGTATGAGCATTAGCAAAGACACGCTTGGGGCTAGCTTCAACAAGAAGTTCCATTGGTTGAAACACAGGCACTCTGAGAGATGTGATGGAAGATCGATTGCGAAAATGACCCAATTCATCTTTCAGATTATATCCCTCTGGACGTTTGTTTCGCTCTGCAACTTTCCACAATTTGATTGTCTTGTCTGCAAAGAGATGTAAAAATGAGTGAAATGAATAGTGAGAACATTTTTAAACACATTGAGAAGCTTAATTATTTTTTTTGTCCAAGTCTACTAACTCTCTAAAGCTGCTCTTGAAGCCAGTTAGAAACTCAATTGAGATTTGAACTTCACATTATAAATGGTTTGAAGACTGCATATACTGGAAATATTGTAACCTGAGCAACCTCTGCTATGAGCGCCTTGATTGTAACCAAAATGAATTAATAATAGATTATCTTTGATTGTTTCAACTTTAAATATTGATAATGAGCTAGACCATTTGCCAGAGCAAATCTTGACCAAAAAAGGAGAAATGGAAATAACTGATAATTATTTTGATTTATTTATTCTTTCTTTTAATGCACTCTCATCAAAAGAGAAAAAATCCAGAGAGAGGAAAACATTCTAAAGGAGTTCTAGTTCTATAAAATAGGTTTAAATAAAAATATTACCTGTAATGAAAAGCTTATTTACTGAAAAGGGTGAGGAGGGTTAGACTTCAATGAC
Organism: Berghia stephanieae; assembly: GCF_034508935.2. Classification (NCBI taxonomy): domain Eukaryota; kingdom Metazoa; phylum Mollusca; class Gastropoda; order Nudibranchia; family Aeolidiidae; genus Berghia; species Berghia stephanieae. Next base: position 56,940,821 of record NC_088361.1, on the reverse strand, counting down.
AAAATAAAATAAATCTACATACCATTGGTCGATAGTAAAAAGTGATTGCGATTGGTTTGTTGCAACCAACGAATTTTGTTGATTTTCTCTTCAATTTCCAAGCTCTTGAGATAGTCAAACTCTGGCTCATGAGACTGGAATGTGCTGTAAACATTATATTCTCCTCTACTTGGCACAGCTGTTTTACTCTAACAACAGAAAAAAGTGAAAATTAATCATTTTAAATTCCTATTCACACTTGACATTTAAATGATTTGGTATTATTTAGCAGGCTTCTTTGAGATCAGATAGTTATTTAGTATCTGTAAGATTAGCTACAAAATTACAAACCTATTTCTATATATTTTCAGGAATTTTTAATTATCAATAGGTAAAACAAACTATATAGCGGCAAACTTTTTAAGCAAACACCAACACTTTGACAAAAACTGCAATATGTCAGTGAGTCAATATAGTCATATTTGTGTATGAAAAATAATTGTCCAACGCTGAAGTGAACAAGATGAATTTGAATTGGAACAGTGATGATAAAGAAAAGTACAAAAAGTACCACTCAAACAATAACTTCAATAATGTCACACAAAGAAAGATCGGTTTAGAGTAAAGCTGTGATCAGCATAATGCAAAAAAAATAAGTTTTTTAATCTATCTTAAGAAATTTTAAAATCCTGTGTAAAAAGGTTCAAAATCTTTCGTGATTGGGGTTTCATACGGGACCATAAATGTGTCTTCAATGAATTAATGGATTATCAACTGTGAATGACCTCAACCAAGATGTGTTATATGGTGCTGCAAACACATACAGACATCATGGTACAAATAACCAACAAATTTTTAATCATTAAAAGAAAATTCTTAAAATGTATGCAAGAATTAACCCTCCCTTTAAAAAAAATAAAAATATAACAGGAATCCAATGGGGGATGAATTCTTCCAACCACTGTTATGTACTGATGGGATTCCTTTAATACTCAATACTATTCAACTAGTATGTGGTGGAAACTTTCATCAAGAAGTTAATTTCTAAACCTTGTTTTGTGAGTTTGTTGTGAGATGACATCCCGTGATGATGTGATAGTGGTGGTGGTTGTAGTCGTGGTATTGATGTGGTTGTGGCTGTAGTAGTAGTCGTGGTATTGATGTGGTTGTGGCTGTAGTAGTAGTGGTAGTGATTATGTGGGGTGTTGTAGTTGTAGTAGTAGCAGTAGTGGTAGTGATGATGTGGTGGTGGTGGTTGTAGTAGTCACAATAGTGATGATGATAATGTGGTGGTGGTTGTAGGTAGTGGTGGTAGTGATGATGATGTGGTGGTGGTTGTATTAGTAGTGGCAGAGATGATGGGGGACGTTGGATGTAGTAGTGGTAGCGATGATGCTGTGGTAGTGGTGGTAGTGGTTGTAGTCGTGTTAGTAATGATGATGTGGTTGTGGTGGTTGTAGTATTTGTGGTAGTGATGATGATGTAGGGGTAGTGGTTGTAATAGTAGTGGCAGTGATGTAGCTAGGGGAATTAGGGTAAAATTGTGCAAATTAGTGATGAAAGCACCAAATTTGGTACAAAGTAACTTGAGACCACTATTAATCGATGTTGATATAGAACCACATTGAGAAATTCCTCTAACAGTGTTAAATAGGGAGATGAAAATCCGCCTATATGAGCTATATTAAAACAAAGGGACGTAATCCATGAAATATTTGTTGACAATTCGGCGCTTTAATAATATATTATTTTTAGCCCGTATAAGCGGTTGATTATTTTGGCTTAAATAATAATCATTGTTAAAAATGTGACTTTATGTGATATAGGACCGTATGAGCCGGTAGTATAGCTTTATTATGAGGATTGGAAGGGTGGTGGTGGGAGAGGAGGAGATGGTGCTGGTATTAGTTTTACTTGTGTTGTGTTAGTCGTCATCGTGATGAAGATGATGGTGGACGTGATGTTGGTGATAATGATGATGATGAGGTGATTGTGGTGATAATAGTAGTGATGATGGTGATGATGTTGATGAGGTGGTGGTGGTGGTGATCTTGGTAGTGATGATGATGATGATGATGATGACGAAGACGATGATGATCAGGATGATGTTGATGATGATGTTGTGGTGGTGGTGAGGAAGTGATGATGATGATGATGATGATGATGATGATGATGATGATGATGATGATGAGGTGATTATGGAGAAAGTAGTATTGATAATGGTGGTGGGGATGATGATGAGGTGGTGGTGATCGTGGTAGCGGTGATGATGACGATGATGTTGATGATGATGATGATGATGATGATGATGATGATGACGATGATGATAATGATGATGATGATGATGATGAGTATGGTGATGATGAGGTGGTGGTGGTGATAGTGGTAGTGATTATGGTGATGTTGGTAACTATTAATTTTGAAAATGAAAGACTTTCTTGGTGATGTATATTAACATTTTTAGATGATTAGGATCCAACAAAAATCATATTTATTAGACAAATGTCTGTGGAACACATTTTTCTTGGTAGGCTTGAGAGAATTCAACAGCAGGCTTTTCTAGTTTATCCTGATCTCTTTGAATTATTTTAACGGCGCAAGATAAGCCAATACCTCGTTGTCAGCTTTTCCCATGGCAGTGTGTTCAAGAAAATCATATTATGTTGTCTTATTGAAGGCTAAAAATGTTTCTTTTCCTGAGGTTAGCCTGGTAGGGCCGGCTGGAGTCTGTCTCTGAACCTGATTGAGTGAACATACGACTGGGTGCAACCTCATTCACAGCATTCTTTGCTATACATCTTGATTAATTCTGACAATTTATGGCCCCCCCCCCCCTCTCTCTCTCTCTCTCTCTCTCTCTCTCTCTCTCTCTCTCTCTCTCTCTTTGATCTGTTCTATACTTGAATATTTTATATATAGCATGGCTCCAAAAAGGAGCACCTTTATGAAACACAACAGAACTTGCAACAACCTAACAGAAAACATGAATAAAACAACTCCAAACAGATGCTATATTATTAGACTTTAGTAAATCATTTGATAAAGTCAATTACCATACTCTGGCTATTAAACTGTGGAGGTATGTGGAATCATGAGTAACACACACGACTGGATAATGGATTTTCTCACTAATCGTAAACAACCGAAAGAGCAATGTCAGACTCAACTCCAGTACTACAGGTGTGTCACTAGGTCCCCTCTTGTTCCTTATCTACATCAATGATTTGCCTGAAAGATTGTCGCTAGGAACTCAACTGGGACTATTTCCAGATGACAGCCTTTTGTACAGACCAATAAGGCATAAGAAAGATTCAGAAATTCTTCATCGGGACCTTGGTTCCAGAAAATTACCAACAAAAGAAATATAATACACAATACACAACAACACACTTGAAGACGTCACCAAAGCAAAGTATCTCGGAGTAACGATAAACAATCGCCTGACCTGGAAAGACCACATTGCAAACATACACAGGAAGGCAAACTCCACCCTGGGATTCTTGAGCAGAAACCTCTTCGGCTACAAAGTAACCATAAAGAGAAATGCTATAAAGTTTATGTTAGACCAACACTCGAGTAAAGCGGTAAAGTATGGGGTCCCGATCACACCTCCGAAATTAGGTAAATAGAATCAATCTAAAAAAAGCTATAAAATTCGTTCAACAAAATCCTCAAACAAATCAAAGTCATATATGACACCCTATTTGGAACCATTTAAGGAAAAGAGAGAGAAGAATAAACTAAATCTATTTTACAAAGGTCAGAAAAACCAGGTCAGGTGTCATTACACGGCCTCCAACAGAACAAGAGGAAACCTGGCAAATTTATGTTGCCACAATCTAGAGTGGACTACCATCTTCACTCGTTTCTGCCCTAACTACACGACTTAGGAACAATTTGGATAACTCCCAGTAAAACTGTTGGGAATGCTGCTGCTGAGCCTTCCACGAGGAAGTTTCAGCTTGAAGAGGAAGAGGAAGAAGAAGAAACAATTTCAGCAAAACCAAAACTAGAATTTTGTTTGTTTAAAACGGACATGACAAATCTTCTGATAATGAACTCCCTGCGCAATCAAATCGCTATTTGAGAATATGGAGAGAATCTGGACATCGTTTATAATTTCTGCAGCCACGCGGATATTTTCGTTCATGTCTTTTGTCATTATTGAATGGAGGGAAGCTTCATCTTATTGTTGCAAAGCATACAATGTGTCCTATTTCTTGTGATAACGTCATCTGAGGGAAAACGCATATTCTGCCTCCTTGGACAATGGGATGAGGAGAGATTGTCTAGATCGGGATAATTTGACAAGTTTTCTTGTGATTTCTCATTTTTCACAGCGAGCCTTCTAATTTTTTGTGGCCGTATATCAAAAGCAACATAATTTGTGCCATTTGGTATAATTTTGCTTCAGGACCTCCAGTGGATCCTCAGAGCGGTCTTCAACAGACAAATCTAGCTTGCCACTATCATTTGCTAATCCGTTTGTCTTAACACCATAGCTGGTAGAACGCTACGCTACAAAAGTCACGTACCACAAGACCACAAGATTTCCGCTTTGACAGAGCTGGGCATTCTAATTTTTTTTTGTTACCTCTTGACAAATTAATAATTTTGACCAATCCACCTCAATACTGCCCTTTGCCAATATATACTTGTTAGTAGTTAGTACAAGATTTAGTACATTGTCAACGCCATGATTTAATGGGTTAAGTGACTTAATCACGGGATTGTTGGTGATGGGATTGAGGCGGTTCATGACGGTCGTGTTAAAGAAGATGATGATACGGACATTTTCAACCTGATATTTGATTTGAACCATATTATTACGCAAACCACAATAATAATATAACTATTGAATTAGTGTGACACATAACCATTGATGCTTAAGCGATATCTAGGTGCTGGGTATGCTGTTAATGATGATGACGATGATGATGATGATTATTATTATTATTATTACCATCATCATCATCATCATCATCATCATTATTATTATTATTATTATCATTATTATTATTATTATTATTATATGAGGTGGGTAAAAGGCGACAGAGTTCAAGTAGACACCGTTTCGTGACCTCGCTAACCCGATAGCGGACGACACAACTAGCAACCGCAGAATGCGATGCATTGTTTATAGATATCTTCACATGAGCGGAAGTCTATTATTTTAAAATAATTCTAATTCAATAAGACATTAAGAAAATAAAGATTATACTCTTTGAAAGCTATCGGAATATACAAAAGATATGAGAGGGAAAAAAATCATGTTTTTTTTTTTTCGTATTCGTATTCGACCACCAAAACTTTGATTTCTTCGATTTCACAATCTCATGTTCCGCGTTCCAATGCCGGTAAACTTTGAAATAACCAAATTTATATACTTTTGGATTAAAAACAAATACTTTTAAAAATTATGTTACTCTCTTGGTAAATGAATGAATTTGATAAGTTGTATGTTATGAATAAATAAGTTATACTTCCGATTTCGATTTAAGCATCAGTGGACATGTGTAGGTACTCGGTACCGATGACGTAGTCTGTGACCTTTTGACACCAAAGCAAAATGTCGTTGTGAAGGCGGCAAGTTTCATCACCACCGTGAATTTTTACACGATTTAAATTGCTGATATCTTAGCTCTTGGGGTGATGACAAAGTGGTTCTATATCACAATTTAAATCTTAGAGCACGAACTTTTTTTCATAAAAAATTCATGCTTTCATCACTAATTTGCACAATTCGGGGGTTTTGTGTCCCTAATTCCCCTAGCTAATGATGATGCGGTGGTAGAGATGTTGGGGAGGGGTACCCTTGGAGCAATATGACCTCACCGGAATTTGACGGAAGTTCCCTGTAACCCGGAATTTTTTGGTCCAGACCAGATTTTTTTGGCATCACTGCACCCCTCCTAAACAATAGTTAACTCCCTTGTATTTGAACACAAATTGTTTCAAGTTGAGCATACATATAAAATGAAAACACAAGGCCAGAATGTCATTTAAGCCTCTTTAAACTATAATTCACGTTGAAATGCATATTGCATTTAATTTCAACTTTAAAAATTATTTAATATATTATAGTATAAATATAATGACGCTCAAAGTCAAGTTGGGGTCCTGTTGATAACTCCACAGAGACGACACAGACGCGGTGGTAATGGCAATGTGGTAGTGGTGGTGTGAGTGATGGGGTGGTGGAGGTGTTGCTGTTTTATTTTTTGTTATGCTTCTTTTCTTTACAAAAAAACTTCTGGAAGGTCAAATCGTAATAGCTACATGATTCAATTATGTGACAGATAGTTGGCCATTATGAAAGTAGAAATCTAAGATGAATATGATTATGGTTTTAACTTCAACATAAGCATTTACCTTTAAGTTTATGGCCCACTTGAATAGGTATAGCTTACCGCAATTTTGGCATTTAGAATATTTTTAAAAAAACTGAAATAATAGAATAATAAAAAAATTAATTATTGCTTACCGCTTTATCCCTTTGAAAAATCACAACTCTACCTCCCTTGTCACCTGTAGCTAGAAGATCACCATCACTATTAAATTCAACACATGAGATAATATCAGCTGAAAGAAGAAAAAAAGGAAAGGAATATAGTTAAAATTGGACAAATGTGGTATATTTGGTGAAACACTTCTCTTAATAGGTACTTTGGTAAAAAATTCAAATTGGATTGAGCTCAATGAAACCTATATCATTTTAAATTGCTTTTCAACAGGATTCTAATGATACCAAAATTGTGAAAATTAGATAAGCAGAAGAAAAGTAATCTTAGTTTATTTAAAGGCTGAAAAATGGTCTTCTATTTGCCTTTTTATTTACTGACGGACTTTGTGACCTGAAAATTGTTGCATTTCCGGTAGTAACCACCATTTGGATTTCAAAACTGGTCTTAAATGGCCGCTAAGATTTGAGTAAGGATTTTGCTGGAACGAATTTCATGGATGCGGTATACAACTTTGCCCTGAATTTAATTTTATATAAATGTTAAGATGCTAAATAAAGGTGCCATCATCAAATTTTGATTTATAAGTTCTAATCTTTTAATTATCCAAAGCTAGATTATACCCTATTTTATCCATAATCAAAAGTTATACTAAATTGTCATTGATTTTAAAACAAACTATACCAAACGATAGAGTAATTTCTCCTGAAGAAAATAAGACATAAATCATTAAAATCCATCCATAAACAAAAAATCTATGGAACTTTTTCTGAGACCCATCACTCAAAAGTCCAAAAAATCAGGGGTCTGATTCATGGAGCGGGACTACGACAATAGTCCTAGACTAAATCCGTTGTCTCAGACTAAAAGGCGTTGTAAGATATTCATGAAGCCGGACTACGCGAAGTCTTTGACTAAACGAGGGACTAAACGGGTGAAATTTACACCCGCGATTTAGCAGGTGTAAATATCGTAGTCTGAGACTAAATTTCAAAATCATAATAATATGTCCTCTACGCTGGGGGAAGTAATTGTACAGCGATTAGAACAAGAATACCCGACAGTTTTTGATTTTATATTTATTTTTATTTATTTATTTATTTTTTTGTTGTTTTGTTTATTTTCTTTTCTTTACTTTTCTCGAAGATTCGACAATCCCACATACACTCCTCATCTTGCCCATTCAAAACACTCTGCAGGGACTCCTCCCCCCCCCCCCCACAACACACAGTTTCATAGTAACTTCCTCCTCCTACTACTACTACTACTACTACTACTACTACTACTACTACTACTACTACTACTACTACTACTACTACTACTACTACGACTACTATTACATTTCTTTTATGTCTTTTATCGTCCATTATTTTCTAGAAATTTCACGTCTCTCACTGGCCTTATCATTTCTATCACACCGCGCTAACGATTCGTTCACACTCCAACCATCGTTGAGTACAGACGATGCAATTTATACTGCATTTCATCTTATTTGTTTTCAACGTTTATTTGTTTATTGTTGTGCCGACGAAGGGTTTGTACCCGAAACGCCCATTGTCTGTATTGTTTCCACCGATTCCTCTCCTTCATCACTCTTTCGTTAGTATTTTCGGTACCCCATGCTTCAGGCAGCGCTCACCGCTCTCTACTTAGAACAATGCTACACCGTGGATAAGAATCATTTAAGTGCCATCGTTATTAATATTTACTAAAAACATCACACACACACACACACACACACATTCTCAACCAATTTTTGCACCCCTAAACTTGTCTCACACTATTTTTATTTGTGGGGAAAAAACTACAACAAAACAAAACAAAAAAAACGATCAAAACAAACACGAAGAAGAAATAGAGATGATTTCTGTGCCACTTCGTATGACGCATGCGCAGCTTGAAAAGTAACACATTTCTATGACGTGTTGTGGTACGTTTCCGAGGAATCCCCAGTTAAAAATAGATTGACCTCTGTAGTCTGAGACTTCGCAAGCGTAGTCAGAGACTTGATAGTCAGGGACGAAGTCTGACTCCATGAATAGCTTACTTTCCGTAGTCTCTGAGTTCCCAAAGTCTTAGACTACAAAGTCTCAGACTTTGCTATAGTCTGAGACTACCATAGTCCCGCTCCATGTATCAGACCCCAGGTCACAGCCACTAGCCCATTTATCGGCTTCCTGCTGGAGGGCCAAATGGACGTTTACCAAAGTACCTACTCTTAATCGGTATTGTTTTATTATTCAAAGAACCTGAACAATTCAGTGGTGACTAAGAAAAGGGTTCACAACAAAGTAAGCCAACGCAAGATGCAGTAAAGATGAATATTTTCTTCATAAGGTTGACAAAACCTGAGGGTATTTTCTATCATTTGTTACGGGTCAGCCATGATGTTGAGTGAGTTGGTATTGCGTACGAGATCATTCATGCTTAAGAATAAGACCTTTAACATGTTGGAATAAAAATCAAGCAGGTTCATTTTGATTGGTCAATAACTTTGTCTTTATAAGTGTTTTATTATATCTTGCATATAGCATCACCATGTTTGGAGGTTGAACACAGAAAAGTGCCCTTTGTGATCTTAGAGTGATATTGATGTCTGATACGACTGTTTGCAGAAAGTTTGTAGCCTTTTCAGCCCCTGTTGAAGCCACTGGTAAAACCCCGCCCCAAATTACTGTTAAATATTATTTGAGAGGGAAGACAGCTGACTTGAATCAGAACAAAGAAAACATTGTTCTGCTTAAAACTAAATAGTAAAAGTAAAAGATATTGATTGACTGGAGAGTACTTTGTAGAATTTCATTTTATGTGTCTAAACCCACAAATGCATCAAGAGATTTTTTTTGATGTCTTTCTGCACCACCATTGCGCAAGTGCAACCCAGTTTTCGTTATCATTGCTGTGAGTTTGTTTTAAACAGGTTTATTTTGGTCATCTCATAAATAGGGTCACAAAAATTGTAACTAAAAATTAAAAAAACAAAAGCTTTGATGATATCCGAATGAAATTTAAAACCAAATAGAATTAGCCTTTGGGGTAAAACAATGTTCGTCTAGAAAGACATGATTCAATAACACTTCTAGCCAGTTGACTCTCCAGAGTGTAATGGTTAAACAACACAATTTCAAAATTATCTTTTTCCTTTAAAAAAAAAATATTATTACTTTTAATGTAAATTAAATTATTTTCTATTTATTTTACTTTGTTGAAAAACTATTATTATTATAAAGACCCTAAATGTAGACGCACAATATACATTAATCCTACCAGTCCATTTCTCTATTTGAAAACTAAAGCTAGATACTGATCTTATTCAGCAACACCCAACGTAACACTAGATATCTCAAGTATTTTGGTAATCGTAAAAACTCACTAAAGATATAAAATCGTAAAAGGTCACTAAAGGAATAAAAAGGAAAACATCTAATGCTTTTTTTTTTTTCTGTTCAAGCAAGTGCACTGACATCTAAAATTAAATAATAAGCATTCAAAATTTTAAAAGTTCTTAATAGACATGATTAAATTTCCCTATCAATCGGACGGATCTTAGTGTAATGGTTAAGCTATTTGACTCTGGACTGGAAGGTTCCAGGGTTCAAGAAAATGGTCACAACAGTAAACTTTCGCAAATCAGTGCAACCAAGGAACCAATTTCTGAGAAATACCTTGAACGATTTACCAGGTAACCCTAGATATCGCTTTATTTGATTGAACGACACTTAAGGCTGTTGAGAGAGAGAGAGATCATCGATTCTCTCTGTAAAGCTGACTAAGTTGCCAGATTGGGCAATCAGTTGCGGCTCGCGACTTTCTGAGCCACTTTTTATTAGTCTTCAAACTTTTCGCTATTTCTTAGATATAACTAAAAATATTATGAATAATGTTAAAATAATAACAATAAAATCATTAAATTAAAAAACTTGATAACAAAAATGCCAAAATGGCAGACTGTATCTGAGAAGATGGGATAGGCCCCAGCCAATCAAAATCTATGGCATGAACAGAAATCCTGCTGAACATCGCGCCTCGTTTATCAAGTTCCAAGTTTATGGATTGAAAACCTTTCTTAATCTTGTCTTCTTTTTTCTTGGGAAGTAACCTATCATATATTAAGCTGACCAACTACATTCAATCAGGCTGCGGTGCAAAAAAGTTGGAAGCCTATAAGGAACCGGAAAGAAAAAAAAATACTCTAGCCATGCAGATGCTGACACAGTCCGAAAAATGAAAAATATTTAATCAAAAGCCTGCAAGTCACAGAAGATCCCCTCAGAGCTGCCACTGAATTTGGCCCTTACTGAAAAGTTATCGAGAGCTAGTGGCGCCTTCTCACCATCGAACGGGCCAGTTCCAAATTCAGCATCATTGTTTTGGCCGAAAGCAGCAACCAAAAAACTGCAGGTGGAATCAAGCAATGGTGAGGGAAATCACAGACTAAATGAGTGACAACGATTACAAAATGCGCTCTGCGTATCCTTGGATGAGGTTCATACACTTCTGTAAATAAGTACCTGGCCCTAGTCAGCATGTAATAGTCTTTATAAAAGTGTTTGAGAAAAAAGTGTCAGATGACTTACGCTGTATGAGATAAGAATAAGGTTTGATATGGCCTGTTTGGAGGGAAAAAAATGAATGTATACCATATCGAGCAAAGTGAATTCGTGTAAATGTGCTATATAATTGTGTAAAATACAAAAAATGAATTTCAATTTCTCTCTAATTGTATTATTTTCATATGATCTTTTACCTATGTGTATTGTATTATCTATCAAAAGAAAAAGGCATTGTTAAGTATGGCAAATTAAATTGTGAGCCATAATGTGATGTACGAGTGTGTTATGTAATCTGCTTTTTTTGTAACGAAGAGTGTCCAAAAAGAATTAATGTCCATTGCTTTTAATTTTAAGCTCATTACTTTTCTGATCTAAAGTTGTCTGCGAAAATAAAAAAAACTGAGCTAACTTTAACCTTATAAAAGTAAGTTTTTGACATTTGAATGCGAATTCAACGGCTTCTTGGTCACAAAGTTCGGGAATAAATTTAAATTACCAAGGAACATAATAAGGCGCATTTCTCACCAAGTGAAATTTAAATGTTCCATAACTATTTCAGTTTCAGTACAATTGGAATTGTGATACTGAACTGGGCTTGATCTTCTTATGAGATAGATTCGACACCATTGACAACGTACTTTCAAAAATTAATATCATAACAAAAAATACGTCTCCTCCGCCAGAAATCGAAGAAGAGGCGGTCATCAATGTTCTTAAATTATGTAAAAAAGAAAAAAGCACCAGGTCCAGATGGACTTAGTGGGGAACTCATTTCAAACTGTAACAACCAACTAGCTGTCCCTTTCTTGCCTATTTTCCAACGTTCAATAGATGAACAGAAAATCCCAATTATATGGAAAACATCGACTATAATTCCAGTACCCAAAAAGAATCCACCAACTCAGCTGAATGATTATAGACCTGTTGCTTTAACATCAATTATTATGAAATGTCTGGAAAAGATTCTGAAAAGAGAGCTGTTGCAATTTATATATGACCAACACATACTTGATCCATATCAGTTTGCCTACCAACAAAATCTTAGTGTGGAAGACGCACTCCTCACAGTGATGCATTCAATATCAAATCACTTGGATGTTTCACCCGCCAACTACTGCCGAATCCTATACGTCGATTTTTCGTCTGCCTTTAATGCCATGAAAACCAACATATTAATTAGTAAACTGCATGCTCTAAACCTTCCCCATTACCTCATCAACTGGTATAACAACTTTCTCATCGATCGCCCCCAACATGTCAGAGTAGGCTCAAATATATCATCAGTAAAAACTCTTTCAAACGGATGCCCACAAGGGTGTGTAAGCTCACCTCTACTTTACATCCTCTATACAAACGATTGTGTGGCTAGCTTTGATAACTGCCAACTCATCAAGTATGCTGATGACACCGCAATACTCGGCCTGCTCAATGATTCCGTCTCCGAATTTAAATACACTGAGCAAGTTAGTAAATTCAGCAAATGGTGTGCCGATAACTGTCTAGAGCTCAATGTAACAAAAACAAAGGAACAACTGTTTGATCACAGAAAAATAGGAAAAAGAGCAAGACAAATAACAAAAATTAACAATCAGGCGGTTGAAACTGTTGAAACGTTTAAATACCTTGGTGTAATTATAGATAACAGTCTAAGATTTGAATCGCACACCAACAATGTCATCAAAAAATGTAACCAGCGCTTGTATATACTCAGAAAATTAAGGTCTTTCAATGTGAACAGAAAGACCATGATACAAATCTACAAGTCATTAATATTGAGTATCGTTTCGTTTGGCATCACAACGTGGTATGGAAGCTGTGGAACAAAAGAAAAATCCAAACTACATAGAACCCTCAGAGAGGCTTCAAAAATAATTAACACAGACCTTAGAAGCCTTGACACAACTTATATTAATGCAGTTGAGAAGAAATCTTTTAACATTATCAACGAAAAGAGGCATCCGCTGAACGAAAAATTCCAACTTCTGCGCTCCGGAAGACGGTATCTAGAAGCAAAATGTCGGACAAATCAACATAAGACAACCTTCATTCCAACCGCCATAAAATTAATTAACAAATCTTCTGTGGAAAAATGAGACAACCAATGAAAATAACGAGAAGCAGTGTCGTGAATCATCATCATCGACATTGCCGCCTTCGTTATCATCATCATCATCATCATCATCATCATCATCATCATTATCGTAGTCATCATCATCATCATCATCATCACAATCATTGCCATCTTCTTCTTAATATAGGACACTATATTTATATGGTTATCTGCTGTCCCAGCAAATATATCGTATCGTTCTATCTGTCTGTGTGTGTGTCTGTATATATGTATGTATGTATGTATGTATGTATGTATGTATGTATGTATGTATGTATGTATGTATGTATGTATGTAGGCATGCATATACGATGATATGCTGGTTTGTATGTATGTCTGCATGTATGTATGTATGTATGTATGTATGTATGTATGTATGTATGTATGTATGTATGTATATGTGTTTGTATGTACGCTCATTTCTTTTGTATACACGTGTAGAAACAATGTGCAAGCGTGTATGTTCGTGTATGGCTGTGTCTGTATTTGTAAATGTGTTGATGTTCATACCATGAACCAAACTGAGCATTGTTTACCTCACATGAATTGCCTTTAATTTGGACAATAAAGATTATTATTATTATTATTATTATTATTATTATTATTTTGAAAAGATCCTGCAATTTCGAAAATTTTATCTAAGTCCCCACTTTATATTTATATCCTTGTTATTTTGCAAAAAAATATCCTGGCATCTGGCAACCTGGTTTGAGTTTGAATTTGAAGCTCGAAGTAGAGAGTAGGGACACAGAGACCAATAGGTATCACATCAAATTCAAGTCCCAATCCATTTGATTGACCAAATATGTTGGTGTTCTACGTTTGAAAATTTTATCAATAGTGCTCACACACCTTTACAGATAAAACAGCGAGTTACAAACTGTGTGTGTGTGTGTGTGTGTGTGTGTGTGTGTGTGTGTGTGTGTGTGTGTGTGCGAGTGAGTGTCTGCGCGCGAGTGTGATGGAAGTTGAAAGTTGGGGGAAGATCCTACATGTTACATGGTAAAATCTCCCCCACCCCTACACGCCTATTTGGATCTTATTTTGTTTGTAATGAATCGTCACAATAATCAATAAAAATAAAAAGAAAGAGCAATTGTAATAAAATCAAAACATTGTGATTGCAGTAGGTATACTGAACTTCCGCAATGCTTCTACTAACTTCTTACCTTCTGCAACATCTTCCTCGATTGAGCCTTTCACTTGAGAAAAACACCACTGAATCTCCCCTCCGTTACCTGCAGAAAAAAAAGCATCATATCATTATCCTTCTATGTACTGCATATACCCCTGACACTTTTTGGAAATCAGAAACAAAGTCATAAAACGGCTTATCATAACACTGAAAAATCGAACCTAGACATCGAAAGTAGAGACCACCGGTAGGATTCAGTACTTACCCGCCATTATCAAAATTAGCGTCGCAGGGAAATCATATGTTACAGGTCTAACCCAAGTGAGCCCAAATACGTTTATAAAACCTTCCTATCTTGAATAAAATTCAAGATGACTTCGGATTGTAGATTTAAATCCCAATTTCCTTTTTCGTTGTAAATCCTCCATTCAAAATGGCGAACTTCTGGTGAAAATATTAGTGACGTCATTCGTATGGCATTATGGGTGGGAAACAATCTTAGTGAGATGATCGGATAAAAAGAAATGAAAAAATAAAATAAAAAATAAAATAAAATTATAGGATAATAATAAAATATAATGGACTCTACGATTACTTTCATTTACTAATTTACTGTAATTTTTCCCTTCAAATAGAAATGGCCTACTACTACATTTGCA